>NC_138788.1:36503750-36863750 GCF_965178545.1 Coloeus monedula | reverse complement strand
GCTGAAAAGCAGGAGAGCAGGGATTGATAAAGCCAGGTCTTGACAGACAAGTCTGTGCCCATCGTGTGTCGGGAGCACAGCGGGATGTGTGCCCAGGGAGGAGAAGGGACTGCAGCACTGCAAATGAGGAGGAATTTGGCTGCAGCTCCAATGGTATCACTGACAATACTGATAAAGCCCTGGGTGGACATTTCACAGAAGCAGCTCCTGCTGCAGATTTGGAGTCTAAAACCTTGACTTTTCCCCAGTGCTGAGCTCCAAGTACCGACTCAGTGCTGGGATTTCATCAACACCTCTGTCCCAGGTGATGGGAAGGTTTGGGTCATAACTGGTCAGCCCCAGACTGGTCAGGCAGTTGGACTGGATGAGCGTTGTCAGTCCCTTCCAAACAAAATTCCAACTTTTAACTTGCAGAGGGCAGGATTAGATTGGATATTAGAAAGAAGTCCTTCCCTGGGAGGGTGGGCAGGCCCTGCACAGGGGGCCCAGAGAAGCTGTGGCTGCCCCTGGATCCCTGGCAGTGCCCAAGGCCAGGCTGGACAGAAGCAGCCTGGAATAGTGGAAGGTGTCCCTGCCTGTGGAAGCAGATGGCACAAGATGGTCTTGAAAGTCCCTTCCAACCCAAGCCAGTCTAAGATTCTATTCCACTCTAAGAACATTTCTGCCCCTCGCACTGTGCAGGGCCAGAGCTGTCCCCAGCCCCAGTGAGGGGACACCCAGCTTCTCTCCACACCCCTCTCTGGACGATCAGAGCACGGGGTCCATCACTGGCTCTGCACAGCTCCTGTAACACCCAAAGCACCCTGAGGTCATCAGGGGTGACACAGGACACAGCCCCAGTGCCGACACCACACTGTGACAATCGGTGACATCCAGGAGCCCAGGATGAGGCCCAGGCTGTCCCTGTGCTCTGAGGGTGGAGGACACGGAACCCCTGGAGCTGTGGCTCAGAGTGCCAGGACTAATGAGGAGCTGCTGCAATGCTGCTCCTGCAGCAGCGGGCAAAGATTAGGAGCCTGTCAGAAGCCATCACTGGTGGTTTGGGGAGCGCTTTCTGAAGTCAGTCTGAATTAATAAATAAAGACAAGCTTCCTTTTACAGCTCTTTTATGATGGGGATGGGGCTGCATGAAAATCAGCCAAAAAGCGAACAACTTTGGATTATTAATGGTCACTTTTGTTTAACAAATGTTTTTTGTATAACCACCTTGTGCATCCTGGGAAGGAAGGATGTTCAATTATTCAACTGAGCATTAAATTATTTCTCTCTTTCATTTGTTTTCCCAAACTAAACAGATTGTGTGTAGAAGATCACTATTCCTAGGGTTTTTATTTTGGTTTTGCACACCCATGCTGATTAAAATACTGCAACTGTCTGAGCTCTTTTCCTCTCCCAGAAAAGTGCCTTTTTCAACAAATCTTGTGAAATTTACATATGCTTTCGGATAATCCCAGTGTAATTAATATAAAATTATATTCCTGAGGAAAAGAGAACAAAACAACAACCCACACTGAAGTTTGGCTTAAACCAGCAGAGGACTGGCAGTCTCTGCAAATTATCCAGGTAAATTAGAAAGTATTCCATTGTACTTCCACAGCTCCCCATTGGTGCACTTCCTGTTGGGTTATATGTGGCTGAGAGCAAGATATCTATTTAGTCTTGTTCTCAAAGTGCTGAAACCAAAAAGTGACAAACTGAAAGAAAAAAATAAGGGGTTCTTCAAGAGATTTGCCCTGAAGTGCTCCAGACCAGAAGCCCCTTGTGATAGAAGATTGTCCAAGGGAAGAAATGGAGAATAGGGGCAAGAAAAAGTCATTGTGTGCCATGAAAAACAGAGGCAGGACAAAGCCAGAGATGCCTTCAGAAGAGGAAGCCCTAACCTGAGGTCTCCAGGCAGTCCTAAATAATAACTGCTACTTCCTACCCATTTTAATGTGAAGAAAACCTTGAAAATGTGACCCAGTGTGGTGATTTTTCATAAGAGCATCTTGTGACAGGACAGGAGGGAATGGCTTCAGACTAAGAGTAGCTTTAGATGGGATATTAGGAAAAAATCCTTCCCTGTGAGGGTGGGCAGGCCCTGGCACAGGGTGCCCAGAGCAGCTGGGGCTGCCCCTGGATCCCTGGCAGTGCCCAAGGCCAGGCTGGACATTGGGGCTGGGAGCAGCCTGGGATAGGGGGAGGTGTTCCTGCCATGGCAGGGGTGGGATGAGATGGGATTTAAGGTCCTTTCCAACCCCAACCAGTCCATGACTTCTGTCTGCCTGGGTTTGCCTAAACTGATGCACGATGAGAGGCTGGCTGCTGACTGAGGGATCCCGCTGTAAATACCAGAGTGGCACCTTCTCTGCTCAGCAAAGCACAGAAGAGAAGGAGGAAATCCCACCTCGTGGAAACCTAAAGCTGAATTTCTCAGAGCATAGAAAAGGGGCAAACTACCCAGGAATGGGGTGGAAGGTGCAACCTTGGGAGGTCAGGTCTTGATGCACAGGAAGTTCCCACAGTCACAGAGTCCAATGTTGAGATAAAATATCAGCAATATCTCCTTCTCTACAGATATTCAAAGCCACCTGGGCACCATCCTGGGTAAGGTGCTCTGGGATGTCCCTGCAGGAGCTTGGACTCAATGGCCTCCAATGGTCCCTTCCAACCTGATCCATTCTCTGATTAATTCAGTGAAAATACTTCCCAAAAATTATGACTACATGGACACCAGGCATTCCTCTCCTCAGGGATTCCACACTTCCATACAAGAAGGTGACTGCACCCACAACTTCTGATGTGTATTTTTTTTTCCATCATTCCCACAAAGCTCAGGACAGCTGCACATTCCAAGTTTACCTTGCTGCAGGACACTTGCCGTTCTGTGAGTCTCTCCAGCCCAGCTGAGTCCTCTTTCACTTGGATAATTAATTTGAAATTAAATATTAAATATTAATAAATATAGCTCAACTAATAAATTGCATATACTAATTTAATTAAAAATAGATTATAGCATATTTTACAAATGGGACATTTTTGTAAGGAAATATAATGGACTTGTTATGTTTCTACTTCATCCTAAGAAGCAGCAAGCTTCTTGTGCATTTAGTCCTTATTGTGTCTCATTAAATTTTTAAAAACAGCTATTTCAATTGTCAAGTATTTGACAGACTGCTAGAAAAACCTGACACTTAAGTTTCAATTTTACAAAATGCATTTTTAATGAAGACTTTTGCATCCTACTTTATTATCTATAATCATCCTGAAGAGAAAAAAAAAAAGCAGGGGAAAAAGGGGGGAAAAACTCAACTATAACAAAACTTCCATACCTGGCCAAAGAATTTAGGTAAAATTCTAATTTAAATGAGTGGTCTAAATAAAATGAGTGGTTCATTTGAAACACCCAGACAGGATCTGGGCTTTGCTGTGCCAGACACTGAGTCTGATCAGCAAAATCCACAACTTGCCCTCGGGGTTGTGTGACTTCAGTGAGACCTTCCCACAATGGGGTTGATGGGTTCTGATCCCGAAAAAAGTTCGAGTCAAGGATGGTACTTTCACAGCAGGATTGAGAGCTGTGGGATCTCCCTCTCTGGAGACATTCCCAACCCACCGGGACACATTCCTGTGTCACCTGCTCTGGATGACCCTGACTCCGTCACCAAAGGTCCCTTCCAGCTCTTCCATGAGGGTCAGGTGAACACGACCTGAACCACCTTGTTCTCGCCAGGAGCCGTGTTTGGGACAGAATGGGCGCAGAAAGGATGATCTCAACAGCATCGCCTTCACCCAGAGCACCGCGGCAGAGCAATGTCACCTCCTCTCCACCTGCACCAGCACCACCTCCTTCCTGAGAGGCGACGGGCCCAGGAAAAAAGCGCAGGAGAGCGCTTTGGAAACAGGTTTAGCTCAAGAAGCCAATTTTCCCGCGAGGGAAAGTGGCCATTCCTGCTGGCAGCAGCGATTCCCGGGCACCCGGGAGCGGCACGGCGAGAGCGGAGCGGGAGGCACCGGGAGCGCCCGGAGCCGGGAGCGGAGCCGGGAGCGGAGCCGGGAGCGGACACAGGCGATGAAAGCAAAGCGGAGCAGGGACTCGCCAACCCCGGCTGCACAGAACAAGGGTAATTTATCCAGCGAGGGGTGGAACTGGCCTTGTACCGAGAAAAGCAATTAGAGGAGTGTGCGGAGGGAGGCGGGGGCCGCTCTGTGTTCCAGCCTTCCTGTCCCTCGCCCTCCCTGCTTATATCCTGCTCCTGGCAAGGCTGGCCCGAGCGGGAAGGGATGTGCTGACAGCGCTGCCCTGCTCGAAGTTGAGGCGTTCAGTTTCCCTTCTTCAATTTCTCGGGCTTGTGCTGCTATTTAACTCTTTCTGGGAAGCGCGTCTGTGATCAGAAGCTTCTGGACTGTTAAAAGTGACGGTGGACAGACAAGTGGGGGCTTTGCCCTCAACACAAGATCATTTACTGACTGAAATCCCTCTGGGAGAAACCGAGCTCACTGCCTTCCTTACGAGCACAACAACTACGTGCTTTTCTTTTATCCTTCCTTCTCGTAAGGAAATGTCTCCAAGTGGGCAAAAGTCTCTTTTTTCCCCCCAGTTTATCCAACTGAACGGAGCTGAACCAGGCTACGAGCAGCAGAGGGAAGCTGTGCAGAACTGCAGAGACAACAACTTGGAGGGAAAGGGTTTGCACATCACACCACCACTGAGGGAGACACAATTGATTCACTAACAGGTTAAATGGATTTTATGTACCAATTTTCCATGTGTTAAATACCTGGCAACCCACGAGGACACTTCTCCTCCTTAAGGGGGGGAGAGTCACACCCTCAAGGAAGGCACAAACACCTACAAATCTTTTATAACGTTTTAATGTGAAATACATGTTGTTCCAAGTTAACCACAGGCCACTAATGTCAGCAGAGGACCTGTTGCCCTTCTTGGCGGTCCCTCTGATGGCCTGGCCCCATCCCCTTGTTCCTTCTTTCCCTTCTCTCATCCATCTTTGCTCCATTACCTGTGCCCTGCAGCACTGAGGTCTGTGCTCCTGACACATGGCCGGTGTTTGAACTATAGAGATCGAAAGCAGGTCAGAGATTTCTACTTAAATTGAAAGTTCAGTAAAGATGTCACCTCGCACCAGTGACAAAAACCTCACCTCACTACTCGGTATCCAAACAATCCCAGTAAAATCCCAAGCTTTATGAAGACTTTGTTACAGCATCTCCCATCCAGTTTGAAACCTGGAAAGGTGTCCCGTCTCCTGCACTTGCTCTAGGTTCAAGCTGCCAGTGCTGAGGATTCCCTCTCTGCAAACTCCTCAGCAGGAACCGAGTCAGCACATGGCTGAAGTGTTTTACAGCCCATCTGTACTCAGAGGTGGGGGTGTTCAAAAGGCAAATCCCAGAAATGGAGAGGGGGATTTATGACAATGTCCTATAGCCACCGGAAAGGTTAGGGATTGCATCTCATCCCAGGTTTTCACTCTGAGGGGTTTCTAAGGCAAACAGTTGTGCCCAGAGCACCAAACACAGCACTGTGAGGCACAAAAGAAAATAAGTTTGCTGATAAATTCCCACCAATTTAATTACAGTCTAATCCAGGCTGTGGTGGAAACAGTTCGTTCCCATGTACAGCCCACAGAAAGGAGGGAATGAGAAAGGAAAGCACCTCTGTCCTGACCTCTGTCTCTCCCTCACCAGAAGATGCTTCTGTGAAGGAGCACCACCAGATCTCTTCTCCGCCGTCCCAGGCACTGCACTTACACCCTTACTGTCAACATTCATCATCATCATCACTATTATTATTATTATTATTTTTATTATTCAGTCTTACTGACAGACTTTTCTAGCATTGACAGACTGCATTTTCAGCATATTTGTCCTTGCTCGGAATTTCCAAATAAAACCAGAGGCAGAGATGCCCCTGCCTGAAACAGAGTGCAGACACCCCAGGAAGTCAAGGAGAGCAAACCCCCCAAACCTGTTCACACCACCTTCCTTTTCCTAAGAATCACCATTTCCCAGAGAGCCCTTCATGCCTTCAAACAGTTGCACCTTGTAACCAAACCCCTCAAAAACCGATTCACCACTCCCTGTATTTGATTTCTACCTCTAACCATGTGCTTTGCTCAAGCCCTGGTTACATGCCAGCACCCATCTGTGTAAATACACAATTTTTCTAGTTGAATTGCACATCCACAGCCACGACTCAACCATAGAAAGATCATGTAAATAATGGAAGCTGACAGCATAAGTAATTTTTTTCATGTATCAGACGCCATGGTTGACTGCTGAACTGTGAGATCTGCTGTTTTTAGACTGTGCTAAGTTCTCCCCTTTCACCCCTGAAGATTCGAGACTAAAGGCTGGATCTTGAATCACAGGCTTCAGATGTTTTTCTTATCACACAGCTCAGTCAACACTTGTTCACATCCCGCGACCTTTTCCTGCAGAGAGCTGCATCTTTCTTCTGCCTTTCAAGGCTTATCCAAACAGTCACTGGTGGAACTGGGGACGCAGGGAGCGACCATCACAAGCCACGTGGCTCCTCAGTGTCCTGATGGAGGGGGTGGTTAGGAAGTCACTAAGCCCTGAAAGAACGAGTGAAAACACTGTGGAGCTTTTAGTATTTCTGCTTCCTGACGTTCCCATTAAGCAAAGAAATCCATCTTGCAAATAGGAGAAATTAAAGGCGGCGAGGCCAAATGCAGGGAGGAGCACGAGGCTTTGAAAAAAAGTGGCAGGTCTCTAACACAATGGCCTGTGTAATTGGTTCTTTTGAAGTTTCTAATCACTTTTGGAAAGATCAAGTGGAAGTGACAAGTGAGGCTACCGGAACAGTGACTCCGTACAATGGTGGCACATGGGACTCGAACGGGTTTGTGTGGTAATTGTTAATTGTTTGGGGGCTTCCTCTAAGCACAAAACATATCTGAAGAGTTGCTATTAGAAAAAAAAAAAAAAAAATTAAAAAAAACCCGCTCCTGGCATAAATTATGTGGTCAGTGTTTCAGATCTCATACAAATCATTTGCCTGTGAAAATGTTATCAAAATATGAGCTATCCCTTTCAAATATATTTTAAACAATGTTAATGTATTTTCACATGTCATCAGTTGACAGCTCCACCATCGTCGCTCCTCAGCCACCAGGGAAATTTGCATGCATTTGAATTCACCCTGCCAAGCACAGGCAGCCCAGACTGACAGCCCATTTAACTGGGTGATAAGTTAATCTGTACAACATTTGATAGATTTCTGTCTTTTACCTAAGCCAGAGTTGGTGAAAATGATTCAGCGACGGGATTTGCAAACCAGTCGTGTCTCTGCTCGGTCTCGGTGGGAGGTGTTGTATTTCTTCATGGGTAATGCTGATCTCCACCCGAGCTGGCCACATCAAGCTGAACTAAATACCATCCCAAACCCACCAGGAATCACTGTTTCCAGGCTTTTCCTTCCACAAATCCAACTCTTCCGGTAAAACTCAAGTTAAAGATGAACTCTGAGATGGCTTTACAGGGATGGACAATGATCTTGATCTACCACCTGCCTGCTCCTGAGGATTCCCTGTTCCCTCAAGCAGCATGGCTCATCCAAGGGTTGGATTAGACCCTGGGTCAGGTTCACCCTGTGCCAAGGCTCAGCACAACATGAGGAGGTCACTGCGCACCACAGCATCTAAAATTCCAGCAGAAAACAACATCTCACCCAAACCAAAGCTCACCCACAGCCCCCCAAAACCACACATCCCTCAGGTGCTCCCAGTCATCATTAAACCAGACACCACGAGGTTTTAGACACATCCCTTTCACTGCCAGAGTTTTTCATTAAAAAATCCCCTACGTCCAACAACACCTTCTGCTCCCTCACAGAAACTCTGATTACAGCAAAATCAGTGATTTTCATCTGCGAGGCCACCCAAAGAGGGGGCTCAAGGCTTCTGCTGGGGTTGTGTATTTAAACACAACAAAACGCAGAGGGCATTTTGATGTTTGGAAATGCCCAGAAGGAGATTTCTATTTACTTTCTCTTCCACAGCACATTACCAAAGCCAGGAGCCTCAGTAGTCAGCAAGCCATTATTTATTTATTCAAAACATCTTTCATTTCCTGAATTGCAGTGTGTTATTTACAGGGCACACACTGTGTTGTTACATGAAGTAGATTTCAACAGGCAGATTAAACTTGGGATACTTCACCCATAATGATATATCCTGATAATGGCCATTTTCGAAGAGTTGCTAAAATGTAAGTAAATATCTCACTGGTTTCAGGAGGAAATGCTCTGAAAGGGCAGGCAGGGCAACAGAGCTGCTGCCATAGGCAGGCGAGTTTGATGAATTAAATTTAATGGATAGACCCTTTATTCCAAAGTTGATGGAGAGCTAGAGAAGGCTTTGGAAACACAAGAGATAAATCTGTGCTGAGCCCTTTGTTCAGATGCAATTTCAAATAAAAGTAGCCCATTTGCAGCTTTTGGAAAGGAGTGTTTCCTCATCAAGGCAGAGGTGTGGGCTTAAAATATTAATTAAATAAATCTCAATTCTACATAAACCTTGAAAGCAGATGCCAAGAAATGGAATATATTGAACCTAAAGGTAGGGTAAAGTGGGAATACCCATGGGCAAGTTCCAGTGGGGAAATGTAGGTCAGGATCCTACTCCTCAAAATGCATCACCCATGATGCTCCCTTATCAAATGTATAGAGTGTTAGTTTTAGAGACAATGGGATTTTATACATTTTTTATGGATAGAAACCCTTGATGTGAGCAACCAAACTTTATCCCCCCCCCAGTATTGTCATGAGTACTTCCTGATCTTGTGTAAGTGATGTGAAGGCTGATAAAACACCTCCTAAAGCTCTAACAACTGCCTGAAAAATAAGCAAATTCACCAGCTTATCCAAGACAAATACATTGTGGACATTGAACTCTCACAACCCTCCTCAAAAATCCCATTTCCATCTGGTTTTTGTGATGCACACCTGTAGCTGCTCACTGGGCAGAAAGCAGACATTGGAAGGGTGCTGGAACAACCTGTGAATTCCCACAGCACAACAGCAAAAGAGGTATTTAGCACCAAAGTGGTGGTAATTATGACAAATTTAGAAAATCCCCTGTGTTCAGAGCCCCCTCAAAACCACCCCAAGCAAGGCTGGGCAGTGACAGGGCTGGAAGGGTGGCAAATCCTTAACTGTAAACCAGGAGAGACAAATGCCTTAAAGAAAATAACTCCTCTGTCCTGAACTTTTAGAAGCACATGGCAGGAAAAAGAAACCTGCATTGTTAAATAACAATAATAATAATAATAATAATAATAATAATAATAATAGCATTCCTCTGGGAGCAATAAGGAGGTCCTGGGCTGCTCTGAACTCCACACACTGACGCCTTTGCAGCAAACTCAGAAATGTGTGTGGGTCCATCGGGAAGCCACTGGTGCCACTGGTCTAAGACACCGAGACACTGCAAATCTCAGCCCTCTAGACCACAAAAGCAATGCTGGACAGCCCAATTCACATGTCTGAGCTTTAATTTCTCCCCAAAACAGAGATACAAGTCCCACTTTTAGCTCTGGAGGTTCACACAGATCTGCGAGACCTCGTACAAAGGGACCCAGCTGCTGCTTTAATAAAAATAATTTAACACGGGATAAATTGCCGTGATAGTAGGGGTGTGAAAAGCCAAGAGGAGAGTTAATAGGACGAGAGGAGGTGGTGTGATGGGTAATGAGGTGCCTACATGGGAGGGAACGGGAGCAGGGCCAGGGACAAAGGGTTTGTGCCCGAAGCAGCGCCGGGGAGGGAGGCAGAGGGTCCAGCACAGCTCGGGGAGGTGCTGCCCTGATGCTGAGCTGCTTTTCAGGGCTGGGATTCACTGGGATGTTTCATTCCCGTGCCCGTGCCCTGGGAAAGCTCTTGGCACGGGCTGCACATGGCATTAGCAGCACAAGCAGCAGCAGGACCCCCGTCCCTCCCACGGCCACCCCAGACAATGGAGTCAGCTGAGGACAAAGCAGGCAGCCCTCGGAGCTTTTATCCCTCACTGCAAACGGCACGGAGGGGAAAAAGGAAACCCAGCCCCTCAGAAAACCCACAGAACGTTTGATTCAATGGGATGTTTCACTACTGTCAACAGCAAATCAAGAACTGGGATTTTTACTAAAACTAGTAAATGTCTTGAGCTTATTTTAACTTACTGCACCCCTTACTTCTTTAAGATAACGATAGATTTATCAGCTTTTTGCTCCCACAGTGCACTGGAGACTGCGTGGGCACAGTCCATGTTTTCTGCACCCAGTATTCCATCTTGAGGCACAGATTTGTCTCTTCTGCAGCCAACACTGCAACATTAAACACTGTAATTGTAATCTCCTGGCCACAAGACCAGATTTTCCCCTTCTGCCTTGACCAGGGGTCAACACTGATGTGCAACACTTCATCCAAAGTGTTTGGCATCAACTACTGCGGGCAAAACCA
Source organism: Coloeus monedula (assembly GCF_965178545.1). Taxonomy (NCBI): domain Eukaryota; kingdom Metazoa; phylum Chordata; class Aves; order Passeriformes; family Corvidae; genus Coloeus; species Coloeus monedula. The sequence continues at coordinate 36,853,291 of NC_138788.1, read as the reverse complement.
ATTCCACTCTGCAGGCTTTTCAGCAAGGACAGGAAAAAAAAAAAAAAAAGGGAAAAAAAAAGGATGCCAATTTGTGTAAAAAAATATGAACGCTGATTTTAGATAATTAAGACTTCAGTTCTCTCAGTTCTTTGAAAGAAAGAAAAACAATTTAAAGATATTTTCTTCCTTCTTCAAACCTATTAAAAGCACACACGATGCAAATCTAACACATGTATATACACACCGTGGGTATTTAGGATATTTTTCAAATTACTATCTTGAAATTCAATAAGAAAAGAGAGGGACAGAGAGAGAAAATCACGAAGCCTCTCCTTCCCACCAAACAAAACTCTGTAAATCAAGCAGCTTTCCCGAGAGCCAGGGAATGTGTGCCGTGTGCTCCCCATGGATACCAGGGGCTGGCTCCCCCTGCGCGGTAACCACGGGCAAGCACTCGGGTCCCTTTCCCATATGGCACAGCAGCCCCAGCCAGCTCAGGTAGCAGAAGGCACTCCAAGAATCCAGCCTGACTTTCCAGCACATGAAGCATGGAAGGGTCGAGCTGTGCCTCATCTGTGTCCCTACAAAAGCAGAAGCACTGGCATCTGCAATCCAGAGCATCATTTGGCACAGTGGAAAATTTTAAAGTAATTTTCAGGTTTTTTGTGTTGGTTTTGTGGTTTTTTTTTCCCATCCTCCCCCCGCCAGTGCCACATGGTGATTTCTGTCCTTCGGAGAGCCAAAGGCAAATACAGGCATGCTCAACCTCCATTGTCAAAGGGAGAGGTTTCCTAGCAACAATGCCGGTATGAATGGAGCCCAAGTTTCCTTCCCAATCCCTTACGCGAAGTTAGAGCAATTTGCAACACGCAGGGAAGGGGGAAAGAAGGATCTGAGAGCCCTGGCTGTGCAGCATCACCCAAATCAGCAAATCAGTTTGTCAAATTTTGTTGGCACCACAATTGCCAAGTGCTTTTGAGTGCAAGGTACAGCCAGAAGGAAATTCTGGAGTCTGCTCCCAATCCTCTGTCCCAGCCCCACTCACTCCCCTGAGCCCCAGGAGCAGGAAAGGATGCTGTCCACAGCAAGGACAGCAGCCACCACCTCTGCTGCTGAGCTCTGCTTCCCAAATCACCGTAAAAACCTCTGCTCTGACCAGATTAAGATTCAGGCAAACACCACTCATCCAAGCCTGGCAGGATATCTGGGATGTGTTGGCAACAGGCAGTGAAATGTGCACTCAGCAACACCCAACTGCAACCGTGTAATTCCCTATCCAGCCCTCACATGCCAAACAAGAAGTGTTGGAAACAAGGGGAAATAACACTGGGGCAGGGGAGCCCGGAGGGGAACGCAGAGGAAAACCAGCACTGACTCCTGGGGGCTCCCACCAGCAGCTGCTCCACCGGGACGGCTGCACCTCATTCCCTTCCTGCACAGGCTCATCCACACTGCACAGCTCCACAGCAATCCTTGCTTTCTATCCTGCATGCCATCAGACATCCCTTCTCCTCACCATTCCTTTTTTTTCACCCCTCACCCAGTCAGACTCCCCAGAGTTTGGTTTGGAAAGGACCCTAAAAGCTCATCCAGTGCCACCCCCACCATGTGCAGGGACACCTTCCACTGTCCCAGGTCACTCCAAGCCCTGTCCAACCCAGTCTTGGACACTTCCAGGGATGAGCCACAGGTGTCCCTGCTGCCCCCAGCCTCTGTTTTTAATTAGTGGTGTATGATAGGTACCTAAATTAATCCTCTCTCCTGACAAACCAGGAACCGAAGTGCTTCACTGAGCCACCAATTTGAAATGCCCAAAGTTGCAGGGTCTGAACGCTGCACATTCTGTCTGACAAGGGACCAATGACCCCTCTTATCCAGAGTGGGCCCAAGTTTCCCATATCCCAAATCTGATTGTGTGATGCCAGCTATAACTCAGGGAGGGAACACCCTGCATTTGTCACATCCAGAAACAGCTTTTGCAGTCTGTAGCTCTTTGTGAGCTCCAGAGCTCCAGGATGTTTATTTACAGGGCACCGTGCAAGACATCTGTTCAGCCTGGCTTTTTAACTGAAAGGGAATTTATCCTTGGCAAATCAGTTTTGGGAGTCAGGAACTGGCTTCATGGCAGTCCGAGGGTTTGGCCAACACTATCATTTAGTTTGATTTTTGTCCCTTCTCCCAAGCACTCTGCCACAAAGAGGCCACGCTCAATCATCAGATGTGCAGCTAGAAGTGATTAAATAAAATTAAAACACTTATCTGAGCAGTGGTGATGCCTCTGACAGATGAGGTTTGAAATGCTTCCTACGAATTTAACAGGGAGTAAGAAATCATCAGGAATATTGCAGGGCTGAGACCTGGCCAGATGCCTCCTGAGCTTGGCAGGGTGGGTTATGGGGCCACCACCCTGCACTGTACATCACTGGGACAAGGCAGGCCGGGCCAGCTGGGCCCAGCACAGCAAGAGGCCACACTCAAATTGCTGCTAAACCACATGGAAATCTTCAAAAAACCTCAGAAATAAATCTGGAGGATTTGCATTTTATTTTTGCCATGTAGGATATTGCCGGGCTCCTCTTTGGGCCTTTTTTTTTTTTTTGCACATACCTGTGGGGAAAAGGGCAACAGCCTTGCTAAGGGAGACACCACTGGGGACCAAGTCCTCCTCACCATGGCAAATACCAAACCCAGCCAGACATGAGCCAATATCCCATGGCAGAACATGGCACAAGAACCCAAATAAGGCAATCTCCCTGCATCAAGGCATGGCTATCCTCTTCCCACTTGAAAAAAAACCCCATCAGCTAAAAGCATTCAAGAAATCTAAATATTTACTTTAATAAAACATTTACATTCATTACCAGGCGAGCCATTGCAAACAAGTCTGAGTAAGTGAATTTTAGCTGGACTTGGGAGCTGTGCAGGGTAATGACTGCGCTGACCAGCTTCAAAACCATATTAAGACTACTGATTATCAAATGCCTGCACAGAGGGAGAGACCTAATTGTGTGATGAAGATCCCAACCCCTGTGGGTATCACAGCACACTGTACCTGTAAGAGTCAGCGCTCATTAGGCTAATCACAAAGAGTAATACTGAGAGCAGAGCTCTGCAAAGGCACTGATTTTTTTACGTCCTACGAGTTTCACAGAAGCACCTTTTTTTTTTTTCCAGTTTGGTGGGGTTCTTTATCTTCTATCCCTATCTGGCAACTGAGAGCCTTCCTCCAAATCCTCGCTGCAGACAGCAGCAACCCCAGGCTCTGCAGGGCCACAAACATCCAGCATCTCCTGCAGTCCCTGATTAATCATCTCCATCCTCTCACCACGTGTGGAGCCACAGAGCCGGAGCAGGGGAGGGTGGTCAGCAGATGTGGGGGTGGTGGGCTTGGAGAGGGAGCTTTTCCTTTGCATTAATCTTGTGCATATGGGCATGGGTGCAGCAGGGCTTTTTTTCAGTCTCTAATATGTGTCACTGATGAGAAGATTCCCTGTTCTGCTGCTGTGGAATAGAGACAGAAATTCGTTCAGTTGGAATCCCTGTGCCTTGTTATGATGAGTTTCAAGCGTGGATGCATCCAGGATAGGATTCATACCTGCATGTTTAATTTTCCTGCCCTGTTCCCTCTCCTCCATGAGGCAGCACTGAACAAACACTGATTTTTCATAAGGAGAAATATTGCCAGGCTTGTCTAATCAGACTGGTTGTCTATATCCGTGTAGAAAACATCACAAGGCCGCGTTTTGCACCCTTTCCCTCCACCCTGCAAATAAAAAGAATTCCTATTTGCTCATCAGAACCATTTGGCCATCAGTGAAAGGTCTCATCCTTACAGCAGGTTTGAGTCGTGCTTCGTTCCCTCACATGGCTGCCTCACAACGTGCACAGGGACGGAGCAGATCCCTGGACACGAGGGGGCTCCTCCAGGACAGCCCAGCACTGTCCCGTCCTCCCAGCATGCAGAAGGTCAGCCCAGGGCCCTGCTTTTTGGGACAGCCACTGTAAATGTCCTGGATTAAGGATCCTCACCGAGTGCCGTGGGATGTCCAAGCAAAGGGAAGAGCTGCTGTACAATTTTTCTGGGATCTGGTGCTGTTGGCACCCTCAGGGCACGAGTGCCAGGCCTGCAGGGACAGGCTGTTAACCCAGCCCCTGGAGACACGAGGAGTATTTCACTCCATATCCTTCCACCTCATAAATGCTTTTTTAACTCCGGGTTAATCCTCAACAACGCTGCTGGTCCACTTAAATCCCCAGAAATGAAGACGTGTGAAACTATAAACCCGAGGCTCCTTGGCTGGCGGCGGCGTTGGAAGGGGTTCAGAGGGACCATGTGCTTTTCCAGTTAGGAGCTTTTGGCCCCTGTGCTCAGTGTTCCCTGGAGCACAGAGCCAGCCTCACCTCCCTGGCAGCTCTGTGCTCACCCCCTGTGCTCTTGCCCCTCCACATTTTGGCACCAAAAACCTGACACCCAGCGAGCCAAAGGCATCCCTAGATATGTTCACAGCCACTGCTACTTCCTCTGACTCGCTCCAGAGGTGTCCCAAGGGCTCCGTGCTGCTGCCAAGAAGCCATGAGATCACTTATATATTAATAATTCCAGTATATTCACAGATATATTCACAACACATCCACAGACTCTTACAACAGAGTTTTGCTTAAAGCCAATACCTTCCTTATCCTCCTTCCCACACCCCCAGTTTTCCCATTTGCTTATCTATTCCCTCCCAGGGAGGAAAGGTCAAAGGTGACCAAGGAGTAGGATTTAGGCCTATTTTTCCTCTTAAACAAACAAAACCCACATTACTCAAACAATCTTCATTTTAAACTTCAACCTCTCTGCACAGCCCTTACAACTTATAAATTCTTGAAAAAAAGAAAACACAAAAAACTTTGTTCCTTGTCCTCTTACAGGACTTAGAGAAGAAAGATTCTCCCAGTGAAGTTTTGGAACGGGAAGTGCAGAGTGAGAGCTGCACAGAGCCAGCCCCTGGTTAGTCTGAGTTATTCCACAGTGGCCAAAAGTCTGTTAAGGCTTTGCAGAGCAAACAAGCGGAAAGACCCAGCTCTTGCTGGGTCGTAAAGAGCCTGGCTCCTGTTTTTATGGCATGGAAAAACCTGGGGAGAGGAGGGGGAGAGGAGGGGAGGGCTGAAAGGAACAGGGGGTGATGGAGACAAAGTCAGACCATGAGAAAATGTAAGGGTACGAGCTCACGTAGGGAGTTACCCTCTCTTGGTTCCCACTTCCCAGGGCCTCCAGGAAAACACGGATTTTCAGGGGTGCAGTGTGTGGTTTCACATCCAGCTCAGTTTTTTTGCTGGATGGAATGGGGGAAAAGCACAGATTAATCTGGAGACCATCACCCTCAGGTACATAAAGACAGCTGAAGACCAAAGCATCGCCTGCTCCATGAGGACCAAATCCATCTCCCACTGCAGCCTTGCTGCGCCCAGGCTCCAGCTCAAGGACATTTGGACTGAGCTCTGCTCCACTGAGCATTGAAGGAAACACGGTCCCACTGGTGGCAGGAATGAAGCTGTACAAATTCCCATTATTCCCCCAAAGCCACAGAGGGGGAACCAAAGAAGGGCCTGCTCTGAGCAAAGACTCACTAAATGTGTCTTGACAAGTCCCAGCTTTAGTAGCCAACTTCACTCTGAGGAATTTAAATGGGTTTTCATTAGAAATTACTTGAAAGTGATTTCCCCCTCTATGGCACTCTGATGAGACCCCTCCCGATCCAGCTCTGGGGTCCACAACATCAGAAGGATGTGGAGCTGCTGGAGCAAACCCACAGGAGGCCACAAAGATTTTCCAAAGACTGCAACAACTTCTATTATGAAGCCAGGTTGGGAGAGCTGGGGGTGCTCAGCTGGGGAAGAGAAGGCTCAGGGGAGAGCTCAGAGCCCCTGCCAGGGCCTAAAGGAGCTCCAGGAGAGCTGCAGAGGGACTGGGGACAAGGGATGGAGAGACAGGACACAGGGGAAATGGCTTTAGACAGAAGAAGGTAAGTGTAGATGGGATATTGAGAAGGAATTCCTCCCTGTGAGGGTGGGCAGGCCCTGGCACAGGGTGCCCAGAGCAGCTGGGGCTGCTCCTGGGTCCCTGGCAGTGCCCAAGGCCAGGCTGGACATTGGGGCTGGGAGCAGCCTGGGACAGTGGAAGGTGTCCCTGCCCATGGCAGGGGTGGCACTGGATGAGCCTTAAGGCCCCTTCTCACCCAAACCATTCTGGGATTCTCTGAAATATCTGCAGCCCCCTCCTTTCTGAGCTGGGAGTGCTTTAACCCCGTCCCAGGACTCTCTGAAGGAAACACCTCTGCAGAGATCCACAACAACCACAGGTGGCTCTGGGTATGCACCTGTAGGTTGTGACCAAGGTTCCCAGCTCCCAAAGTCTTTCCAACACTAAGCCACATCCCACTAAATCTTGGAGTGCTCTGTTGAAAGCACGGGAGCCAGAACATCTCAGGGAGATGATTAGAGAAAGCAGGCAATGAGGTAGATTACATCTTTACTCATTAAAGAAAGAAAATTCCTGTAAGCCTGCATGAGCTTATCATAAAAGAAGTATTTTCCTTCCCTTGACAGCTTTTGTTCTGAAAAAAATAAAAATAAAAATAACATCTTGCACTCCTCAAAAGCAGACAAATAAACAAACATGTGAATCACCTTGGGTTTTGGGGTGGTGGTTGTTTCTTCCTTTGCCTACTGCTCGCAGCATCACAATTTTCCCCGAGCATGAAAATAAAAATAATATTTTACATTAAGAAAGGAGACAACTTCAGATTTGACAAAGCTCTTTTTCTTAGTATCGACAAGCAATCATCATCCATCTTACAAATGGGAACTTGCCTCAGAGCACATCCACACCATCACTGGATTTCTGGTCCTCAGAGGACTGGGATAACAAACGAATCTTCACCGGCTCCAATGATTTCAAAGCTAATCAGAAGATAAAAAGGCTGGCAGGACAGCTGACAATACATTACCAACCAACAACAGATCTGTGCAGGACATTTATGTATTTAAATTCCAGGCGTGGGGAAGCTCGGACACATTCCTTGAATACGGGGATGCTGCAGTGAGGCGAGACAAAGCAGGGAATGGCAGAGCATGGATTGGGATTGGGGTGTTTACCCTGCATCCCACAGGGCTGTGCCACCAGGATGGGACCTGCACACTCCAGGATGACAGCACTCCAAGGTGCCCAAAGGCAGCCCAACGCTCACTGTTTTGTGCAGGAAAGTAAAACAAACAAGAGCTGACAATTCCCAGTGACCCCATCGAAAAACTTCCAGGATTCCCTGGGACACAGGAAGAGTCTCAGGATCTACACATCACATGGCACATCAGAGGAATAAAACACAGCCCTTCCCATGGTCTGAGTAACCATGGGAGGAGGAAAACTTCTCAAATACAGTTAAAAATTGGGTACCAAAAACTTCCCTGATTTTACACAGTATCTTCCTGATCTACACCTTGCTTCCAGAGATTCTTTTACCATGTCATCACCTGAAGCCTCAAGCCCCCTGCTTGTTCTTTCCACAGGGTGTGGATATTTTGAACAAGGACAAAGGTTAAAATCCTGATTCTTAAATCAAGCACAACTCCCTACTTGTCACAGAGCCCCCACATTTCTCTGCATTAGTGTCAGCAGCCAAATTCCCATAAACAGGCTCTGCAGATGTGCTGGATCCCAATCATTCTGTCACTGTGTTTGGGACTCAGTATTTTGTGGCCAAAATGACCAATTTAGGTGTTTTTAACAGAGCAAAGTTTGTGCAGTAAAACTTGTTCAGAATCTGACGTTCTTTCTTGTGCCATCGTAACAATGAGTCGGAATCATAGAATGTTTAAGGTTGGAAAACCACTGGAGGTCATCTAATCCAACCCTTCACTCAAGCAGGGTCACCTCTAGAGGACACTACTCAGGACCTTGTCCAGAGACAACACCAGACCAATCATAAATGCTGATGGCAAATGCAAACCCTCCTTCAGATTTCCTGAGAAAACTCTTAAACCTACTGATAGCTCCCTCTCCCAAGGAGTTTGTTCTCCAAAGCAAATGCCTACACCTGTCTGACCTGAAATATGAGCAGCTATATATAGATCCCAGTGATCCAAAGAAATTCCTCGTGCCTCCATCCAATGGAGGCACTGCAGGAGGAGCAGTCCGTAATCCCCAGCGGCTGCGCCAGGAGCTGATGAGAATCCTTGGAAGGGGAGCCCAGGGAGAGGTGGCTGGGGCATCTGACTTGGCCTTTGATGAGGGAACAGCTCCCAGAGAAGAGCTACAATGACCTCCTGCCTCTGGAAATATGTTAAAACGTGGCTCAGCAAGAATTTCCCATTGTTTCCCTTTGCCTCCTGACTCCAGAGTTCAAAGCAGTGAAGCCGTTTCAAAGACAGAGGAATAAATTTAGATTTTGGTGACTGATCTCAGGTTTCCCAAAAGCTCCGAACGGGAGAGGGATCACTGAGGGCAGCTGTAACTGGTCCAGGGGAGTTTGGATTATCTGCACATCCCGTTTCTTGATGCAGAGAAGTCTCTGCCAGTTTGCTCAGTGGGGCTCAGTAGGAATTTTGGTGGGAGCCCAGAATTCCTGGGGATCCTTTCTGACACCAGAGCTCTCCCATCACGCCCACTTAGGGCCACTCCACTGTCACAGAGCTCCTCTCCCCTGACTAAATCCCAGCTCCTGAGGAGAAAATAAACACGAGCCCTTTATCACCCACAGTTCCCCTCGTATGGGTTGGTGCCGAGGACCTGCCGAAAAAACATCTGGAAAAGCATCAGGATTGCAAGGAAAAGGGGCTGATGGGCTGAGGGAAGCAGCTCTATCCCCACATAGCAGCTGCACTAATTTATTACATTTTAGTCTTCGGTCAACTTTGAGACAACAACTGAAGAGTGAGTTTCCATTACAACATCCATCATCGTATCAACCTTATTTTTTGTGATATTTTGTAAATTACAATAAATTTGCTTTCTTCTGAATATTCAGATGCTTCAAAAGGTACCCAAAGGATGCAATTAGACCCTAGGGAAATATGCTATTATGTGCACATATCATGTTTTGCATAGGCTTTCCAGCATCTACATAATTTATGTTTTTCTGCATAATTTCCCCTTTTTATGTTTCCTATGTGTTTGTGAGATAATGCAGGAGTCAGTTCTCTCCCACCAAAAACACAGAGAGAACTTAAGTCTGTATTCTGACTTCACCCAATCTGCTTCACTTCCCACAAAACCCTTGGAGAAACCCCTGGAGAAATCCTTTCATACGCACCAAACATCAATGCCCGAGGAAAAACCCAGAAGGTCGAGGCAGCTCTCTGAAAGGAACCAGAACCTTGTCCACTCCCATATTCATCTGGGCATTCCAAGGGGCCTCTGATGGATAACGTTGGAATGGGAAAGCTTTTAAACTGTTTCTAATCCTCGCCTCGCGTTTGAGCCGCGCAAAAATAATTCCCCCAAACTTTCAAGTTGCTTTTTAGCTTTCCACGCCAGTCACTCGCATCCAGGCTGGCTTTTAATTAAAAATAAAATAGGGAGGACAATAAAAAAAAGGAGGAGAGTTTCCAGGCAGGATGCAGTAAAAGGTGATGCCTATTCTTCTTTTTTAACTCTGTTGGCTGGAATTTCTAATTTGCCTATTTGAAATTTATTTTTAAAAAATTGAAAAGGGAAATGAAAGTGGGAGGGGGAACGACTTCATGTAGGTGATCCCTGGCCACAGCCCGAGCCCACACCCAGGTACTTAAGTATGGATATTCCTCGTTTTTAGGATGTGATAACTCATGGGCTGGAAATTGATATTTAATGACTTTGGCTGGATTTTTTGTGCTCCCTCTCAGGAACCACCCAGGGATTTCTCTTCCCCAGGAGGTCAGAGACAAGAAATAGGGAATCTTCTTGCACCCCCAAACCCCATCCTCACTGCACCACTCAGCCACAGTGGCTGCTCCACATGCCCCAGGTTCTGGAGTCCTGGAGAGCCTTAGAAAATTTCCTTAAAAGTCAATTAATAATAATAATAATAATAATAATAATAATAATAGCCTTTCATCCTTTCTCTCATATATTCAAGGGCTCAGAAGATTGAGCCCTTCAGCCTTAAAAATAAAAATTGTGACAGACAGACACACAATTCACCCATTCTCCTCCTCCTCCAAAAAAAATCCAGCCTAATACAAACAACCACTTGCAAACATGGTCCCTGTAAGTGACATTGGGAGGAAGAAAACACATTTCCCTTTGTACCTTGCCCAGAATATTATGGGCTAATCCTCTTATTTAAAACTCACTCCTGAGTCCGTGTAAAATCAGTCATGGAGCAGCAAGAAGACATTATAAGAATGTTTTCTTCTCCACAAACCATGACAGCCTTCAAATTGCCAACAAAAAAAACCCCAAAAAGTCTCATGTGAATAAAAAAAAATATTTCTGTTGTGGATCCTGCAGCGTGAAGCAGCAGGAATAAAATAATCTGGTGAAATTTAAAGAATAAGATTCTTTGTAGAAAACATAAGAGAACACCTGCTGCTTTTCTTATTTTTTATTTATTCTAATTAATAAGTTCAAACTAAGCAGTATGCAGATGTGTAAAAACAAACAGCCCCAAAAAAATTAAAACATGAATACTTGTCATTGAAAAAGTTCATTTGAAGCTGAGAAACTGTATGATTAATTAATCAGAACAGAATCTGCATGCTTAAAAGCCTATTGACATATGTTTTAAAATCATTTGTGTAATTCAAGATAACGAAGAGCAAGGACCACGTGCAGGATTCTCTCCCATGAGCATGAGAGAGATGATCACAGTCACTTGGTGCAATAAAGCTTATTTTTAAATTAAAAACACAAAAGAGCAGGAAAAATGCCTTTTAGAGAAGATTTCTGTGCACTGCAGCATCCCTTTCTTCAGGAATCAGTGAAGCTCACTCATCCTCTCCCTCTTCCCTATATTTTCTATGAATAAGCTCAGAGTCTCACCCCTCCCACAAAACACTCACTGATTCCATATATCCAGCCTGTATTGATAAGAAATTTCCTAAGGAGCTGAAGGACTTGGAAAAAGCTGAAGGTTTAGCCAGGGCAAAAGGCACTAAAAGGAATTATTTTATTCTAATGAAAGCAAACACAGCAGGCCAAGTCTGGGTTTGGGGAGGTGAGGGAAGTGGAATAGTAAAAGAAATTTATTCAGGAGGAAAATTACAGGTAGAGAGGACAGTGATGGGGGGAAAGTGGGGTTTGGGAATGGGCCCTCACTCCCTGCCCTTAGACCTTTCTCCAAGCACTTCCCAAGAAAACAGTGGAGCAATTGAAGATTCCTTTCCTCACACGATGTGCAAGGAGCACCCTTCCTGCCAGTCATGCTGGGACCCCAGGACAGCAGAGAGCTGCTTATACCAAAATTGTTTGGCCTCACCTTTGTGCCTCTAAGAGGGGGAGCCAGTTCCTGAAAGCATCAATTCCCTCTTCTCCCCATGAATACTGCTCTAATTTGAAATTATTTTCAAAATCAAGTGGCTCAGGGATCACCAGATCATTGAGGGTGGAAAAGACCTCCAAGATCGAATCCAGCCATGGCCAAGGCCAGCACTAGACCTTGCAGCCCTTCCTCCAAAGGTCAAACTGATATTTCCCCGTGGAATTGGAAAATTAAAACAAATCCATGAGAATTCTGTGGGATAAACATCACTTTCCTCTCCATGGGCAGAGCAGAGGAGGCTGCTCAGCCTCTCAGGGAGCACCCAGGGCATTCCCAGCACCCTGAGCCAAGTGGGTACTCCAGGCCTAGGATAATCCCCTGCATGCTGGCAGTCCCAGAGCAAACCTGTGACAATCCCCAGCTGCGCCTGAAGGGGCATAAATTAGAATTAATCCCTTAAAATGGATTGAAAGATGAAAACTACACCGGAGAAGCTGGAAGGGATCAACTTCCTTCCACCTCTGCCCTTCCCAAAGCATTTCATTTCTGCTGCTCCTACTGCAGCATCAGCATCTAAACCAGAACTCACCTAAATCATGGTCATGCAAGGAAAGAAAAAATCCCTTACAAATCTCTTTACACAGAGCAAAACAAATTTCAAACCAAACTCTTTAGAGCAGCAACCACCACCAAGACTATCGGGTGTAAAATCCCCATGGGAAAAAAAGAAATAAAAATCAGCAAGAGAAAGCAAAATACAGCTGAGTACTTTGAACTGCCTGGTACTCCCCACCTCAAACAGATAGACCAAAACTGGCCTTTTCTCATGAAAAACCCACTTCAATAAACTTCAGGGTTTCGGTCCAAAAGTGTTTGTTAGAAAATTCCCTGGCCAAAATACTTAAAGCACTAAGTCAGCACTAAGAAACAGTAGCTAAGGATAGATTTTCCTTCCCCCTAAATTTTTTGGCACCTGTTTGGCATCTCCTGGTCACTAGGATTTACAACCCAAGGAGGAACAGCTATCCATGTTTTATGGAATGTACACAAAGATGTGTTCCTTGGTTTTAGAGGGGTGGGGGAGAGATCCCAAGCAGTTCTGACCTCTGCTATTTACAGAGACCTTTCCTGGCAGGGGCTGCGCTCCCAAGAACAGCCAAGAGATTATTTTCTCACTCAACTTTTTTATTTATAGTATTATAAAAATAAACGTGACATATTTAGGGGATGTGTCATATTTTAAAAAAGCTCAACCAAGGCGCATTTTGGGCTTTGTATTTTAAAGTGTCCCTTTAAAAACATAATTTCCTGTCTGGTTTTCTGTTTCCTGTGATCAAAAATTTATCACAATGCCCGGTTTTTGTACCCCTTCAGCTACCATCTCCAAAAAGCAAATAAGTAGAGACGCTAATGAATTTTACTGGACCAAGAACAATAATAAAATTCCCTTTTTATAGCAAAAAGAGAGCATCACTGAAAGTTAAACCTGGCTCTAAAAGGAGCTGAGCAAGTGCACATTTTTTTCATCAGGTTCCTACACACAGTCCCCATCCTAAGAATAAAATTAGAAAGGAAAACATAAAACCTGGTTTTAAATCCAACTGAGCTGCAACGAATTCATCTGCTTGCTAAAGATAAGTATCTGACCCAGGTTGAAGGGACACAGCAGCTCTTTGAGTGCAAACACCACCTTTTCATTTTGGTGGGCGCTGAAGAACGTCGGTGCAGCTCTGAGAGGGAGCAGACAGGATGAGGGCTTTGGAAATGGGATTTCCAGACATTGCTGGGGTAAATTCCCCACAAACTGACAAGGAAAACCTTCTCTCACCAATAGGCTGGGTTAGGACCACCCTTTTATCCCCCAGCACACTCCCACCAGTACCTCTTAGCCAATGGCACATCAAAGATGGCTATTTTTGGGATATTCCTGTAAGAGGGCTCTGTGACGGCAGTGCCATAAACCCCAGGAGTGTAAATGGCTGCTCCACTCTCACCCCTGCCCTTTTTGCCTTTAAAAGTCCCCAGTGCTGATATTTTCCCTTTTCCCTGGAAATAAGGCTGGTTTAACAGCTTCTTGTGCCGGTGCTGGCACAGCCCCACGGGACAAACCAGGGCCCAGGGGTTACTGCAGGGGTTCAGGCTAAAACCCTGCTCAAGCCTCCCTAAGTCAGGTCTTAAATCATCCCTATGGACCCACTGAAGAGATACTCAGCGTGTGATAACCACCCCAAACCACCCAGGCAGCACTGGCACATCCCACAGACACACCTAGAACGCCCGGAATGGTCTTTAAACAATAAAACCATTGGTTTCATTCCCTGCTTTTCAAAGTGCAGCTATTTTCTAAAGTTAACCTGGAAAATGTAGCACCACAGTTCTCTCTTCTTGCCACCTTTGACCAAATTTGCTCAGCTGCCACCAAAATGTTCCCCCCTTGGCTTTTCCCACAAAACTCGAGCTGGGATGTACAAATCAGGATGGGCCTTGTTTGGATCTTTCAAAGATGCTCCTTGCACGTTACCAACACCCAGGGCTTCAGTTTGTGACAGAAAATTGCAAAGTCTGACATCTCTTTGCTCAGTAAATCCTCATTTACACACGTGGGGTCATCTGTTTTCAATGTTCATGGCAAGCAGGTCCTGAAATTGGGAGCACAGAACTACACAATGCCCATTCCTGTGCTCAAAACGCCTGCACAAAGTTACCCACACCTCCTCACTGACATTAAAGAAAAAACCTCTAACCAGAGCCAGTTGTAATAAAGCAGTGGGTAGAGGGGGGGGGAAAAAAAGCAGAATATTATAATTGATTATTTAGTGCAAAAAAGAAAAGGAGGAAAATTATCACAGGTGGTGATGGCAGATGCGACAGCCCAGGAAACTTGGCAAAATATGGATTATATTTGATTACTGATATGGATACTTCTATGGTGAGGGTCCAACTTCTTCTAAACCCTTCCAACAGCAAGCAGTGACATATAACAACACAAAATAGAAGTTACAGAGTTTTCCTCCCTTTCTTTTTTAAATACCCAAATCACTGCAATCAATACCAGCTGCTGTGAGATATTAACTGCACGAGCAAGGCAATAAAATTCCTTCAGTAAAACAATGACAGCACTTAAATGTTTAAAAACTGCTCATCATTGTCAGGTCTCAGAATGGATGTGTGACCACATGAAAGACTCCACCATGCAGATTTTATCATGGCATGGGGCCAAAGGCACTGTATTTCCAGGCAGTGAATTAAATGGTATTATTATAGTTAATTAGTGATGCTAATTGATTTTTATGATTTTTTCTAATTTCCTGTTCTGCAATATTTTAAGATTTTTGGCTGGTGCAGTTTTAAGGAGATGCTGGTGTGAAAACTCACCTGGGGACAGAGATTTCATCCCAATGGTTCAGGCATCTTCCACCATGTCCCGTCCCTGGCAGTGCCCAAGGCCAGGCTGGACATTGGGGCTGGGAGCAGCCTGGGACAGTGGAAGGTGTCCCTGCCCATGGCAGGGGTGGCACTGGATGAGTTTCAGATCTCTTCCCACCCAAAACATTCCAGGATTCTTTGGTCCTCTGCATCTGTTGATGAAATCCTTGTCCATTGTATTGCACATTCGAGGTAAAAACCCCTATAAATATAAACTAAGGCTGCTGTTCAATCTTTCTGTGTGGTGTTTTATAAGACAAAACAATGACAAAAAATTTCTTCCAGTAATTAACTTTTTCAAGGGCAGTTTGTCCACTAAAATTAATTTATCCTACACTTTTTAGACCTCTGAAAGTAAAGAATAAACAATCACCAAAGGGTTATGTTTGGAATACACACATCACCAGTGCATTCATTTTTTTTAGGGAGTTTTCCTGATCTGCAGACAGGGAAAAGTCTGGGAAGCACAAGAGCATCATGAGAACAGTGAAGGGGACCTGAGCAAGGGCTGCAGGACAGACACGTGCTGACCCCTGAAGAGAAGCCACTCCAAGACCCCCAAATTGTGCTCACCCACTCCATCTGCCTTTGCCTCTGTAAAGAGCAAACAAATTGTTCTTCATATAGCTCCAGCTTCACCCTTAACCTCCTGAAGGATCACAGAAGAAATATGCCACTGGTACCCAGGAGAACTCCCAGAGGTTTATCTGCAGGAGGTTCAGCATTTTATTTTACCTCTCTGAAATATAGACCAAATACGAGCCCTCTCCTCATACAAATCTTCGGCAAATCTCCCTTTGTTCCGAGCCTTCAGAAAAAAAACCCTGAAAATTTAATACACTAAATCTCCAGGGAGAAAGGGGAGGTGGAATGGCCCAAAACCAACAGAGAAAGGTAATTCCAGGCCACAATCCCAGACCTGTGTCCATCCACCAAGAGTTGCCCACGTGGGCCTGAAGGATACCACAGAGCAGACAGGGTGGGCTGAGCAGCCTCACCCTATAAAATAAATAAAACAAACCCCACATTGGCCTGGACATCAGCCAACCTCCATCTCCCATCGCAAAGAATAGAAATAAACTGCAATAATATTTCTATTTAAAAAAAAAAGCAAGCCCTTGAGCCATCCCTCCCCTTGTGAGCAATCAGGATGTTTTTCTCTTTCATGCTTTGCTTTTCTTTTCTGTGCCATGAATTTGCATTTTCTCATCTGCCTAATTCCAGTTACGGGTTTGGGGGGTTTTTTTGCTGTTCTTTTAATATAAAATCTCTGTGGCTGGTGAAGGAGTCAGAAAGAGAAGACGCACTTCAACTCCTCACGTGTTTCCAGCATCCTTGAGGTGGAATTGGCCCCTCAGAGGATCAACTTCTGACCTGCTCTAAGTTTCTCTTTGCAGGGCTACATAA
Source organism: Coloeus monedula (assembly GCF_965178545.1). Lineage (NCBI taxonomy): Eukaryota > Metazoa > Chordata > Aves > Passeriformes > Corvidae > Coloeus > Coloeus monedula. Next base: position 36,837,035 of record NC_138788.1, on the reverse strand, counting down.
AAAAAGCCAACATTCCTTGTTTTACAGTGTCTCCTTTAACCTAAATTTTATTTAATTGTCTTGTTTACCAACAGTCACCCTCACTTCCACCCACCACCCACACCCAGCAGGGAAACCCCTCCTTCCTCTTTGCACCAACTCCCATTCAATTAGGCCATAGAAGATACTTTTAAACACCATAATTTTTGGACATCTCCTTTTTCACCCAGAGATTAAGTCCCTACAGCACAGGGACACTGCAGGACCTTGTTCCCATCATCACCTTCATGCCAGTGGAAAAAGGAAAGAAAAAAAACCCACCAAAACAGTGTTTTTCCCCAAATTGAGAGCAATGCAGGTGGAAGGAAAGGTGTCTCCTGGAAGTCAGTAATTACCCTGTAATCCCGAGGCATCTTTATCCTGGAAAATTGATGTAATGGATGTGAAGGGTTCGCATGAGACAAAGATACAGAAAAACCATGTCCAAGCAAGGGCTACGATTGTGCATTTCCCATTATCTTCCCCTTTATTCACGTCTGAAAACACTGCCCAAAAAACAACTGTGGATGCTTAATAAACCCCCAGTTCTCCTCTTGCTTTGTTGTATCCAGCTCGTTCCTGCCAATATCCCACTTGCAACTCCATCTCATCCAGGCACAGCCTTTCGTTCCCCAGAAAATCATTTTTGTGATGCAAAAGCAAGCTGTGATTTTTAGGCAATTCGATATTCAGTGTTTTCCTAGCACTAAATGGGGTTCTTGGACATGGGAACAGCCACTGCTCCACCATTCACTGATAAATGACATCAAATTAACAGCAATCAAATCAGGGCTTCAGTTGGTACCCAATTGTTGGTTAAACACCAACACTGGACTTCCCTGAGCAGTGGCTGAGCAAAGGAAAAGGCAGAAAATAAAGATAAAAGGGATGGACAGGGCTTGGAGCAACCTGGTCTGTGGAAGGTGTCCCTGCCCATGGAATGAGATTGGCTTTAAGGTCCCTTCCCTCCCAGACCATCCCATGATTCTAAAGTGAGTCCAGCCTGTCACCACCCTCTGCTTTTTCCAGCGTTCCTTTCCCAAACAGGAGATTTTCAGCATCCCCCCACCTCATCCAGAGGTTTATCAGCTCCTAGAGAAATCCAGTCAGTGAGAAGATAGCAATTCCTCAAAACTCCTCTGCTCCCTGATATACTTTCGATGCTGAACAGGAAAAAAAGGAAAAGGAGAGGAAAACCCCCTTTTTGCCTCACAATAAAAAGCAACAATTTGCCAAAAAATTTGGGGGAAAAGGATTTTCTTGTCACTGCCCCACAACTCCCTGCTGGCTGCTCCTCCAGATTTTTGGGATACCCTTAGCAAGCCTTTGTATGGGTTAACTTCCACCACACACATCAACCTGGATGCTGCCACTGCCCAAGATAAATTCTGCTCTGATCTGCCACGAGACCATTTCAGCTGATTTCTCCCTGTATACTGAGGAATTAAATTCCCCAGAGCTGGGTAAAGCAAGGTCATCAGCAAATCACTGCTAGGATGCAACCAAAAGGATTTTAAATCCTTAAAACAAGGCTCAAAAATAACACAAAACTTAATTGAGGCCCCACCAGGCAAACAATAAGGAATCTGTGTGAGTTTTCCTATATTCATGAAGAAGGAAATCCTTGGATTGCACTGCCCTGGTGCCATTCCCCTCCTTCCATGGGTGGGGTCTGCTCTCTTCCACCAAAGCCACCAGCAGGGAACAAGGAGCAATTTCTATCCCATTCCCAACCTGTCTCCAAAGCTTCCCAATGTCATATTTGCACCAATTGCAGGAGGAGGAGACAGAAGAACAGAGGCTGGGAGGTGTTTTCAAAAATACAAGGCAAGGTTTTCATAAAAAATGCCCAAAATGAAGTCTTCCACAGGATAAATTTTTGAAAAATTTCATATTCCTTTTTCATGCAGCCAGGAGCTTCAAAAATCGCATTTTTCCCACTTAAAAAGTGTGTGTGTGGGGGGGGGGGGGGGGGAACAGGTAAATAAAAAGCTTCAATAGCACAAACCAAAAATCAGTGGAGTTTTTGAGTGTTCTCCTTTAATTTGTGAAGCCAGGGCAGTTTTGTTTGCACGCACCAGCTCTGAACTGGGCTCGGGAAGATTCCGTGTAGGGAGCAGTTATCCCTCAAAAGGTCCCCTGCTGATGGCTGCAAGCAGAACTGAGGAAAAAAAACTGGCAAGAAAAATATTTGCAAATATTTTAATAGTTGCCAATTTTCCTGATATTCCAGAGAGTGTGGCTGGGGCTGGAGATTTTCTTCAAGCCTCAGCTTTCACAAGCAGCGATGGAATGAGAACCGGAGCCTTCCTTCAGATAAGTGAGAAAATCACAAGTCCCCAAAGTTGCAAAAATTCTTGCAAATGTGTTCCAGTGGCAACAGAGACACAGAAATAAAAGGCCAACCTTAAAAAAATAAATAGATAAACAAACACAAGAAAATAATAAAAAATTAGGTTGTGGGGTTAAGTAAAATGATTTTTTTAGAAGTTATTGTTGGCAGCTTTTCCACTTCATTTTTTTAAATAATTTTTGGGTTTGTTTGCAGTCTGCACATATGAACATTAAAAAAAAAATTATTAATAATCATGCCAGAGAGAGTTTCTCAGTGAAGAAGCTTTTCCACAAGCACCAGAAATAAGGGATTTACATCCTCTGGTTTCTTCTTCTGTGTACAAGGTTTGTCTTGGGGCTGCCACTGTCAGTGGGGAGAGGGATTTCTCCAGAGGGAGAACCACGGCACCATTGGAAGGAGAAGCCTCTGCCTAAAGCTGCTTCTTTCCTTTTCCCCACTGACTGCAGGAGAAGCTGAAATCCCATCTCCAATTCCCAACTTCCCAAACCCCAGCTGTAGAGACCAGGCCTCAGCATCACCTGGCACAATGCTCAAGGATCAAACTGTTCAATCTGGTCCTGAGAAGTCGCAGTTTAAATAATCAAAGGCACAGGCAGCAACCCCCGAGTTGGGATGGAGATGCACAATTAAACTGAAATAATCAATAGGGAGAAAAATCCCCTAAATTCGTTCTTCAGGCAATTTCCATGTACACAGCACTGTGCATAGCTGAGACGACTCCAATGACAGATTTTAAATGTCTTCCCCTTTTTTTTCCCCTATAACCTCATCTTTTTCAGCTCAAAAAGTCCAGAGGTGATAGGAATTTTCAAGACCCTCGTGACAGGAGCGCTCGGAGCGAGCCCTGGCAGCCCATCCCTGGCACAGGCACTTGCTGGGGGTGGGATGGGCTGCAGGAATCTCGGGGGAGATGCCTGGAAGTCTTTGCTCCTGGCTCACCTCCAGTCAGCCACTAAAGAATCAGTCCCAGTAAAGTTCACGCCATGAGCACCGAGACGTGAAGTGCAGGGGAAACCACGGGAAATGTTACATCTGCAGGGAAGGAGTTTAATAAATGTTTAAGGAAACAACTGCTCTCAAGACCCTGCTCTTCCCCATAAAATTAAGATCTCGCTCGGATTTTGCCGTGGAGTTTGTCATCTCCCAGACTCAGCTGTCTCAATGAATTTGTGGGGTTCTGGGTGATCTTCCTGTGTTAACCCACCCCCGAGTCGGGGCCACGCTGCCTTGTGAGTTCCTTGAAACCCTTCCAACCTTCTTTCCCTGCTCCTCAGCAGCAAACACAGAAAACATCTTTAGCAAGTGCCTTTCTTTCCAATTCAATTTATGCCGATGACCCCATTCAAAATTCAAATGGAAGAGTCTTTCTGGAGATGCCTTTTGCAGCTTTTACCTCTTCCAGATGCATTTGTGTTGGGCTCCTCATTGTTAGGCAGAGCAGGGCATTTATGGGAACACTAAAAGCATGATCTGAACCAGTGAGAGCACATTGGGGTGACCTGTGTGTCCCCAAGAAGCCACATTGCACAGAGCTGTCACATGGAGCCAGTCAGAGAGCACACAGCCAGTGCTGTGCCATCCTACTGCTCATTTGTTCATTGTTCAGCCAGAGAAGGCCTTAGGAGCAGCAGCATTCGCCTAAAAGTACCAAAATACTCATCCAGACTGGGCTGGACAGGGCTTGGAGCAACTTGGGGTGGTGGAAGTTGTCCCTGCCCATGGCAGGGGGTGGAATGGGATGAGTTGTAAAGTCCCTTCCAACCCAAACCAGTCTGGGATTCATTAATTCATGACAAGAGGGACATTGAGGGGCTGGAGCGAGTCCAGGGAAGGGAATGGAGCTGGGAAGGGGCTGGAGAATTCCTGAGGGAGCTGGAAAGGGGCTCAGGCTGGAGCAAAGGAGGCTCAGGGGGGACCTTGTGGCTCTGCACAAGTCCCTGACAGGAGGGGGCAGCCGGGGGGGTCGGGCTCTGCTGGCAGGGAACAGGGACAGGAGGAGAGGGAACGGCCTCAGGCTGGGCCAGGGGAGGCTCAGGGTGGACAGCAGCAGGAATTTCCTCATGGAAAAGGTTTGTTCAGGCCTGGCACAGCTGCCCAGGGCAGTGATGAAGTCCCCATCCCTGGAGAGATTTCAAAGCCCTGTGGATGTGGCACTTGGGGATGTGGGGCAGTGGTGGCCTTGGCAGTGCTGGGGAATGGTTGGACTCAGGGCTTTTTCAACCTCAGTGATTCTGGGATTCTGTCTTCTAAAACAAGGAGTGCCACTACACCAAGCTATGAAAACGAGACAGAGTTTATTTCTGAATTCACTAAACCAATAAAATTCAGAAAATCTCCATCATTGGATTTTGCCTAAAAGGTACAAGCATTGCATGCAACAACTTCCAAACTGTGTCTGGATTACACATCCCTCCACCGAGTCCTTGTCCACCCTGATCTTATGGATACATCTCTGAGGCTTTAGGACTTCATGAGCTCCCCAACTAGTAAAAGTTGCATGCAACACCTTTGACTCACGTGCAAAAATTAAGCAACACTTGGAGAAGTTGTAGCTGCTAGACCCAACAGAAAACCACCAGCAGCCCAGGAATGTCCATCAGCAATTAGGACTATTTAATACACCCGGATAGAAAGGGGGAAAAACGCACACGGAAAAGTGAGATTTATCAGGCAGTTAATTGCCAAGCATTTTAATTTAAGAGTTAGGAAACTGTAATTCCAATTATTACCGCATTATGCGGTCATACATTTTCATACTCATGTAATATAGGACCCTCAGAATGACATGACACATGTTAATTAAAACACAATTACTTATTGACGATGAGATCTGTTCAAACAGTGCCTCCCTTCCAGTGCCTTTCCTGTGTTTTTCACTGGTGAATGGCACACCAGGAATAGGAAGAGCTCACATGTGATGTAGCAAATTTTCGGAGAGGTGTTAATTCCTTTTTTTTAGAAGCTTCTTTTTTAAAGCTGTCTCTCTATGTGTCTGGAATGACATAAAGAACTATAAACAATACAGATTTCTCTTTGAGTTATGGTACAATTTGTGACTTTGTTTCTCTCTTTGCCAAGGAAAATTCGCCTGGTCTTTCATTGTTCATCACACTGAGCACATGAACCATCATAAACTTCCCATAGCTTCCATTATTTTTTTCCAAGTCAAATTTTCCCTACACCAACAGCTCCTAAAACAAGCCAAGCTGTAGCAGGGGGAACTTTTGAACCAAAACAAAAGAGCCAGGTGTGTTCTGGAAAGGCATTTCTCCATAGGAATGTACACAAACCACACCTTGGTCATCTTTCGTAGTGAATTGTTCCCTCTCTCCAGCCAAAAACCTATTTTAGATTTTCTTCATGACCAAATAAACCTTCAGATTTACCAGAAAAACTAACTGAAACAATTTTTAAAGTATGTCCAAACCGATAAAACTTGTTCTTTTAGCTGTAAACAGGAGAAAAAGGAGGAGACATCAGAATTTTAACCGATTTTTCCCACTTAGTATTCTATAGAGCACTTAAAATAGCTTCAAGATGGAAAAGTAAATAAAAAACTTACAGCCAGTTGACTCAAAATCCAACACACAAGTGCAGGAGGCCCCTGTGACTCCCAAGGAAGCAAAAATCGAACTTTAGTTGTCGCCTATTTTGCAAAGCCATTTAGCCCAACAGTGAATTTTGGTGGAAATCCCACACTCTCTCCCACTGAAATGCTCTGTTTGAGCTGTCAGCCAACGAAAGGAGCAAGAGAAACAGCAAACATTGCCTGCCTTACCTTTGGCGTGGAGGACTCACCCTGACAACAACACCACTTCACACCTCATACTTGGGCATGTTTTCCTCTATTTAAGGACTTGTTGCCACTAATTAAGACCGATTCTACTTCACACTTCTAATCAGTTAAGGTAATGAGCAGGTTCTACCCCTCTGCTCACAGAGCAGTGCATCAGTGAGACTTTTCAGCAGTTTAAAATCTTGATTTTTTTTTTTTTTCTATTGTTTTTAATATGGTGACACCTCGGCCTGGCATGTCTGATATGTTATCAGTATTTCCCACCAGGTCACCTGAAAGAATTTCTGGTCTCTGTAATAAAATTCCAAAGAAAATACACCTGAGGTTAAATGGATTTATTTATTAATATATGCTTTGGAAGCTCCCACGGGGATTTCATCCCACACTTCACTATTTTTTGCATGATGAGATTTTTATTCCTCATATCATTTTTTTTGGTTCACACATATTCCTCTTTCACCTGGTCATTTGCCAGATGTTTTGGTGTCCAGTCCGTGGAAAACTGCCCAGTAAAACCCTCCCACCTCCTCCGTGCCTTCAGGAGTGGGAATGATTGAATCTTCATCATAAATTCGAGGTTTAGTCTGTAGGGAAAACGTTCATGGAACTACAGAGCTATTCTGGGGCAAACGACAGAACTGAACTTCCCAGTGACTCAGAATCTCAGCCAAACTTGTCCTAATTACGAAAGAGATAATTGCAATTTCTTGGGAGATGACAGCTGTGTTAGAACACCCGAAATGCAGCTTTCTGCACTGGCTGCAAACAATCCTGCTCATGCTCTCCCAGGGAAAAGTCGGGAAGCCACAAAACAGGTGTACAAATGGAGCACAGGCTCGTTCCAAAGGGTTTTTTCTCCAGGATGATCACAAGTCCATCATGATTAGCAACAAACATGCACAGGGAGCACAATACCCTGGAAGTCCCTAAAGGCAGCAAGGAGAAAGGGAGCAGTTTTCCAGGGTGATTTTGGCAAGTGGGAGGATGGTACAAACCTGGGAGGAGATGCTGACTCCCTCGAGGGCAGGGATGCCCTGCAGAGAGACCTCGACAAATCAGATGGATGAAAAATCAGTGACCACATGAGTGCCCGATCCTGCATCAGGGATGGGACACCCCTGGATTTCTGGACAGATTGGGGAATGAGAGGCTGGAAAGCAGTGCCAGGGAAAGGGAATGGGGGTCCTGGTCTGTGGCCAGTTGGATGTGAGTCAGCAGTGCCTTGGAGCCAGGGGGAACATCCCTGTCCTGGAGGGATCAGGACCAGCTGGCCAGGCCAGGGAGGGATTGTCCTGCTCTGCTCTGAGCTGGGGGGGCCTCACCTCGAGTGTTGGGGTAGTTTTGTGTGCCACAATATAAAAAAGACATTAAACTCTTAGAGAGTGCCCAAAGGAGCCACGAGGATGGGGAAGGGCCTTGAGGGGAAGCCGTGTGAGGAGCAACTGAGGGCACTTGGAATGTTCAGCCAGGAGGAGACTGAGGGGAGACCTCGTTACAGTCACTATTTCTCCTGAAGGGAAGACGAGGGGAGGACACAGATCTCTGCTCCCTGTGACCAGTGACCCAAGGGCATGGCCTGGAACTGTGTCAGGGAGGTTTGGGATGGAGATCAGGGAAAGGTTCTTCCCCCAGAGGCTCCCCAGGCAATGGACACGGCCCCGAGGCTGCCAGAGCTCCAGGAGCGTTTGGGCAGCACCGCCAGGGATGCCCAGGGTGGGGTTGTTGGGGTGTCTGGGAAGGGCCAGGGGCTGGAATGGATGATCCTGTGGGTCCCTTCCAGTTCGGGATACTCTGTGATTCTGTGATCTTCAAGCTGGTGCCAAGGACTAGGACACAATCAGATGTCACAATCCAGCAGCAACCACCAGCTCCCTGCAGCATCTCCTGGCTGGGATCCTTAGGAACATCACACGGACATGGGGTGGGTCATCCTTTGCCTGTAGGTGCTCATTTCAAACTGCTCTCACTAATCCCATATCCAGAGGGTAGGCGTGTGGAATTTAGGGCAAGGAGGAAAAAAAAAAAAAAAGAGAACGTGGAGAAAGGGAGAGAGGGAAGCTTATGGAATATATTCATTTTTGAGATTCACAGAGGGCGAGTGAGAGCTGTACCCCAGCTGATTTCACCAGTGCAGCAATGCTTTATCAAGATGGTTTTGCATTCTCCATGTGCAGAGAGCTCCAAGCGATGATGTGTTCGCAGGGATTGCATTTCTTAAAGGAAGACAAAACCAATCAGCGATTAATATATAAAAGCCTGACACTCTATATAGGGATAAAAAAGAAATTACAGCTCCCACTATGCAAAACCTGTGGGGAAGCTCTTCAGTCTTCCCAGAATGAACAGGCTGATATTGAATATTCCCTAAAATCTGGTTATACTTGTTTATTCCAAGCTCCTCTGAAAATGATGATGCAGGACATGCTCTTTCCCTGATTTCTTTTATTTTAGTGTCTCTTCAGTCACTGATGCAGAATTTCCCCCCTCTGTTCAAAGAGGTGAAAGGGCTGGTTGTGAACTGCAAGATTTCACTATGTGAGTTCCAGCTCTCAGCCCTTTTCAGGATGAAATCCTTCCTGTGGCAGTTTTGTGGGATACTATTGGGATATTTCCTAGTTTTCAGGCAATGAATCTCATGCACCTGGAAAGAAATGGTCACACAAACACCCTTGGAGAGATAATGCCTGATGGGAACTTGTGCAAACCCATTCTAGCCAGCTGGAAGTTTGCTTTTAATTGATTTAGATTTCATGCACAAGAGAAATGGGATGACTGAAAAATGAACCTTTGAATGCCTGAGGAGGAAAACAGTTGGGATAATTGGGATGTGACATCACAGTTGTCTGGAAGGGATGTGATGTCATATTTTCTCTCCATATCCTGCAATGGGAGGGTCAACAGCACCAGTCGTTGCCAATGCCCCACTTGAATTGGCTCCAAACCTTAGGAATTTTCATCTAAACCATGTGGATCCAATACTCAGTACGGGCATGGAGAGGGGAGACAGCAGAGAGGAATATAATGATAAAAAAAATTTCAAAAGCAAAATGTAGTGATTACTGACTAGGTTTGGTTGAAAAGGAGAAATGTGTCCAAATAATCCCCCATCCCATCTCTCTGTGGGAACACCACTCCCAACTGATGGATAACTCTTGGGAATGTTTCACCTGAGGGCTTGGATCAAGCTGGTCTGGTGGACAATGCCCCTGCTCATGCCTGGGGAGTTGGAACAAGATGGTCCTCGAGGTCCCTTCTGAAAATTGGCAATTTTCAGATTTTTTGCTCTGCAGCCGTGGATTTGCGTGAAATCCTGCCAGTGGTTAAAACGTTCTCTAAGCAACAAGCATGGAAATGTTTCCAAATCTTTTTTGCTTGACCCAGGATTTGTGCTGAGTTAGATGAGTAAACACTGGCTTGACGTGACATTCCTGTTATTTATGTTCCATCCAAAAAAGTGGAAGATAACCTAGGCAAATTTCCATTATCTAATTATAAAAACCTCCTCATATTCCCATGAAACTAATTTTAATTTGATGACAAACAGACAACTTGGAAATGGATTTCCTACGATTCCAGTGATAAGATTCTTTCTCAGTGTGTTCTCAATTTACCAAGGACTCCAAAATTGGAGATCTCTATTAATAAACATTGCTGGCTGCTCATGCAGTGACTTTGTGTTGTTACACGCGCACAAAAATAAAAATATAAGGAAAAAGCTCCTCTGCTGCGTTCCAGGGAAGGAGGAAGGAACCACACTGTGCTTTATTTCCAAGAGGGAGCTGCAGCAGGTGAAGCTCCTGCTTTGTTCCAAGCTGCTGTCACCATGGGATGGTCACAGGTGTGTTACAATGCCTGTCAGAATTCCCCGAGAAATTGCTTTTGGAGAACAAACCCTGTGGAAAGAGGTTGGAACTGGAAGATCTTAAGGTCCCTTCCAACCCAAACCATTCTGTGATTCTGTGGTTCTATGAATTACAGGAAGCTCCTTGCAATCACGATAAGCAGGGAATTTTCTGCAGCAGAAAAAAATTGCGTTCTGACACTTATTCCTTCTTAAAGGTCCCAATCCTGCTTTTCCTTACTCCTGGAAACTCCACAGCAGAATTCATTGCATGAGTACAGGTCACTGGCACCTCTCCTGAAACTACTGACCTCGTCCAATGTCTAAAATCACCAGACAAAAGGAGTGGCAGGAGAAACCTCAGGTTTTGCTGCAGTCCAGAGCCAGGTTTGACCACTTTTCCTGAAAACTAAGCCACACAACGCCCCGATTTCCTGCAAAATCTAAGAGGAAGATTAATTTAACTAATGATGTGGGGGTTCTGTGTCCCCGTGGACCTCACACATATTATTTATAGAATGCATTAATATTTCATTTTTCCCATCCCTAAACAGTCTTCGAGGGTGAGAAAAAAAAAGAGATAGCTGGAGACAGGTAACATTTTAATTGAAATTAATGGGATTGGTTTGATTTCACCTCTGAGGATATAAAAATCATTCATTTTTTTGTCATGAAAATGATCTTTATGTCTCACCAGTGCCCTGACAAGCACGACAAGCTGTAGATCACACTGAGAATCCACCTCCCATCTCTCACTAACCTGTGCCATGCAGACCATCACCTTCCAGTTTGTGAGAAACTAGCAAGGAAAAAATGCAGAGATCATGAAAATTCAGAGCTAAAACTCTGCTTTTCCTTGCTTTTTTGTGCTGGGCTTGGCCAGCATGAGGAAAAGCCATCCCTTGAATGGGCTGGTGCCCAGGCAGCTGTGTTGCCATCTTTCCATCAGTGCCTGTCAGCAGCTTTAACCCCTGCCCAGGAACAGGCAGTGTGAGAAGCTTTTTATGCTCCCTCTGTGCTAGACCTGGGCTGCTGAACATGCCAAACCCATGTGCTGAGCAATTGTTGCTCTCCAAAGGCCTCTCTGGAGCGGTGTTGGAGCCTTTACAAGAGCTTTGCCAAATGGCTGCGGAGCTGAAGCAGCACCAAAACTGGCAGTGCCAGCCAGGGGCAGGAATCAGCTCATCACAGCCCTTTTAGCCCTCCTCTAAATCGTTCTGTGCTGCCAGAGTAGGTGCAGGAACTTTATAGGATTAGTATTTATTTTTCCTACCATGACTTAGAATGAGATTGTGTTTTTGAAGCACCTGGGTTGCTCAGGAGGACAAACCACCAAGATTTGGGCTTTGAGCTCCTCTTTGTGTTTGAGAAGCTGAGTCAATGGTGCTCATGCTCCTAAGTCACTTAAATCACTTCCATGAACCACATTGAATCCTCATAAACTTAAATTGGAGCACAAACAGATCACCACCCCGAGCCCAAGCTACCTCTCAGCTCAGCCCCAATTTTCCTCCAAGCACCCTCCTTCTCACTGTCCATTACAGAATAATTTTCCTTTTTTCACAGAATCACAGAATGAACTAGGCTGGAAAAGACCTTTGAGATCATCAAGTCCAACCTGTGGCCTAACACCTCCTCATCAATTCAGATTTCATTAAAATCTCTTTTATAAAAGCTTTTTACTGTACATTTTCCAGCAACTATCACAGTCCCAAAGGCCAGCAGAACCTTGGCTGACTTGCGCCTACATGAATTCAGTCCCGATGAAGAGGAAGGTCTTGAAATTATTTCTCTTCTGCTGTAATTTGCAAATTCTAAATGGGAAAGTGAAATACGACTCCCAGGCAGAAGCGAGGAGTGAGTAAAATCCCACAGAAGTTGCAAGAGAGTAGATGGACAAGTCAAATATGGCACTGACTTTTTGGAAATTGAAAGGAGGAGTGCAAATTTTACCTAAAATTCCTTTTTATTGCCAGCAAATGACACTGAATATAAAAAGGAATCCTGTAGGATTTTGTGCTAGATTTTTAATTGGGGAGGGGGGGGGTGGGGCAAATACACATAAAAACACCTCAGGAATTCTGTGTGAATATCAGGCTTTCCTTTCCTCAGTTATCCTAACCTGATTTATCACAGCACAGCTACCAAAGTACCCTGGGCCCCAGAAAACATGGAAAAATCCTACAGAATCCCCCAGCAGATGTTTTTGGGGTTCTTTTAATTTCAAGCCGTGGACCAGGTTAGTCGAGTTCCTTTCAAGGAATTAATAGAAAATAGTAACAATTGCTTCTTCCGAGGAAAAGTGACCTATATTCCAGGTAAGGAAATATTCCTCCCAGCGAGGGACAGACACTGGCATGAAATGCTCTGCTAATAGCTACACTTGTATTATTTTTCATCTGGGTGCCCCAAGGATCTTCCTTCCCTATTCCTATGCCCAGTGCAGGGCCACCCTTTGTTACAACATTAAAATCTACTTAATATTTTTTTATCATTTCACATCACAGCCCCGGTAATTGCACCCCCAGGAGCAGGGCTTCTTCCTGCGTCTGCTTTTCAATATTATTGGCATCTCCCTCATTTGGGGATCTGGAATGAACTTTTTTGCATTTTCCCCATGAAATGACAAACACGGCTGGTTGTGGCTCAAGCACTATTTGGAGCATGACCCCCTCGGCTCCTGGTGTTATCCAAATTAGATTTTGATCTTTGTCAATTAGGCTTTGCCACTGTGGACCTGCTGTGCCATTATCAGGAGAATCCCTGTCAGGGTTGGGAAGTCAGTGAACTTTGGAAGCCTTTCTCCACTTTCCAGGGATGCAGTTTTACAATCAGAGCTATTTAAAAATACGACAATAAAATAAAAATTTCTGTCCACAGCCCTATTTCTGGCAATCTTTGCACTGTTTGTGCAAAAAACCAAGAATCACTCACAGCACAGAGAGCTCTGCCTTCCCATGGCAAAAAAAATCCAAGCAATCTTGATTTCCACAAGCAATTTGGCTTTCCTTTTGCTCCTTTTAATGTTCCTGGCTTTGTAATGTACCCAGCCACGGATTTGTCTGGGGGCCAGTTTTGCTTCTGGGGGTAAAAAAATAGTGGCCAACTGAATAAAAAAGATGAATTCCAGGAAACCTTCTCTGGTTGTCACACAGCAGGGCTGCGATGCTGCTGCAGCCCAAGGGCTTTGTCAGCTGGTTGGGCTGGAGAATTTAAACTGGGCAGCTACTGGGGGAATGTTGGGCCTGGCACAGCCCCTGGCCTTGCAGCAACCCGCCTCCCACTACACAGCATGCCTCCCAAGCCATCCCAAATCCTTTCATGTGGGGAGGCTGCCTGCCAAAAAACTTCCTTTTCACTCTCACATTTCAACTCTGGCTCAGCTTTCCAAGGTGCACTTGCAGGGCTTGGTACAGAGCTGCCCTGCGTGGGACATGGGAGCTGCTGCTGCTGCTGCTTGGGCTCAGGGGAAGGAAGAACCTTCCTGCCATGAAGAAATAGTGCTGCAAACCAGGATGTTCCAGCAGGAGAGGACATTTCATAGGGTTTAAGGCCAAGAATGATCATCAGGTCTGACCCTGTGCGTACCAAAGATTAAGGGTTTTGCTGAGTCTGTACCTGTTTGAATTACAGCATCCACCAAAAATTAGTTATGAGTGAAACCTTCCCAGGATAAAAAGGTCTCATATCAGCCAAGGGCCTGGAGTGCCAGGACACAGGGAATGGCTTCCCACTGCCAGAGGGCAGGGACGGATGGGATATTGGGAAGGAATTGTTCCCTGGGAGGGTGGAGAAGGGATGCGATGGAATTCCCAGAGCAGCTGGGGCTGCCCCTGGATCCCTGGCAGTGCCCAAGGCCAGGCTGGACATTGGGGCTGGGAGCAGCCTGGGACAGTGGGAGGTGTCCCTGCCCATGGCCTTTGAGGTCTCTTCCAACCCAAACCATTCCATGATTCCATCATCTGCAGGACACTTAAAGGCTGCTCCTGTTTCTCTGAGGGCAGCAATTCCCTCTCCTTCCCTCCAGTCTCTGGTGCAAACCCAGCACTTGTTCTGCCTCCAAGGCTTCCAACCAAACCCATTCCAGGATTCTTTGATAATCCTAAGGGCCCTCCAGCACATCCATCTCCAAGATCCAGGGGATGCAGCTTTTGGCACTTTTCCCTCTGCAGTAATTTGGGGGTTAACCCAACATCAGCATTTTTCTTTTCCCACAACCAATTACTCTTTCCAAGCTGGATACAAACCTTCCCCCATGTTTTGTTGTTGAGTACATGAAGGAAGAGCAAAGCAGATGAACCACACACAGCCACAGGAGCTCAGCTGCTCCCACAGTGACTTCATTGGGAATGCTGGCGGAATTCAGTGATGGCAAAATGAGCCCTCCAGACATGGATGGGGTTGGTCCCTCGCTGCCCCGTTAGCAGACAGCTCCTCTGAGCAGAATACACAAAATTTGAGAGAGGAGAGAGGACAGGAGAGTTTCTAATACCTGCCAGCGGGGAATTAAATGTGGGAAGAGCGCTGGGAGCCAGCCTTCCACAGAACACTCACACCCAGGGAGGCTCGGGATAAACAAGCAGATGAAACAGCTGCTTGGGAAAAGGGTTTCCACAAACTGCCCTGGATGGAAAGGATCAATTTTAACAAGGCTGTTTATAGGGGAGGCTGCAGGGATGGTTTGCAATGGTTTGGGGCATTATCACCCCTTGTCACTCACTGAGCTTTTTCAACCAAGCCAATTTAACCTCAATTTTTTCTGTATTCTGCCTTCAGTTTTCATCAAGCCAATCTTGTTAATTTTTCTGTGGGTACAGAGAAGAAAATATTTTTAAAGGTTATTTTTGATAATAAAACCAAATGATGCATTCTGAAAGATCTTCTGAAAGATACGAATTTGGTATTACTCAAACCAAACGCAAAAAGCAAAATAAGGCCAAATTTTGAAGAAACCTGGGTTTTAATTGATGACCATATTGGGGTTTGATCCAGTGCAGTTTGACATTGAAAGGGTTTGGTCCAAGTCCTTAAAACACACACTGCTGATAATTTTTCACCTCTCAGCTTATTCAGCATGTTCAAGAACATGAACTAAGCTGTCTTGACTACAAATTAGCTCGATAGAAAAAGCCAGGACTAGATTTTTAGGATATTTTCTTGTATAGCCTGCCTAAAGACGTGAGGCACAGATTGTAAAGTTCATATATCATTTTGCAGGATTTATTTATTCTTCCTTGCCAACTCAGCTCCAAAGCCCAGAGGTCAAATCCTACATCCATAGTTTTGACATCCGTAGTTTTGCCACTGACTTCACTGATGGCATCATTTCAGGCATGAAGACCAAGTTCTTGGTTGAGGGTTTTTTCCCTGTAGTTCTAAAACCCTCCCCAAAAATCTCTATAAAAATTATAATGAGCATTTATAAAAATGGCTCTCCCAACTCAAACCCCGTCTAAAAAATGCATCAAAGGAAGCGAAGGGAAACATATCCAGGTCTGGCTTTGTCAGGTCATGCTCAGAGTTTACAGCATGGCTTGGAACCACTGAGTGAACTCTTGCAACAACTTTATATTCTTGAGTGGTTTTAGCTGCTCTTGACAGGGTGAGACATCCAGAGTCATGGATATGAACAGCCCTGCTGGAAGATTATCTTACTGCAGATTAAGGTCTTGCCTTCCCAGCTCGCTGCAGCCCACACCAGCCATGGGACAGGATGCCCACACAAGCCTTTTGTTCTGCTCAAATCCTCTTTATGCCCTGCATTACCCTTGGAAGTGACCACTGGACTTTGCGCTGGTCCCACTGTCACCCAGGGTAATTCCTACTCAACATCCCAGAATTTCGGGGGTGAATTTCCAGATATAGCCACAGACAGATGAGAATAATAAAGGTAAAGCTGATTTTTCTCACACTCCTGCAAATACTTGCTTGGGTAAGTCCAGGAGAACAAAGCCGAGTCCACTTCCAGATATCCAGGGGGAATTTGTTAATGTGGAGGCCAAGACCTCTACCTTTCTGAACATGCATTTGATTAATTTATATTAATAAATGTAATTAATGACTACAAAATGATCACTTTAGTAAAGGCAAGGTATTATAAATTTACTTAAATCCTTGGTATTTTTAATAAAATCCTTCATTACAGGGAGCTTATGCACACACATACCATCACATGCATATTTATATGTTTTTATGGACATTATAAATATATATTTGTGTGCCTGTAAAAGCATATTCAGACTGTTATTAATGTGGGACCACACATAAACACAGGGTAAAGCTCCAATTCCAATGTTTTTTCCTGCATTTTGCTGATAAACAGGGCTGGATCCATCTGTATCTGCTTGAACTCAACCACAGCAAAACCAATTGATGAAGTGCAACACCACAGGGTAAAATAAAAGCAAGATGACCTAATCCTTTTGCCAATAACTTCAAAAGATTGGATATTTGTGGCAACATCCTGATCCATGCTGGGCCATCCTGATCCATTTGCCACTGACCAATGAAACCCAGATTTTGGAGTGAGGAGCTGATCCTGCAAGTGATTTGTGTGATCTACAGGAAAATCCTCCTCAGCAGATTAAAAAAAATGAGTGGACCTGGCTACAACTCAGATTCTGCTTAGTCTGCTCTGACAGCATAATCAAAGCTGTGCTGGAAAGCATGGAATAATATACAAATATATATATATATTTTCTCAAATGACTCTAAAAACCCACAGGAAATTTTTTTTTTTACTTAAATGGGAAGGAGAAAATCTATATCTCGGAGAGTGAAAAACAAATTAAAGGTTCTTGAAGGGTGTTTCTTAACATTTACCAGTGTTTTTCCCCATGGAAAAGATGAAAAATTAGCTTGAACCCTAGAGCTTTTGGTCTTTTGTAATATTTTCCTTTTTTTTTTCCCCCTCCACAACGAATATAGATTTTTTTTTTTTAATCGCATATGCAGCACTGTCACATATTTAGATTTGAAAGCTTTCTCATTGCTATATGAGACAGTTTTAAATTAAAAATGCATTTGGGACTTACCTGTGCAAGGAGGGTGGAGGAGCACACAGGCATCAGCAAACGCATGAATCAGAGTTATTTTTGGAGTGTGGTTTTGGGGTCTATAACAAAATAATCCTGACATCAAGAGAAATATTTTGCTGTCAGGCTTCCCATGCTAAGATAAAGATCTTTGCTGTCTGCTCCGATTTGGCTCCATCCAGGAAAACATCAGCTGTCATTAAGGAGAGTTTTGCCTTCTCCCATCTGGGTCTCATCACATGCCCTGGAAGAGGAAATAAAGCTCCAGCAGCTCTCTGGGCAGGGGGAGAGCCATATTTTTATTTATCTGTATCAGCAAAATCACTTCTGAAGTGTAATCTTAAGGTTAAAACTGTGAACAGGGGTTCAAAAATCTGGGTTGATTTCTTTTTGGCCTAAATTCATCTCTAAAACACTCAGTTCTCTGCTGGCAAAACAGGGATGGTGTTGTTTCCTCCCTCTCCCACCCTTTCCCTTCACTCCTTGTTCAAATGTAAAAATCCTGAGGAAGAACCTCCTCAATCTTTATGTTGATGAAACCTCACTCATTTAAACTCTCATTTAAAGGCTAGAAATACAAGGCAAATAATATTAATAAGATAGATTCATTAATCACTTGATTAAAAAATATAGACTGATTAAAACAATTTAAATTTTCAAGCTGTAATTGCTAAATTAGCTAAAAATAACAAAATTATTACTGAAATATTCACTATTTGCTTTTTCACACACCAGTTTCAAATCCACATTTTTGATGAGAATTCCTCTTAGAGGTTTCCTTCACAGGGATATTTGTGGAAAATGAAGACCAAAAAAGTCTGCCCCATCCCTGGAAGTGTCCAAGGCCAGGTTGGACATTGGGGCTTGGAGCACGCCAGGACAGTGGAAGGTGTCCCTGCCCATGGCAGGGGTGGGATGAGATGGTTTTTAAGGCCTCTTCCAACCCAAATCAGCATTCTGAGATTGATGCCAGGACTTGGCACAGCTCACCTTGGTCTCCAGGAGCACATCGCTGCGGTTGGAATGACAGAGGGGACACAAAGTACTTCAGGAATATTTGGCAGTGGTGAAAGAGATGCAAGATGAGACCTGGATGGAAATAAAGCAGAGCTGCTCCACTTTTTCATGCATTATTAAAATTGAGATTTTAAAAATTCAAACTTTATTTTTACCTTTAAAAAATGCAACAGATGTGTGTGAAGACAAAGCTGGTGCCTGCTCTGCCTCGTGGAAGCCGTTTTATGGTTGTGTGCAGCAGATTCCAGAGGAGAGCACAGCGGAGCGGCTGCGAGTATCTGTCATGTGTTAATTGGGGCAATCGGTACAGAGCCAAGTTTTATATCCTTGCTCCATTTTCGGAGGTTTTTACACTTACGGAATGCATTAAAACCCAGGAAATGTTGTGGGCATTGTCCCTTGAATCCTGCACACTGAAATCTCACTCGTGGGGCCTCCAGGGAGAGATGATTTAGTTTTGCTATTTGGCCATAGGAGGACAAAGGGCAAAACAAGGGATAAAACCGCAAATCAGAGCTGGTGCAAACCGCAAGACACTCAGCAATACACCTTAATTTGACTGCAAAAGGCAATTTATAAGAGCGCTCCCTTGAACATCTCTGGTTCCTCTAATCAAATCCAATTGTGGATTGGTAAGTTCTGTATGTGGAACATCAGAAACGTGGCGTGTCCAAGGCCAGCTTGGATGGGGCTTGGAGAGACCTGGTCTAGTGGAAGGTTCCCTGCCCATGACAGGTGAGTTTTAAGGTCCCTCTTGATCCAAACCAGTCTGGGATTCCATTTTTCCATGATTATGTGTATTCCTAAGCTGCTGTGATGAATCCTGGAGCCCTCACTCCCACAAAATCCCACTTTAAATCCAGCCCGTGTTTTGCCTCAGGACTGCAGGTCAGATCCCAAGGAAAATGTGATCTTGGTGAAATGCCTTGGATAAACAGAGGGATTGTCCTGGGAGCACCAACAGCAGAGAATGAAATGCTGCAATTTTCAAGTTGTGGTTACAGCAGGAATGACCTCATCCACTTTGCTCTCCTCCTAGGAAACATCCAACCAGCTCCAAAGAGTTCCTGCATGTCTACAGGGAGTGTAGAAAGCCTCCCTCTTCTGCCCAAGCCCTTTCCCGTGTGGAAAAGGGCAGAGAAGAGCTGCCACCACCACCCCACTGCCCCCACAGCACCTCTGGGTACCTCCCAAAATCACAGCCAAGGTGTCCCACAGCAGCTGGAGTGGTTTCTTCTCTGCTTTCTCACCACCAGGTATCCAAAAAGATCATGTAATTCCCAGATGGAGACTGTTTGGATTTTGCAAGGAAGCTGGAGATGATGGTGGAGGCAGGACCTTGTCCCCAGCTGCTGCAGGATGCACTGAAGACAGCAGAGAGGAACCTGCTGGGTCTTCATGGCTGGAAAAGGCAAGAAGCAGCAGCTAGGAGAAGGTCAAACCTTGGCATTCTCCACCCACCCCCAAGGGTCACCCAGAAGGGTGGGATTGGTGGTGGCACAAACCACCAGGAAAGAAAGAAGTGACCACAGTGAGTTATCAGGATAAACTGAGTTAATAAAGCTGTGGCCTAAATAAACCCCATCCTTTGCTCCCTCCCTTCTTCTCAAGACAGTGTGAATCATGCAACATTTTCACCTCCGGCCAGGGAATCCTGGAGCTTTTTCCCAGAAAATAAAATTCCCACTACAGCATTTCTGTGTATCTGCAAGCTGGGTCCTGAAAGACCTGCAGGTGAAATGGTCTGAGCAAGCAGAGAAGACAGAAACAAACAAAATCAACACATGATAAAAAATTGTTTGTCATGTGGTTACTTAATAATTTTATCAAAATTGGGCCAGGTTGTCCAATTAACTCCACCAAAATGGTTCAGACCTGTGACAAGATTTGAATGAGTATAAATTTTAAAATAAGTAGGGTTGAATAAACAAATCAGGACTATCTGAATATATCTGAAGTCTCATGAATCTGTGAATAAGTCAGAAATACATTCACATATGAAAAAATACAGTTAAGACTTGGCACGCCGCCCTTATTTCAGGAGATTTAAACTGTAACAGCAACAAAGAACATGTTTTCCGCAAGAAAAATGTGAATCAGCAGCTTGATCTGTTCCCTGTTTTCACAAGCAAAGTCCTGTCTATTATAATCTTGTTTTTCTCAGCCATAAACACAGTGTGAAAAAAAAAAAAAAAAAGAGAAATTTATGTTGAATATGGTTATAGTTATTATTTCCCTTCTGGGGATTTATTAAGCATGTGTTAGGAGTTTAGGTATAAAATGAAATTGTTTTTTCACTACATGGATGTCTTCTGTGACTATCTGTAAAATTTCATTAAGGTGTTAGACTTGATATTGCAGATCAAAGTAATCCCAAGAGATTAAGGAGACCCTGCTAATTGACTAAGGTCATGTACTGCACTTCCCACTGGCACTTTGGCCTACATTGACAACAGAGGAGCAGCCCCATCTCCAAGGACCATTCTATAAAAATACCATTTTCTTTATCTCTAGTCCAGTTTTCACACCGCTACAATAACAAGGGATTTCATAAATCCAGGTGGACTGATTAGAGTTTTGAGTATGTAACTTTCTGAGTAAAAAATATACATGATACTTTTGAACAATTTTGACATTTTATCTTACCCTTTAAAACTCCCGGGAACGGATTGCACGTTAGGTGTTTAAGAATAAAAAGTGTCAGCACATATAGTGAGTTCCATCATTCAAACTTGGCACTAAAGAGGATATTGAAAGCCTTGCTGCAGACCATTAAAACCAGCTAATTTACAGCCAAAGACATTGTTGCTTGAAGTGCCAATTTGGTCAATAATTAAGGTTTGGAATATATATCCAGCTCTGACAAGAGAAAATTCCTAAAAACCTTTCCCTGTTGATCTAAACATACAATATATTACTCTCAATTGGACAGCGGCTCTTGGTTCTGTGTTGTGATATTATTGAAAATTATGGATTGTCAAGAGGTGTGGTGAGGAGTTATTGCTGCTGTCAGCCAGATTTGTGAACCCACTGCTGAGATATCTGCTCCCCCCTGGATGCTACGCCTGGAAAAGTGAATGCTGGAAAAGTTGGAGGGAATTTGCAAAAGAACTTTGGAAAATATGGCTCTTTCCTGTCCTCATCATGGGAGAAGTAAGAAACTCAAAGCCAATTGACCAGAAGTTTAGGGACAAGATTTACAGGGAAATAAACAGGAGAACTGGGATCATACAGCCCGTTAATTTAGCAGAGGATGAATAAGGAGCACTGACAACAGCAAGCTGAGTGAGAACAATACAAATTAGAACTCATCTGCCATTATTTAACTGATAAAGTTATACACCAAGAGATTTTGCCACTTTTCTTTCACTAAAAGTTTAAAAATCAAGTTATTTGGGTTTTTTTTTTCTAAATATTGTGCTGTTACAAAAAGCTTGGGGTTTCTTTTTTAGGTTTCATCCACTGATGATTTTTCCTCAAGTTTATTCAAGTTCTTCCTGAAGGGAAGACTCAAACTTGAGGCAAAGTCATAAGCAATGGGTTTACTGGGTACATTTCAGCGACATTAATGGATGTAACAACCACCCTTCCATTCACCAGATGAAATCCCCATCTAAGCAGAAGGATAGTAGGAGGCTTATGACATCCATAAAATGGGTGTCGTTTGCATGGAGATGAATTTCAGCCCTTAGAAGCCAACAGAATCACATTTTCCATTATGTTCAGCCAGCAGAACGGATTTCATTAATCAGCCTCTCATCAAGGGCTCAGTCCTACCACATTACTCACACTAAGTAATACCTAAGATGCAAATAGGTCCACTAAAGCAAAGGAGGCATCTGGAGAAGTTGTGTCGTTCTCTGAGTAAAGGTGCTTTAATGGACTTTGAGAAATCTCTTTCCACGAGTGAAATCCTTGTACCCTTCCAGCTCTTCAGAAAGGTCCTGACTAAATAAGTCATTCAACAGAAGTGTTTAATCCCTCAAACTCCAAAGAACTATGACAAAAGTTAAGCTGTTGAAAGAGGTGCCTGAAGAAAAGAGGTAAAATGTAGCATTTACTGCTTTTTCAGCTCAAATGGAGAGCTCAGAATTCCTTTGCATTCAGTAATTGACATTGAACTCTTTAAGCTGCCATTTTGAGCAAGATACAGGAGGCCTTAAGTCCTGGGAGTATGGAAAGACTTGGTATGGATGAGCCTTTATCACCCTTGATTCACTGGAATTCAGGGTGCTGCCAGTATTTTTAATGTTCCCTATATCCATTTAACGATCCTATTTGATGGAATGGCTGAGCTTATCCTTAAGGGATACCTGCCTTTACACTGAGTAAAATGTTTCTTTTCTATCTTATTAATGTTTTCCTGAATTGGCCGGATGTTGTATTTTCCTTGCTTTACATCCCAAGCAGAACTATAAAATTTGAAGCATCAAAAGGACTTAAAAAAAGCAGGAGAAATCTCAACTTTTATATTTGCATGGCGTTGCCATTTGGAAAATCCAGTGAAGGTTTTTGATCTTCCTTTTGCCAAATGCAAACGAAAACTAAAAATATTTATTATTCCCAACAAATTGAGCACTTGTGTATTATTCCCTGTGAAATGCCTAATAGATGTTAGGTGATTTTTGTGCCCTTTTTTGTATCTGTAGTTTGTTTGTTGTTTCCTATCATGACCAGTGAAAGACTCTTTGGGTTAAAATGTGGGAAAAGAATGATATATTTGTTAATTGTTGCCGTTCTTGCTATGATCTTTGGCAACACCTGCTGGTGGTACTCTGCAGTGCTGGAGCCACTCTACATATATGCCTTCAACATATAGAAAGACCTTCAAGGGGCCACACAATCCCTGTCCACCTGCACAGAGCATGGACACGCTCAGTGGGCTTAAAAATATCAGCTCAAGTTCATGAAAACACTTGCACAGGCTTTGCAGGCTCAAATACTCTCTCATATTAAAATGTGCCTGGTTTTGTTTGCCAATCCAACTGCTGTGATTTATAAAAGTTGTGATTTTATGGCAACTTAATCCAAAGAGAATTTTGTCCAGAACATCTCCAGTCCGCTCTCTAGTAACGAGATATTTTGAGCAGCAAGATAAATAACGCTTAGGCATCTAATAAAAACTGCTGGGGTTGGTTTTTTTGTCTCAAATCCCCTTTTTTACATAGTACAGCAGCAAAGCCTCGTATTGTAGGTGAAAAGTCTGTAAATTTGCAGTAACTGAAAAATAACAGAAGGCGCAGCAGCATTCTTTATGTTAGTCTATATTGATCGGCTCTAATGAGCACCAGTGGAGCTGTAGCTAATGGTGGTATGTCTGGTGTTAAGGGCAAATGTGGGAGAAGATTATCAACCCAAGGGGTTTAACAGTTGCTGGACTGCCCTCAGCCCTCAGGGCAATGATGCACTTGAGAGGTCACTGTATCAAATGAGGGAAAAGATTCAGCTCGCGCTGCTGGAAGAAATGCAGCAGGAGCTGTGCTTTAGCCCAGACTACCGGCATCAATAAAACAGTTCCTCTCTGCCGGCTGTTTCTTCCCCTCTCCTTTCCCATCACCTACCTAGCACTGCATTGCTAATTAAGAACCCTAACCCAGGGATCTGGGGAGGGATGGCACCGAACCGCTGTGAATTGGGTTGGAATATGCACCTTGGCGCCATCCGCGCGAGGGATTCGCGCAGAGAAGGACGAGTTACGGGGCAGAATGGTTTTACACCTGACGCCTGTTTGTTACCTGGGGGGGTCACGCTGCCATTTGATGGGAATTTGCTTGATATTCCATTCAGTGTGCTGCTGCCACCCCCTTCCGAGATCTGAGAGGACCAAGATGAGTGACCACCAGAGCAGAGAAGGCCACTGGGCATCAAGGGGAAGTTAACTGGCAGATCCGAGAGAACGCTCGCAGTAAAATGTTTGTGCAGAAAGGAAGCTACAGGTATTCAAAAAGATAAAAATGAGCAGAGAAATGCCTTGAGGTGGATGGCATGTTGCACATTCCATGCTTTAATAGCCTAATGGAATAATTTTAACTGTGTGAGGCTCTGAAACACACCAAGAAGCTCTGCTGAGAACCGAGCACTGAGATTTCAAATATTTGTCACAATAAACAGCAACATATATTTTTTTTAAAAAATCAGATATGGAATATTTTACTTAATGTTGTAAATAAGCAAATTAAATATTACCTTAACTCCATTTTGCCATGGCACCCTGTGGTTATGGCAAATTATTTATTAGGTCTTTAAAAATTCTAAGACATGGATTCCTCTTGTTCCTTAGAGACCAGTGATGGGCCAGATTATTAAAAAAATCTTCACAGCTCTAATTTTTTTTCAGTGTTAACATGGAGCACACTGAGCGTCGCATTCTTTTTACCAGTCAGAGATTTTCCAACCTGAACAAGAAGGAAGCGAGTCAGGATTTGGTCAAAGAAGACTTTTTCCTACAACTGTCAGCAAAAATGAGAAGGTTTTAGACTGTTATCGGGCTGTTGACATGAAAATATCTGAAATAAGTGGAGCAGGCACTAAAGCTGGCATGCACACTCAGTGGGAGCAACGGGGCTGGAGACGAGGAGAAACATTTTCCGCAAAGAAGCCGGAGTTGACACATCCGACGCTCGCTGCCTGATGGGCTCCAGCTCAGGGGTTTGATGTCTGCAGCTCCCACCACCGTCCATTAGACAGGCGCCTGCACCAGGGATGCTGCAGCCACAAGTGACACTAATGTGCTCCACTGCTGACACTGGGGAACCCACAGGAAAATGTGTTCATCCCCTGGCTGCTGCACGGTTAAAAAGGGAGCCAGTCTGGCAAAACGGACTGAGGGAGTTTGCATCCCCAACGCTTCATCTGTCCCCATTCTTGTGCCTTGTGAATGCAGAAATTTCTGAGTATCCTAAGGAAAAAATAACCCGCGTTACTTTTAAAGTGTGTCCTGGAAAGTATTTGTGCATTTCCTGCTGTAGCTTGAATTCCAATTGGTTTAGGCAAGGCCAAGCTGCTTCTTCACAACATGAGCCGGTGAGCAGACTGTGGCAAATTCATGGCATTTCTTTTCTCCAATTTGAGTTCATAGGTAGCTTGCATTATCTAATTGACACAATCATTGAGATTTCTTCCAGTCATAAATACTCAGTTGCCATGGGATGTGAAGTATGAGCAGAAGACAACCATTTTCATTCATGAACTTTTCTAGTACTCTAAAACTCTTCTGTACTCTTTGTTATTTTAGTTTTGGACATTCTTGAGCTTAAGAAGGTCATAGATTAACTTTCAGATGCTTTTACTTTTCTAATGACAGAGGTAACAATCAAATTCCTAACTCATGAGCAGCTATTTCCATAGTACAGAAGGATATATATAAAAATATATGTATATGAAAAAATATCTTTTCAAAAGAGCTCTATGCACCTAATTGAAAGAATCTGGTGAAATGATTATGAGAAAGGATAATGTGACTAACAGAACAAGAGCTGTTTGGTGATGACTTTTTTCTTAAGGAGACTTTATGGTTTTTTAATTCATTATTTAATTTATTTCGTACCTGTTGTTCCACGTGCTGCAGATTTGGACAGATGAAAGTCTCGGATTTGAAGGAGTGTGGTGGAAATGCACATCACAGCACTGGCAGGACAGTGGGTCCATATTTGGGACCTTGTCATATTTACCCAGCTCATGAATCTTCACTCCAAAATTCCCCAACAAAAGTCCCTCAGAGTTTAATGATGTAGGAATCCAGCTAAGGAACCTATCTGGGATTTTTTAATAGTTGGTATTGACCAGTCATTTTGAACTGTTTGTTTTGAAAAGGACATGCTATTTATTTTTTCTTTCAATTTAAATATCAAAAAGAAAAGATCTTGCTCTAGCCCCAAACGATAATCCATACAATGAATAACCACTCGGTGCCATAACAGATTTCCTCACTTAAATGAAGAAATATTTTCAGCTCTTGAGATTAAGTAGCCACAAAATCTAACCCTGGACCCATCAGTCTCAAAAAATCCCACCAAGTCATTATAACTTCAGTAGTAAATAAAATTTTGCCCGAGTATTTTTTCCCGTATGTATTTCTTGAAAGAAGTGCAGCTGTTTCAGGGGTTCATAAGAAATGCACCACATTTTCTTTGCACTGGAGGTTTTCACTGAAGTATCCTGGCCTTCACCCCTTAAACACCACTAAATCCCGTAAGAGATCCCAAGATGATGCTGTTTAGCACAGAAATATTATTTTCAATGAAGCAGCAAGTAGGAGCACTTGGAAATGGTTGAGCACGAGCACCTGGAAATGCAGGAGTTCTGCCAGGTTGGGAAAGGAACCCAAAACTTGAACCTTGTGAATTTTACAGGAAAAAAAGAGAAGGGAAAAAAGAGAGGAAAAGAGTTCCAAACCCCAAAATTGTGCTAATGCAAAGGCACTCCAAAAATTAGTCTGTATTATCATGAAGTCTTTTTATAGCTAGGAACCACATAGAAATCTTCAGGAAAATGCCCCTTTCCTACTTACTCATCGACCTTCTCTTGGATAACATTGGCTCTGCTCCTTGAATCCTGGCATCTTCTGGGGGAATCCAGCTGCAAGGATCCTCCCTTTCCTCATGGAAATTCATCCACATTCCAGCTCACCCTTGGAGGAAGGAGGTTTCCTGGTCCTGACCGTCCTGTTGGATCTTGATGGTGATTTAAAACAGGTAAAGTGCCAATTAAACTGTATAAACTCAAACCAGCGCAACTGGCCACGGCTTAGCAGCCAAGATGTTTTATCACCTA
Source organism: Coloeus monedula (assembly GCF_965178545.1). NCBI lineage: Eukaryota > Metazoa > Chordata > Aves > Passeriformes > Corvidae > Coloeus > Coloeus monedula. Next base: position 36,810,201 of record NC_138788.1, on the reverse strand, counting down.
CCTCCAGAGGATCTTGGCTGAACTTCCAGCCTGTTCACAAAACTATCTGTGACATCTTTGGATGATGGAAATCTTTGAACCTTAAGAAGATCTGACAGGTCATTTGAAGAGTATTTAGTAACAACATTCTTTGGTTGCTATTTGAGTGAAACAACCAAAAAATGCCAAATTTCTCAGTGGAACATGACACAACCAACCTTTTTCCACTCCATGGCTTCATGCGGTTTGATTCTCTTTCATTTTAATTCTTCGCATTTCTGTGATTCAAACCCAAATAAAAAGAATCTTCATCCTGTGGTATTCCCTAAATTCCCAATTCTATGTTGATAGGAATTCAGCAAGGTGATGGTTTCAGGCCAGGTCTGCAGTGGGTCTCAACCTACTTCACTAAATTATTTGAGGTAAATCTTAGTCTTGTCTAAGCAATGGTCCTTCATTTTTTGAGATATATATAATCCCACAGTAGAAGGCATGGAATCTGGCCTTCACGTGCATTACGTGAGCAGACTGTTTGGCAGAGGATGGGATAGTCCTGTTTTCAGGGACTTTGTCCATTCTCACTCCTCATAGCCAAAAGGACAACGTTTGCGCCTCTGTTAAAGCTCAGCGTGAAGACCTCTGGTAACATCTGTTAACTGAAATTATTACCACTGGTTCCCTCTGTTAGGTTTGACCAACAACTTTCAGTCTTCAAGATTTCTTCCTAAATTTTTTCTTCCAAACTGTTTCATCTGGGTTTTTTTTGGTTGGTTGGTTTTGATGGGGGGTTGGTTGGTTTGGGTTTTGTTTTTTTTGGTGGACCTTCTCTAGAGTGCTTTCCTCTCCATGCACATCAACCTCATTTCTGCTTTTCCCTTCTCCTTTTGTCCTCTGCCATCAGCTTCTCAATGAATATCCCTCCAGTGACAATTTACTGGCATTTCTTGCAGGTTTTTTAACATCCTCAAAGATCTGAAGGCTCCATACTTAAGCCCACTGCCACTTGGTTTGGTCACTGAACTACTGGGTTCAATCATCTTTAATTTACCTTGTTTTTTGCTTATTTCAGAGAAAGAGTAGACTCACAAATGTCCTTAAAAAGAGTCTCACAGCATTCATGCATGGGCTTGATGCCTCCCCAGAATATATTCCTGGTTCCCATGTGTGGAAATGCTGCCTAAAATTGAAAGGTGATTTTTCATATTTAAAGAATTATCAGGAGCGGTGTCACTAATAGTGCCTTGACACAGAAAACAGCAAAATCTAATTCAATGTGGTAAAAACTTCATTGACTGGAAAACAAATAAATGTATCATTTCCCTCCCTGATCATGTAAAATCATTAGAAATAAAAGGAGAGCAAGGAGAGAAAAATCAAGTGCTGAATCATGAAAAGAGTCAGCAGATCAAGGTCTTTCCTCTAAAAAATCTTTAGCAGGGAAAAGAAGAAACAGTGGATATTATTTCCAATTATTTCTCAAATTGGAACAGAGAAAGGAAAATAAAAAATACACACACACCAAAAAAAAAAAAAAAAAAAAAAAATCCCTGACTTGGTGCTACTGGAGTTTGTAGCTGGAAGGAAAGTCCTTGCTTATATTGAAGTAAAGTTCTGAAAATAAGCAAAGAACAGATTTATTGATTTTTGGTGAAGTCTGGGTGTAAAAAAGAGAAAGAATAAAGAAGTGCTCTTTGCCCGCTATGTCCAAATGACATCCCCAGTGGCCTTCTTAATGGTGGGGGAGGGGAGGGGGCAGGTGCCTACCCCGGCACACGGCCACAACTGCCCTTAGGCAAGGGCTAATGGTATTGGCTGAGCCTGCTCTAAGCCTCTCTTTTCTAATAGCCAACTTTCTCTGTGCGAGAAGACAGACAGATATTGATTGGTCCAAATGCCCTTGAGTTGACAACATCTGAAATGAAAATCCACAAGGCTAGCACAAACTTTCTGCAAGTTCAATTCCTTGGAATCTGATTAGGAGGCTGGCCGGCACAAGCGTTTTCATGGAGAAGGTCTCCCTTTGTCGCTGCCGCCATACGCGTAATTAGCGGCGCGGGCGCGGCTCTGGTGGATCGGCGGCACAAATGGCAATTTTGGGAGGCAGGTTAAGGATAACAAGGATTTGATTAAGGAAACAAAGCGAGCCGAGACCGTCGTGAAGTTTAACAACGAAGTCGCAGAGACACAGGTGCCATTTCCCAGCTCTGAGCATTAATTAGGTACAAATTAATAAAATGCTCATTCTCTTTTCATCTGCTGCTAGAAGGGGTGCTCTCCGAAGCTGTAGATAAAGTGATAGAATTTAAAGAGTCCACCTTTCAGGGAAGTTACTTCATCCAGACTAAAGTTCTAACTCCAGCAAGTCCAGGTTTATTTTCTAATGACTTTGTTTTCCAGAATTAAAATACTGGAGTTACCGCTTGCAAATGTTAAGGACAAGGAATGCAGAAGGCTGGAGGAGTTTATTTGTACCTTATTAAGCATTCTTTTTTTATTCTACAAATTCCTCCTAAATCAATGAATTGACTACTGTATAAAGCTTAAATAAAGCATTATTAAAGTGGACGCAGTGTTCCTGTCCTACTGGGTTATTTAGAAGCATAAAAGATACACTCATAAGAATCAGGATCATGCCAGGTAAAGTACAGCTGGAATACACATTAAATTTATTCAGTCATTGATTTGTAATGTTGATCCTCCATGGCTTCATGTTTCTTTTCTCATTAATCTTAGTTAACCCTCTCAAAACAATGCCAACGTTGGCGTTTGATGTATTGAAGATCCAACCTGCAGAGGATGCTGCTTTCTGGACTGTGATCCCTGCCATCAGTGGGGATAAAGCCACAGAACCAGAGAATCTTCTTTGCTTGATTTTGTGTTAAATATGAAAAAGAGAAGGTTTTTTCTCAGAGGAAGAAGCAAACAAAGAAAGAAGATGCACAGTTCCAAACCTACAGTTGGACTGAGGTGATCTTTAAGGTCTTTTCCAGCCCAAACCACTGTAAGATTCTGTGCTGACCTAAGACAGGGAATGTGAATGTTTTGGCTGCAGAGAATTGATAGATCTGCTGGAGGTCTCCTGTGGGGCAAGGAACAAACTGCTGTGGTGTTTTGACTAACAAACACTCAGCTCCAGGAGAAAGTCACTGCAGAGGAAGGCAAAGCACTGCTAACAATCCTATTTTAGAAATTAAGATGTCTGCCTATAAAGTCAACAACTCTTTTAATTGTAGACTCTATTTACTAAGGCATTTCCATCTGCTCCCTGCCCTTCCCTCCCTACCCAGCTGATAAAGGTGTTTTTGTAGAGAAGCTGGCTGAAGAGAAGGGGCAGGAGAGGTCATTTTTGGAGAAACCAGCAGCAAATACACAAAAGCGTGCAGAGACTCAGGAGCCTGGGGCGTTTGCCATCCTGCTGGAGGTGATGCTTGTCAATAAAGCCCTGTCCATTCCTCTGTGGGATGAACTGGGCTTAATCCATCATTCCTCTGGACTTCTGGCCATGCAGAAGCTGCACCCTGGTGGTTACCCGCCACTTCTGAAAGTTTTTTCCAATCTCCTTCTGGCAAACATGGATAACAACATATTTTTTTATTTTATGTCATGACAGAGGTGTCAAATAGCAGCTGTTTAGACTGAATGACCGACTTGTATCCCATCTCTTGCTGCAAAACCATAACTGGATCGTAGTTCTTCCAGAGGATGCCAGTGGTTTTCATACGGGACAACTCCATGGACATGGACTTTAGCATCCAGCGTGCTTTAAAATCCATCTATATTTTAATTATCTGGTCCATACTTCCCCATCTGACTTTTTACCAAGCTGAGAATCCCAATGATACATTATCAATACAGGCCAAAATAAATAAATAAATAAATAAATAAATCCCAAGCTACAATTTTCCCTGTAATTATTTATGGCCTGTAGGAGATCAAGACTGGGATGAAGAATGGCCACCCCCTTTCATATCCATAGAAGTTACATCCAGCATCAAGGGGGAAATGATTTAGCTGAAGACACACTCTGGAGCAAACATTAGCAGCAAATGTGAATCTTGTTTGTGGTAAATCCATCCCTCGAAACTATTTCTTCCTTCAGCACCAAACAGTCTTTCTAATCTTTTGTCTTTTCAAATAGCTGTGATAATATTAAAACCATGCTTCACGGCAAACAGCATTTCTGGGATTTTCCTAAGAGATGTGGCTTTGGATAAGAAAGTGCAATTGAGTTAAAGCAGTAGGAGAGCCCAGAGTCAGTGGGGTTTGTTGTGATCTGCTGACCACTTCCCAGTAGGCATCCCTGCAGTTGCTGAGAATTACTAAACACCATTTCAAGGAATATAGGTAATTCAGTCAACCAAAAAACCAAACAAAATAAGCCCAGCATAAAATACATTTTAAAAAACCCTACTGGCATGTGAAAAGCAGGAATCTGTCGGGCTTGCTTTGAATCATTCCTGGTGTACTTAGCTAAGGAAATTCAGAGGGACGAAATTTCTCGGTGTGCACAAAGATTGGAAAATAGATATTTCTGCTAGCACTGAAATGTTTCTGAGATAGAGAAATGACCAAGCTGGATTTTTTTGTCACAATGCTTGTAAAGTATCACACCTTTCAGGCAAACATTTCACTGCAATTAAGGCAGTAAATAAGAATAAAATATTTGATAGCAATATTCAAAAGATTATAACTGAAGAACTCCCTTGCTGTCAGATAGAAGTGTGGCAGGATTACCCCACACCAAGCCTGGCTCTCTGTGGCCTGGCCAGGATTTCTGCCATATTTTCCCATAATTTTTCATGAGGAATTGAAGCTGATAACAGCCAGAACAAACAGCTGATGAGCTCTCAGTACAGCTGCCCCAATTCTCAGCCTTTTCACTCAGAGCCCCTGATTTATCATAAAAAAAAAATCCGTAAAAAACCCTCAGCTGGACTTTCACAACCACTGTTGACAAGTAAATATTTATCTATATATTTGTCCCTACAGATGTCACGGAGTTTGCTAAAATACCTGCGCATGCAAAGTGGAATGAAGAGGTTCTGTCCGTATTTTATCATTATTGCACTTCTAAGACAATACCCTGCTCCCTCTCTAAAGAATGATAGGATGGGCAGGCTGGAGTAGCTGCAGGGGATCCTACGCCTGTTGCCTGCCAAAGCTGCTTACTACTTAACAACTGATCAACTGGCCCCCAAGGCAACAGCTTAACAAGCCCCAGTAGAAGTGGACTCAAGATTTCTTCCTCAGCAAAGAAAATGAAACCATTTACCAGGTATGACCAATATCCAGAAATCAAGGGGAGCAGCAGCAGCAACACTTTATCTCCCCAGCTCTTCAGAAATAGCAAGGTGTTTTTAGGCTGGACTCCTAAAGTTGAGCAGGGTTTAATAATATTCGACTGAGAGAGGGGAATGGGGTCCAGGGTTGCTTTGCAGTTTGGTTGTGCTTTGCACAGCTCCTGCATCCCACACTGCCAGGGAGGAGGGATGCTCGTGGGTGCTCTGGGGCAATGCTGTGCCCAACGTGTTGTGAGAGAGAGACAGAGAGGGGTTCAGGAGTGAACTGCAGCAATTCCTCTGGGGTGAGCTGTGGCAGCTGTTTACCAGCACAAAGCAATTCTGTGCCTCACTTTCGTGGAGGAAATGAGGAATCCTGGACTCGGCTGAAACAACAGGGGGGATTTTAGGAGAGCAGAATTTAATTACCCAAGCTGGAATTTAGCCAGGACACCAGGGCTCACACCTCTGCTCTTGTGAAAAGTGCCAAGAGGTCTTTAATAGTAACAAATGGTCAAGATTTGGGGTTAGGGTTTCACCTGAATGGTGCTGCCCTCAGTAACATTTTGCTCCTTACCAGTGTTATCAAAACTTTATCCAAAAGGATTGCAGTGGGGTTTCCATGAAGAACAGCTTTGCCTATAAAGTTTCTGTTTATCTCAGGATCATCTAGAAAAAGCCACCTCATAACACGTCTTCTGGTCTGCTGCAGGAAATGAATATTTGCCATGCTTAGGTGGGGTAGACCAGGGAGATTTCCCCTAATACATCCAGATTAGCTGAATCAGCTCCACAACCTCCCAAAAGCCTGACACATTTCCTAAAGCATCCATACTCCAATCTTTCCATCCCTCAAGTCACCAATGATCTCCTTGGGAGAATTTTTTTAAGAACAGTATTTCAAAAGAAAGCTTGGAGCTGAAGGGAGGGTTGGCATTTTCCAGTTTGTTTCCATGACCTGTTTTTTTTTATAGTCTTAATCCTGCAGCCATCAGGAGAGGTGTGAAGAAAACCTGCAAGGACAAACCTTATTTGAAAATTGGAATGACCTGTTGAAAACTGCCCTTCCTGCACACGAATTTATGAGCACAGGTTACTGGGTGTATTTAGTGGGGGGTTACTTGGGTGGCTGGCAGGGTGTTCTCCAAATTTCTTCTCTGTTTTCCTTGCTGCCATTTCTTCCCTGGCCATATTGTCCAAATTAAACTTGCAGCTTTTTGAATGTTGTCTTATTCATGCCTCTGAGTGTAGGTCATTATCCCCCTTCTCCCTGTATGAATATCCTAAGGAACGTGACAATAATGAGCCTGCAGATTGCTGGAACTATACATTAACACTGTATAATGTTAACCAGGGTCACATCATTTCCTTCTGTTTTCTGCTTGTAACAGGCTCTTTTTACTTAGATTGCAACCAGAACTGTTTTCCTCTTTGTGCCTCTGCGCTGTCCCTCTGTAGAGCTCAAAACCATTTTTGCAATGACCAAATTTCTGTTATTAATGAACAAGGTATCAACTTTGGAAGTCTGTTAAACATCCAGCCATTTGCAGAAGCTTGGAAAAAGTGAAGGTTCAAAAACCATGGCTCACCCAAAAATGTTTGTGATGGAAACTAAAAGGGTGAGAGTCCTCAAGAAGAGGATACTGAACATTGTTGAGGTTTTGGAAAAGCTGTTTGAGACCTTCAGAGGGGTTTATCAGGAAGCTCCAGAGCTCTGAGCAACCTGGTCTAGTGGAAGATGTTCCTGCCCATGGAAGAGGTTGGAACAAGGTGATCTCTAAGGCCCCTTCTGACCCAAGCCATGCCATTCCCAGGATCATGTTCAACACATGAAGAAAAGATTGCATCCTGTACATAAAATCATCAAATCACAGAATGGTTTAGCTTGGAAGGGACCTTCAAGACCTTCTAGTCCCACCCCTTGCCTTGGGCAGGGACACCTTGCCCTAGAGCAGCTTGTCAGGTACACAACATAGTAAAATAACCTGAGTGCAAAAGAAAGGAACAAAACAGAGCAGATTCGCTCAACAAAAAAATAGAAACTTTCACTCGAAATTCCAGGCATGACTGCTCTTGTGCTGCTGCAACAGTATATGAAATGCGAGCTCCAGGTCTGCCAGCACCAAGAGGATTTCAATATCACAAGCCCTAATGATTTCTATTGCCTCATTGTAGCATCCTCTGAAAGAAAACACCGCGCTGGATCAATGCAGTCATTGACTGACTCAGTGTATGGATAAGTGATGCACATTAATACAGCCTGCATTGAACTGGAGTGGTCCTCAGAATTACAACGAAAGGTATAACAATGCAATCTTCCCTTTAACCTGAGCAAGAGCTGCATTGACTTTTCCAGCTCTGGTTTCCAGCAGGCTCTGCCAGCTCTGTTGCAAGGCAGCCTGGCCAGCCCCCAGCACCTCTGCCCAAAACAGGGAGCAGCGTTAGGTGAGTCAACCCTCCAACACAGCCCAGCACAGCAGACGGCTGCACCATTTAAAAGCACTTTGCACTCTAAAGCATCTCTGTGAGCTCACTGATCTATAGGTTCTTCATATATACCCTTAAAAATCTTGCTGGAGGTGGTGAGAGGTCGGAATTGATATCTTCATTTGATAGATGGGCAACAAGATTAAACAGCAAACCAAAGGCTGCGCAGCTTTTTGTACCACGAGGTCCTAAACTGGAATCCTATTCTGAGGCTGGGATGGATATAGGATTTTCTCCTGAGCTATAAAACTCCTCTTTCTCTCCACCACCCTGAACTTGCCTGTAGCACAGAACTGTTCTGCAACAGCCCAGCTTCCTTTTTTTCATGTGTTTTTTTAAGAACTGACCCAGTATCACCTCTGGAACACAGAAACTCAGCCAGACCATCAAGTCCTGCTTTCTGGCACAGCAGAGCGAGGGGATTACAGAATAACACTCAGGCTGTACAATTAAATTATAGATGCCATGCCCTGCTCCATGTGCTGCAGGAGAGATCTTGTGCAGCTGAGGGCTGAGCTGGGCCCTACATGTTCCACACTTTTATTTCCAGGGAAAAGTGACCAGGAGGAGGAAATCCCAAGGCTCAATAAAATTAACACTGGAATTCACTAGTGCCCAGAGGCCAATGGCAACCCACAGGGCTTGGATGGATCCCTAGGAAACAATAATTCATCCAGCCAGGATAAATAGCCAGAATAAACAAATGGAGCCCCAAATATAATTTTTAAAAGAAATGAAGCCCTACATACCTACCTTCCAAATGTTCATCTTCAACTTTCATTAATTCAATGTTTGGTCCCACTTTTTTTACACAAAAAATAAAACGAAACCTAACTCTTATCCTGGGGATGATTATAAAGAGAAATATGAGGAAACTTACAGAGTTTAGGCTTTCACAATGCAGAATTTTAGAAAATTGTGCTTTTAAGTTGCATTTTTGGATGTTGGTTTGGTATATTTCAACAGAGAAACTTTCTGTCTAAAGAACTGAGAGGGCAAATTTGCAGGGTAAGATCAAAATGTTTACCCATGATACAACTACTGAAATTTTCATTGCTGTAGAATTTCTTATTTTGTGTATTTATCTTCTATATTTGTTGCTGATGCCATTTGGAAAATAATTAATAGGTAAAGTCCTCAAAGTAGGGTTAAACTTTAGACATTTAAAAAGTACTTTTGAGTAATTTAGTAAAAAGAAATTGATTTTTTTCCTTTTCCTTGGTTTTCTAACAGAGAAAACTGGTCAATCATGACTCATTTTTACCATTCAGTTGATTTAGCATGGACTGATTCAAAATTTAAAGCTGGAAGACCTTTTTATTTTTGATGCCACAAAAAGTCTACCAAGTTTAAGCAAAAAATACAAGACGTAACAGTGAGTTAGAAATAAAAAAAACCTCTTTCCCTGTGTGAACTTCTTTAGCATAGAGTCCTGGCAAGTCTTTGGGGAATCCTGTTTTCATGTAGGTACTGTGAGCCAGAGATTTATCAAGTAACACAATCCACACAGTACAAACTTCAGCTCCATTATTCTTTCTAAGGAATGCTGAGAAATAATTTATCATGATCTCAGCTCTAAAAGCTTTTAATTCTTAAAAAAAGTCTCCTCACATCCTTTAATTTTTTACTTGATGTCATTTCAGAAGTTCTCAGTCATCATTTCCCGGTTATTAGCAGCTCTCAAATGAGACAAAGTGGTATCTACAAGGGTAAAATACAGGTAAAAATCATATATTTAAAATTAAACATCTATTTTTCATGTTTGCTTCTATATCTTCCTTCACAATGAAAAGAAATCCCAAATACCTGTTGTTAAACACTCCGGACAGACATGTGGAAAACTTTTTGAAGATTTTAATTCAAGCCCCTAATTAAAAAAGTTCACCAATGTTTTCATGTTTGCGACTACCAACATTTTTTCTTTTCCCGTGCAAGAATTTCACTGAACATCACGGGTCAATCAAGTGTTTCAGTCTCTGGAGAAAGTGGAAGAAATCACTTGAAAATGGCTGGAAAAAATCTTGGTTCCAGAAGGAGTTTTGAAAAGGTGGACTCAAGGTCAGCAAAGTGCTAAACGCTGTTCCCGACTCCCGGCGATCCCTTGGCGATCCCGCTCCGGCAGAAGCTGATTGGAACGAGCCGAGCTGCCGGGCTCCAGGATGCCTTGTCATGACCACGGTGCATCTGTTGGACTTGTAAAAAAAAAAGGATATTTTAGGGGAAGCCAAAGCACTCTTGTTTACACAGCCTGCAAGCGGAAGAACAGATGCTCGATGCCTTAAAAGTTATAAATACCTTTGCTGTGGTTTAAGTCATAAAGATGCATCCACACGTATTTTTTTTAATCATTCCCAATTTCCCTTGGAGAGCTGAAGAGCTGGGAAACTTTTCTGTCTAATTGGAGGAAATAGAAGCCTTCATATGATAAAACTATTTAAAAACAGGAATTAACCATGGAACAAAAGCATTTCTGAGTTGGGTTAGTCTGATTTTGCTATGAATTAAGCACAATGACCAAATTCCTGGATGTTGGAGTGGTTTGGAGGTGACTCTTCCATCAAGAAAATAAATATCATTATTGACCTGAATCCCAATAAAATGACATTCTCATGTTCCAAGTGGTCATTTTTTTATTAAGAATAAGTTTGTGCAGGTAGAATTGATTATAAAAGAGAAAAGCTCTTGGGATCCCCTGCGCTGACATTAAGCTCCACAAGCTCCTAGAAAAGCTAAACAAACTGTCCAAGCTTGGGAGGCTTTGTGCAGGATAGGGATGCTGGGAAAAAGGGAGAAGAGGATTTTTAGGTTTTGAAAAATATCTTCCAAAAAGATCAGCTCTTAAAGCACCTGTGGAATTCCTTAGCTAGAAAGAGGTTTATTTTCACTTTTTTTCCCCTCTATGAATAGATTTCTTAATTTGATATATTCAGACCTAGTTCAGAATATTTTAGACTGCAGTAGTTGACCTTGCAAGTACTTGATTGCACTAAAACTCTGATTTTAATACCAACTTACCTTCTTTTTTAATTTCAAGGTGGTTTTTTTCTTCTGTAGATGACCAAAGGTGAAGTCATATACATGAGATCATTTGAAGAGAAAAGATTAAATTTTTAAAATACGATTTTAATGTATAATAACAATTTAAATCAGGGATCAATCAATATATTTATTTTTGCATACATTTATAATATGTTTTCTAGACCCACACTGTAGCCTTCAACAATAATTTCAGAATTTTTGTCCCTGAGAATTTCAGACAAAGTTCCAGAAAATATTAAGAGAATCAAATACAAGAAAATTCATTTTTGACCAAAATTTTTCCTGTACAAATCCATTTATGGTTTAATTAATTGCAGTCGCTGGGATTTACCACATGAAGAACAGGGGGAGGTAATCAAAAGAATAAATTCACATTACTGTGTTTTATAACTATGCATTGTAATTTAGTAAAATTATTTAGCAAAATGAAGCAAATTTGATGCTTTCCCTTTTAGAAATACTAAAAATCACTTCAAGAAGACTGAAAAAATTTGGGCAACAACTCCCTAACAGCTGTACCTGTGCAACCCATTCTGTGCTCACCAACAGCTTCCATATTTCTACAGATTTTTTATATAACAAGATTACAACAGCCATGAAGTCACCTTAAGCTTTTCAATTTGTATGGATTTCTCCTAAAAATAGTTGTTGGATGCATGAATTACTTGGTGGAATGCCATAACTGCTTATGCAAAGGCCAGGCTGGATGACCATAATGGTCCCCATTGGTCTTCAAATCCAGGAGTCAATTAATAGATGGATCTGATATAATTTAGAGGCTTGTTTTCATGGATCTACTTGAGATTAAATAGAAATGGCCAAGCTTTAATTATTTTAACATCTGATATTTGTCAAGCAAATGACTTCAAAACCAAACCATGACTTTCCATCCTGGTGAAAATGTTTAATTGCAGTAACTACTGGTAAAATTAGTTCAGTCTGGTCTCCAATGCTTTTGGTTAGTGTTAAATACTGACATGGCTGTTTATTATCCTGCCAGGTTCCAGTGCTCAGGAACATTTCCCAGTTCCATCCAGAAAATCCTGCTCTCACCTCCAACAGAGGCAGCAAAAGCATCTACCTGTGCCTTGTGATCTAGGAAGTGTTTCCAAAGAGCTGGAGAGTAATAAATTTCATTATTATGGATGCAAAAACCTTTCAGAAGAGCTAAAACCATGGATTTCTGCACGAGTTTTAGAGCCTTTTCTAAAAACCCTCAGAACAATAGCTCAAAGTTAATAAAAATATAAATGAAGGCATTTAGGTTGACTATTAGAAAAAATTTCTTCATTGAAAGGGTTGCCAAGCATTGGAACGGGCTGCTCAGGGAACTGGTAGAGCCTTCATCTCTGGGAGTGTTCAAAATTCATGTGGATGTGGCACCTGGGGACATGGGTGAGTGGTGGCCTTGGCAGTGCTGGGGAATGGTGGGACTCAGGGATCTTAGAGGTCTTTTCCAACCTTAAATTCCAACCTCTATAATTCCAAGCTCTATAATTCCATGGTTATTGACAGATTACCTTTCTACTGAAGACCTGACAATTAATTATTCAGTATCTTATTTTCATGGAGAAGACTTTAGAACTAATATATTTTCATGTCTTCTTCCATGTTTTGCCTTCTGCTTCCACAAATTTCATCAGTAAAATTATTTCACCTCGCAAAGATACTTTTGGAAGTGGACTGGCAGTGAGCTAAGCCAAGAAATAGATGAAGTCAGATGAAAATATTACAAAAAGCAGTGTTATTTAAAGTTTCACTTACGGCTATTAATTTGAGTGTGACTCCAACGAGCTGAGGTAACAGTATTGGTTTTTTTGGTCATACTGTACATTTTCTTCATGACAGGAAAAGTTCTTCTGGAATTGCTCTAGCACTGAAAAGGCTGGCAGTAGTGAGGTGAAATACAGCAGGAAAATAACATCCTGCCAAACAACCTCTGACTGAACACCATGACAAAAAGTTTGGGTGGATTTCACCTAAGTCACGTCTGTAAAAATTCACACATTCCCACATCAGGAATGTATAACTCACCCCACTCTGACTTTCACTTATGTGGGAAGGCTAAAAGCTGATTGAAATGCACAGACTGATACAAATGTAGGGATTCTACAAACCCTAAATTCTGAATTCTGCAAAGGGAATTCTACAAAGACCAACCACCCCCAAATAGCTGCCTCAAAGTGTGAACATTCATGTGCTGATGAGGAGTAAACTCTAACCTATCCAACAACCCAAAATGGGCAGGTCTAATGGTTGGACCTTGACGATCTTAGAGAACTTTTCCAACCTAAATTATTCCATGATTCTAAGTCATGATGCGAGTTAATTAAGCTCATCTATATCTGGGTAGACCTGAACAAAATTAAGTGTGAGCGTTTTAGGATCGCAGAAAAAAAAGTTGCATTTGTCCAAATATGAGAAAACTTAATTAGGGGTTTTATAGATAAATTAAAATGCATCTAATTTAGAACTCTACAAACGTATCAAAGTGTTTATGGGCAGAGCTAAGGTTGCAGATACCACATTGTCTTGAGAACTTCTCTCGGTGGAGATTTGAGCAGAAGCTACTCCTAAGAGCTCATATTTGTTTCTTTCTAGGACAACACACACACCCTGGTAGAAAGGTGTATTCAAATGCAAAACGCACTCCAGGCTGATAGTTCTGATCTCCTTTAATCTTCCTCTCTTGATTAACAGTAAGGGCTTCTGTGAAGGACAATTGACGTGGTGCAATAGGTCGCCTTCTGGTCTCAACCTTGGCGGTGTAATCAGATACCTGGCAAGCTTAATAGAGGTCAGTTAATGCAAAGATTAAAATTAACTGGAAGTCAATAAGGGAATAATAAAGGAAAATGATCACCCTGTTGCTCCTACTTTGTAAAAGTAAACCTCACATTGCAGGCCAGGAGTTAAAAAAAATGGAGTGGCAGGTGATCCAACAGGCCTTCAAAAGCCCTCCAGCAAACAATTTAATGATTTCAGGTACCCTTTAAACTAAGTGGCCAATCACTGTTAAATCCTTTGGTATTCATTGTAATAACACTGATCATGATGAACTCTTTTGGTATTAATGTGGATGTAATATATACCTTTTTAATTATAGAACAAGAAAATCCAATTACCCCTTTGCCTCATCAAAGTTCTTTGCTAGCCGCGACTATTTAAACATACATTATGAAACATTCAGACTGAGGGAGGTTTCCGTGCAAAGCAAGGGCCAAATCCTGCCACGTGCTGACCACTCCTAACTGGCAGGAATTCTGGGAGGAGGTCAGTGCTCCAAGCACCTCCTGCTCTTTGCAGGATTGGGCCTTGAGAGTGCATAGAAAGACAGAGGATGCACTGATCAGCTTTGGGAAGACCCTGATTAGAAAGGCAGAAAGAATTTGTTTCTACAATGAAGCAGAACCTGCCCTGAACAGTTAAAATTATCACTAGTTGGGACAAAATTTACTCTGTAGATGGGGGAGCAATAAATGATGGGGTAAGCAAACTTTTGTTTTATTCCATGTACCACAGGCTGAAGTCTCCAGTTCCTATTCTCTGGGAAAACTTTGAATATAGGCTGGATATAGTGTTTAAAATTTAACTACTGGGAGATAGAAGAAGAAAAATTCAAGTTCTAGAGTGAAGTCCTTTTGACCTGATCCTGTATTATAAATAAAGGCAACTTCACAAATGTGTAATCACAGAGTGTATCAGTCAGGTCCCATAAGCAGTGGGAGTCAACCTTTCGGGAGGATGAGGTCAGCCCATACTCAGTGACGCCACTTCATTTGTTAATCAAAAACAGGGAGGTTTTCTCAAATACATTTATTGTTGTCTCTTCCTAGAAATTGGCCAAGCAACCTTATGTCAAAGAATTTAATTTCTTAATTTTTTTTTTTTTTTTTTTTTTTGGCCACCCTGTCAGTTGAGTCCCACAAAAGCAAAATCTGCCAGAACACTTCCAGGAGAACTTCATAACCATGCAAAGAATCCAAAATATTGCAGAGCACTGCTATTGAAAGGAACCTATGAGATATCTTCTCCTATTCCAGTTTAAAAGTACCACAAAATCACACTCAAAAGAAAATTTTTATGACACCTCTGGCAGATTAATCTCAGAACAGCTGTCCCAAAGCTGAGCTATAGCAGAGGTAGCAAAGCTCAGTGTTTGCACACAGGAGTAGAATCGGAGTAGGGACCAGGGGAGCTACAGACCACTATGGTATATAAAGATACTTAAACAACAAATGCTTTTACAGCAAAATGGCTCTGTAACCATGTCAGACTTCAATTTGTAAGATATCACTGAACATTTACAAGATAATTGCCCCATTTCTATAGCTCCATTGCTACTACAACCAGTTCATCACTAAGGGAACATTCAGAAGGAACAAAACCAAGCATTCACAATCCTTTAATGCTACATGAGACAGTATAGGATTAATAAAGATATTTTAAATGCATTAAATGTTGCTCTTTCTTTAAAAAATTACATTATAAAAACCTTTCTTAAACATTATTTGAATAAAGTCTCATTACTCACAGTCCAGAGAAGTTCATTAGGAGAAGATCACTTTGGAAAGCATTCAACTAACTAGCCTTTCTTCTCAGCAGTGAATTACATTAGCTACTTCCTAGTTATTTAAATCTTGAAATAAAAGATGTAAATGCTACACTGACATCTTAAGATCATTGGTAAGGCAGGTCTTGCATGCACAAAAATGCCCAGCTGGTCCAGAGATAAAACAGATTGATAATTAGTTGCAAAATGTAGCATTTCATCAGGAATATTTTGAATAATCCAATTTATCTTTGTCAGATATGCGGCACATATTTTTCCTTTGGAGACTCTTTGTTCTTTAACATAACATTATAATTTCAGCCTCCTAATTAACGCGCTCGTCGGTCGGCCCTGCCTTGATGTCCCACCGCCGATCGGGGGCCGGCGGGCCTGTGTGGAGAGAAGGTGGCTGCCCTGAGCCACACGCCACCACTGGCTCCCGCTGCCTCCCACCACCCTACTGGGGCCCAACTGGTTTGATACGGGCGAGATCAAAGCCCGCGGCTGGGAGGGAGGAGGGCTTGGCTCTGCCGGCTGCTCCGCGCCAGCGGGGCCCGCGGAGCAGCTGGGATTGCTCTTCGCTCTCCAACAGGCTCCCAGTGCCTCGGCTCCCTCATTAACTCATGGAAAATCGTCCTGGCCACACTCGCTGCCCACACGGATCCAGTGGTGTGGGGGTCCCACAGCTGCCTCTCCCGCCTTTGCTGTGATCGCCCCTGAAGCTGTGGGTGGTTGGTGAGGGATGCCCGTCTTTACCAGGTGGTTGAGAGTGGCCTGAGTGGCACAGGAGGGGACGTGAACACCCCTGACAGTGCTCCCAAGGCCACCCCATTGGTTTGCACAAGGCAGTTCCAACCTCACACGCTGGTATCACCTCTCTTGTAACCTCACGAAAGGGGGATTCTGTGTTTGCACAGCTCGGAGAAGCTCCTTACCACTTGTGGTGGGAACAGTGGTGCTTCTCACAGGAGCACAGCATCTTCCACACCTCCAGCTGGATGGGCACAGGGCAGAGCTGAGGTAAAACCAGCTGGCCAGGTACCTCCTACCCTTCCTTCCACTGGCTCCTCTGCCTGAGAGAGGGGTGCCATGGCAGAAACAGCAGTGCAAAGACCTCTTGAGCCCACTGCAATCCCAGTTAAACCCCCACTGTCTTTCACAGCTCCAAACTCCACCCCTGACACATCTCAGGGTATTTTTTAAGGAAACAACCAGCATGGAGTTCAGATTTACTTCAGAGGTACCAGACACCAATGGGCTGCTTTTGCAGAGCCACCCTTGGGACAATCCTGCCCAGCACAACCTCATTCCCCAGCCCAGATCTGCACATGCTGTCCTGTCAGAGAACAGCTTAGAAACACAGGGAAGTTTCCAGCCACATTTTAACAAAGCGGTTGTCTCAGAAGAAATAAAATAACCAAACATCTCACCTGGCAGAGAGAAGGCTGGAAGGTTTTCCATTGTTTTTTGCAATAAAACATTGTAATTCCTCCTCTGCCTCAGGATTCAAGTCCTCATTGACCTTGTGGAAGGAGGTGCAAAGTGCCCCTGGGTCAGTGTGGCTCTGCCTGAGCTGATCAAGCATTTGTGACCTGCAACAACAACAATTTGTCCCCACCCCAGGTGCTTCAAACGTTCATCACCCTGTTGGCTTTACCTTGTGCACTTCGTTCAGTAGGTGCTTCTTCACATGCAATGCTTTGACTTTTCACATTTCAGTTAATATTTAGGAAAATAAAATAATTTGGAGACCTAGATTGAAGTTATGTGTGAGTTCTTTGCCAAACTCTCTTCAATAAGAGATGGAAGTCATGTAGCCTTATCAGCCTGCACCTCTGATATGATAATGATATCTGTACCACCCAGAAAGTAGGTCACAGTAATTCTTAGCAGTTTTTGTAACCTACTCAGGGACTACAAGGCCAGCTATTCTAAAGATAATTCTGAATTTCTTTAATAAGATTTTATTGGATTCAGATAATTGATCCGATTATTGAAACCTGGGGAAAGTGCTATTGACCTGAATATATACATCAGTAATTCTTTTTAAAATGAATTTAGGTCATCACAAAGTTATTGCCTCTGCTTAATGTCAGGCAAGGTGCTCACTACAGGCCTGGCAAACAGACACAGCTCCTGTGGTCCTGTCCTTCCCAAAATACGTGGGAAGCTCCTTCCTCCTGCCCTCAAGAGGGGTTGAGGGACTTGAAGTCTGAGTTAAGCACTTTGGGACTGGTCTGACTTTCACAATGAGAATCATATCTTTTGATTTCTCTAATTTTTTTTCCCTTGTCTCTCTTTCAAGTAAGCATCAGCAGATATCCAGAGCTCTGCAGTTGCCTCTCATCTTCCCTGCCTGTGGCAGGGGTTGGAATGAGGTGGTCTTTAAGGTCCCTTCCAACCCAAACCAGCCTGTGATTCTGCAATTTCATTTCTGGTACTGCAACTATTTCTGATCATACAGTTCCAGACAACTCCATTTTCCATCTTACTCTTTGCTTACTTTCCATACCATCATCTACACAATGCTATTTATTCCCACAGCAGCCCCCCCAAGCAGCCTTTCCACACTCCTCTTGGAGAAGGAGAAATGACTCAGAAGTCATTTCTAATTACACCTCCTGTGTTACCCACCTTGCTCCCAGTCTATTGCAGTGTGGACACACCAGTTCCATCTTTTGCAGACCAAGCAGATGTCCCTGGGAGGTGACAAGGAGAGTTTCAGAGCAGAGGATCCATGGCCATATTGCCCCAGGAGGGTGGAAAAGCTCTGGCTGTGCTTGCTTTCCCCCCTCACGGCCTCACACACACACACACACACGGATAAAAGCTTTTCCTAGGAAGGAAAAAATGCCATTTCCCACTTCTTGCAGTTGATCAGTCTCAGTTGAGAGTGGCTGGGCTGCTCTGAATGCCTGGGAGTGCCCTGCTGGCCAGGCTGCTGCTTCCCCCCTTTCCCTGCACTAACGCAACGCGCTTGATGAGCTCTCCCACACCAGACACGGCAGCGCCGGGTGAGATGGAAATGCACCCGGAGATAAAGCTGGGACAGCCTCATTCCCACTGCTCATACGGAAAGGGACCGAAATTATCTGTACAGCCGAGCCTGGACCTGCCTCTGTCATCCCCGATCAGTTCCCAGTGACTGACTTCCCACAAAATGCCGTGTTTCATTCAGGAGGAGATAGAAAAAAAGGCACATTTTTCTTATTTGTTATTTTTTGCACTCCTCAGCTGCACAGTTCTCAAAACAAAACTTATCCTTGACCTTACTCACCTCCCTTTTAACATGACTATGCAGAATATTTCTTTTTACTTGGATTTTGCTTTTTATAAGTATTTTATTCTTTCTTTTGTACAAAGTCCAAGCCTCAGTCTTGCTACTTTAAGCATTTTTTCTTCAGATACCTTTTGTCCTTAAGCAAAAGACTTTTTTCCAGATAGTATAATTTTAGCCCATTAGCAGCTCCACGTTGGTGTTGGAATTACCCTTCCCCCCTCTACCATCCTCTTGGAATTGCTTGAAACACTGAAACCATAGGAAGATTTGTCTAAGTGGGTGCGAACACCAAGGTGGAATGTACAAAATAATTAACCAAATTCAAATTAAAGAGGCTTATCCAGGCTTATATTGCAAACCTGTGGATGTCACTCTCTAAAACATGGTCCTCAATGGTTTCACAGGCTGCATGGGAATTTGTCCCTCAGCTGCACATGGTGGTCATGGAGGAAATCTCTGCATGGGATCTGGGTGATGACAAGTGATGGAACTGGGATTGTTCAGCCTGGAGAAGAGAAGGCTCCAGGGAGATCTTAGAGACCTTTCCAGTGCCTAAAGGAGCTCCAGGAGAGCTGGAGATAGACTTGGAAGAAGGGATGGAGGGACAGAAAGAAGGGGAATGGCTTTAACCCAGAAGAAGGTAGATTTGGCTTGGATATTAGGAAGGAATTGTTCCCTCTGGGGAATGGCTTCAAACCACTGGGGTTAGATGGGAGATTGGGAATTGGGAATTGTTCCCTGGGAGGGTGGGCAGGCCCTGGCACAGGGTGCCCAGAGCAGCTGGGGCTGCCCCTGGATCCCTGGCAGTGCCCAAGGCCAGGCTGGACATTGGGGCTGGGAGCAGCCTGGGACAGTGGGAGGTGTCCCTGCCATGGCAGGGCTGGAATGGGATGGGTTTAAGGTCCCTTCCAACCCAAACCATTCCATGATTCTATGAAGTCCTATCCATGCTGGAGACCAGCTGGTGACCACCACCTGCAGAGCCAAAGCCATCCTTGAAGTTCCACCAGAGCCTTATTCCAGTCCTGGATAACCAAATGACTTCTGCCTGTGCTTTTCCATGATCTCTTTTGTTGCTGCTTTTTATTTCCCTTTGCGTTGTGTGGAATTATGAGCTCTAATTACGTAAATAAACAGCCAGGAAACAAACCAAACCTCTGGGAGTCCTGAGGGGATTCCCTTCCCTGCAGACACACTGGCCATTTGCAGGTTCCCACTATCTTTGCTTTCCTCTTTTTTTTTCCCTTTTGCTGCCTAGAGGGGAGGATTTGTCACTAAGCAAAGCAAGTCTCTCAAACTTCTAAGAAAATCATAAACAGGCTGCAATCCCTCATTAAAGCGAAGAAAACAAATGTGTGAACGGCAAAATCAACGATCTCTAATTTATTTATCATTGAAAAGCTAATTGCATCGTCCTTAGAAGCATCAAAAAAAGCCTCAAAGTGCAGCAAAACACGCGAGCGTTTAGGGCATCCTCTGGGATTATCCCAGGCAGCTCCTGCTATCCTCCCTCTGATGCTGAGCCAGGTGGTTCCACCCTACAGGCTCCATCCTCCCAAAAAAAATCCCTGGATGGGGTGCAGCTTCCCACCCTCCTGCATCAGGGAGTGGCAGAGGTTGTGCTCCTCACCAAGCTGCTATAAAATATAATTTTTTTCTATTTTTTACCCAAAACACTCTTAGCCATAAAAAAAAAAAGAGAAGTCTTTAACATCATCAGGGGAGTTGGGATTTTTCCAAACCTCCCGAGGAATTAACTTCACCCTTGGAAGAGTCCTGTGTCATTCAACAGGTGCAGCTCCTGGAAGTATCTAAATAAAAAAAGAGTCAATTCTGCAGCCATTCCTTAGAAAAAGGACTGAACAGAAATAATAATGTTTCCTGGGATTTTTATAAAAAACCCCAAATTTCTATGGCAAGATAAAACCCTCGATTAAATTTTACAGTCTGGTATAAAAAGTGCTGTCTCAAGGTTGTTATTTTCTATTATCAGTGAGAGTTTTCCTGGAGACACTGAGATAACTCATCGGGCTTTTCCTCAGCCCTGATTTAAGACAGCTGCAGCTGAGGAAAATTCTCCTGGAAGTGAAGTGAAACATCAGGACAGAAGAGCACTGACATAGCAGGGACAATAATTGTCCCTTTCCCTGTCCTATCAATATCCAGCTATGAATATTTAGGGATTTACTGCAAGTTCATAGAACTTTAATTTTCCTTCACACAATTTGATGGTGAAAAAAATGTTAAATATAAACTGTACTAAAATAATATCTATTAAAATCATCACCATTTTTTCTGTTTTGTCTGTAAATTGTCTTGCTGTAGACTCACCAAAACAATATATAAACCTCCAAATCCGGCTTTTTACTTTCTTTTGGTCGCTCCTTTACAGTGAAATAATTGCAAGCAGAGTTCGTTTGTGGATAATCAATATCCTGCTGCCAGTGTTAATGGGACAGGTGATAACATGAGGACAGTCCCTCTCCAAAACAAACTCCTGGTAATTACTATTAATCCTTCCAGAAGGGTTTGGGGTTTTTTTTTTCCCCAAATCAAAAATAAGCCAGAAGTTTGTTTTTTGTGTGCACAGTCATAAAGTGATCGTTTGTGAGAGCTATAGATTATCCGTGAATAATCCAATCTTTCATCCAGGTTTATTTTGGATTTCTATAAATGGTGAATAACTCGGCTGTGTGCTCAGATGTGTTGGTGAGTTTGCAGATTAACAAAGTAAATGTATGAGTAGAGGAAAATACCCCATTTTTTCACCAGAGAGAAGCCATCAGCTCTTCATTCTCTCAATAAATTTCCAACCTGATAAACTCCTTTTCAGTAAATCCTCAGAGCACAAAGAACAGCAGTGAATCATAGAATCAAAGAATGCTTTGAGCTGGAAAGGACCTTAAAGATCATCTCATTCCAAACCCCTGCCATAGCAAGTGACACCTTTAAAAGATTCCTTAAAAAAAATTATCTGTAATGACTTAGCAACCCTCCTTTAAAAATCCCATTTTTTTAATAAATAAAAAGCTTCATTACTACAATAAAATCCTATTTTAATCCATTCATTTGAGAGACAGGAACACAAATATTATTTATGCCAAGTGGAGCTGAGATCACCCTGTGATACCCCCTAAACTTGTGACCTTGAGTTAATTGTGAAGCAACAGCAAATGAAAATCAGTGTGAAAAGGAACAAGTAAGAAAGAAAACAACCCCTAAATTAAAGACCTTTTCCTCTGCAGCAGTTTGGGCAGCAGCTCTGACTGTCATCAGGGGATAAATCAATTTGCAGGGCTGTGGACAGCTCTTTAATGGGAGTTCTGAATGGTTTAATTGGGGAAGTGTGTGAGAAGTTGGAGGGGCAGAGTCAGGCTGGGTTCAGGGCACGTGCGTGTGCAGGTGTGGGCACGTGGGGTTGGTGTGCTCCTCCAGGACATCTCTGCACGGAATTCCTGGAGTCTGCAGCCACCACACACATGGCTCTGCTCGTCAGTGAAACTCCCGGATATTACTCCTACCTGACTTCTCAAATACCAGGGAAAAAATGACGATGTGGGTTATGAAACTGATTTAACAGGTACACGTTACCTTTTTAACAGAGCATGGGCCTGTTTTCTCCTTTGAGGATGGTGCTGCTGGGTGTGAGAGGGCTGCAGGTAGGGCACAACTTCCAAAAGCCTTGGAAAAAATTCAGGAGACACAGCAAAAGGATGATGCAGCCCTGGGGAACCCCTCCCTCAGTGCCAGGAGCTGATGGAGAATGAGATCACACCTCAAGCTGCACCAGGGGAGGTTCAGGTTGGATATTAGGAAAAGTTTCTTCATGGGAAGAGTGGTCAAGCACTGGGACAGCTGCCCAGGACACTGGTGGAGTCACATCCCTGGAAGTGTCCAAAAACTGAGTGGATGTGGCACTTTGTGACGTGGTTCAGTAGGAATTGGCGAGATGAGATCAAAGTTTGGCCTTGATGATCCTGGAGGTCTGTCCAACCTTAATGATTCCATGATCCTATCCCTTAGTTTTGGATATTGGAATCCAAATCACTCATTGCTCATTCTTTAAACCCTCCCAATGTCTCAGACTCCTGTGGCAATGATCCCACATCCCATCCCAAAGCCCTGTCTCTTGTCACCAGCCTGTGGTGTGGGCTCTGCCACATCTTTTGGCTGTTCCTGGATTCTTGTCTCAGCAGAACGGGGAGGAAAAGAGGTATCCTCAAAACTTCCTGAGTTATTCCCTATCAACTATTCCTTATCTGATACCTTTTTGCCATTTTCATCCTTGTTAGCCACGAAATTCATGTTCCAAACTTGACAGGCTGTCGTCACACGCACATCTCACCCTCTGTCTAATCATTTCCATCAGCCCTCTCTGAACTGTTTCTACTTCAGCTGTGCCTTGTTTGAAATGGAAATGAACGCAGCGTTCAAGGCAAAGGCACAGCACCCCTTTATGTAACAGCATTCAAGTATTTCAGCACTAATTTCTCTCACATGTCCTGTGCTGGGTTTGCTTTTTATCGGGGAGGAATGGGATCAGTGAAGGGACAGTGAGGTGGTGCCCGTGAGTTGGATTGGTGGAGAGGAAACATCTGCTCATCCCTGCTGTTGACCAAGGCTGGGTCATTCGTTTTCTCCACACTGCGATTTTACCCCCAAAGCTGACAGTGATACAAAGACTGAATCTTGTTGGTGACCTGCTCTGGGACGTCTCATCCTGGGACTGTGGGACAGAATTATCATAGAAATATAAATTCATGGAATGGTTTGGGTGGGAAGGGACCTCAAAGCCCATCCCATTCCACCTCTGCCATGGCAGGGACACCTCCCACTGTCCCAGGCTGCTCCCAGCCCCAATGTCCAGCCTGGCCTTGGGCACTGCCAGGGATCCAGGGGCAGCCCCAGCTGCTCTGGGCACCCTGTGCCAGGGCCTGCCCACCCTGCCAAGGAACAATTCCCAATTCCCAATATCCCATCTAACCCCAGTGGTTTGAAGCCATTCCCCCTTGTCCTGGCACTCCAGGCCCTTGTCTCTCCACCTTTCAGTCTTTCTCACCACACATCCTACAAGGAGTAAGTTACTCTGTGTAACCAACACTTACCTTTGCCTAGGAAGGATCACAAGTAAAGGTTGGAATAATACTTGTTTCAAGGTCAGTTCTTCAGTATCCAAATTCTTGTGCTCCATTGGACACTGCAAGAAATAAAACCCTTTAATCTGCTCTAAAATGTTGACTTTATCCCACAAATAACCCTCACTCTGCTGGTTGGGAGACCCTGCTCTGTCTAAATCCATTTGCTTTCCAATGGGACTTCAAAAGCTGCTCCTCTCCTCATCAATGGAAGTGACAAAACAATATTATTTTTCCCAAATATTGGAATCTCAATAATATATCCCCCTAATCTCCCAGCCACAAAAGTATTTTATAACTAAAGCAGGGTGGTTTTTATGGGTCAGATGTTGTTGTCCTACTGCACTGGAGCTTGTATCCTCCTGATACCACACATGTTTGTTCTCTACTTAATTTTTAATGTATGAATTTGTTTTTATATTAAAATTCAATAAAATTTTAATTATAAAACATAATATATCACACTGAAGTATATATATCTACGGAGAGGCACATCTGTGGTTTTACAACAGATGTGTGGAACTCTGCAAATATTTAAGATGCAGATTTTGCCACTAAAATGAGCACATACCCAGCTTGCCTGTAGATGAAAAACTCAGGTAGGCCCAGGTTGAGTGCACCTAAATGGGTCCCTGATCTCAGGGAAAGCAGAAAGTTGATGAGGAGCTACTGAATATCAGCAGGGAGCCGGAAGAAAATCAGAATTAGAGTCACAAGAAACCAAAAGAATGGGAGAACCTCTAAGATGCAGAAGGAGTTTTTCCATAAATATGATTTTTGTAGTTCTGAATCCTTTCTAATTCATGCCTTTTCTGAAGGGTAGATCTTCCTAACACTCACTGGCAGAAGCAGCATCTTTCTGAACTCGTGTAAAGACTGCACAGCATCTTTTGTGCAATTTACTTGCTGCTAGTTGTCATTCAAGACTCTCAATATGAAGAAATTCTCTATTTCCTTTTAATTTTTGAAGCAGAATTTATTCTGCTGCCATTGCCATGTCTGTTGTACTCTATTTGTTCCCATGAGCCTTTCAACAAGACTAAAGTCAAACACACAATTCAGGAGAAGCCGGGGGTGAGAAGGAGGACATTAAAATAATAATGAATGAGGAAAATTAAAGTTTGGTGCTTGTTTAAAGCAGTCCAAAGTGAAATTGTCACGTAGATGTAGATCAAAAATAGCACCAGTGAAAAAATAAAAGTGATGGGAGGAGAAATAGGCCCTATGGGGAGAAATCATGCAGAATTTATCAGAGAAAAACTCTACCAAGATGGATATTTTCAGCTTAAACACCAACCTCTCCAGTTTTGGTGCAATTTTGGGGTGGCTCCTCTCACCCAAGCCCCGTGGTCCACAAAAAGCCATCGTGGATTTGGGGCTTGGCCAGCACAGAGAAGCCATTGGAAGCTCTTCTTCAGCTCCTTTATCTCTCTTTCCTCACCAAAACTCTCTGTTTCTCAGCTTCCTCTTGCACACAAGAATGTGGAATATTTAAATCCTCATCTGAATAATAAATAAAAACAAATCTCCGTGAATTATCCAGAGGAGCCTGAACTGCACACTATGACTTGCTTTGCACTACCTTGAGCACACCCAAACCCTAAATTGGCATCCTAGACATTGTTGCACTAAACATTCCCAGCATTTTCTTTAAAGACATCAAAAATCCAGTGCCTGAAATGCAGCAGATTTTCCTATTCACTGCCCACATCACAAGGCTGACCCACATAATTTTAAGCAAGGAGCTGAAACCTCAACCAAACTCCACAGAGATTCCACGTGATATTGTTTTAACTGTTTGCTGAACTCTTTCTAGAATTATTTGTCCTGAATTTTGGTGACACGAAGTGCATAAATAATCACGTCTCACCTGGGAGTAGGAAGTCTGAACAATGAGTTTTTAGCAGTGAAACCACTTTTGGGGAGGGGAGAAGGGAGAAATCTGAGTCGAAGAGCAAGGTCTGCAGGTTGTCTGCATGCTTAAAATATTAATCAGTCGGCAGCTTTTCTCCTCTGGAAGAGAAAAAAAAGCAGGAAAAAAGACATTTCATAGAGCCAATAACACTCACAACTTGAGAAAGCGTAAGACGATCCTTTCCTTAGAAAAATCCATCACCAGCTAAACTCCTGAAGCAGGGGGAGTTCTCAGGATTGCTTTTTAAAAAGTAAAAAAAAAAGAAAGGAAAAGCTGCTGGTTCTCCTAAAAGTAAGGAAGGGCTGATGCTAATGATTGCTTTCTGTCATAATTGCAGCGAGCTGTCATCAACAAGGAATTGCAGCTCAGAACTCTTGGGAAGTGCAGCAAGAGAGGCAAATCCGTGTCAAACTTCTGCAGATGGTGCAGATTTATGCTCTCTGTCAGACTCCAGTGGAACATGCTGTCTCTCACCTTTTTTTTTTTTTTAATTAAAAAAAACAAAAAGGAAGGAAAAGGAAAAGAAAAAAAAAAGCCATTATTAATAATCTCCTTGGCATTTTTCACTCTGTGATTTGCTTTGCAAAATGATGACTCTGCCTGAAGTTTTTAACACCATAAATAAACTGAAACCTTTATGCTTTCAGAATGTCACTGCTGTTTGGGAGCAGCTTTCCCTTTCTTCTTGCCTTTGGCTTCTTGCAGAGGAAGCTGAAACACCATCTCCTTGGACTTTCAAAGATGCCACACAGATCTATTTTTAAGCATCTGTTCTCAGGTGCAGAAATAAACTTCTTATTCATTCCTTTTTTGTTCAACATTAGGGGGGAAATGGTCCCTCCATCCTCAGCACTCAGTCCAGAGCAGCAGACACTGGAAAATTCTGAACTTAGGATGAGACCAAAGGCCCAAGTTCAGTGTCCCTCAGCCTTCAAGGACAAGAGATAACAATAGGATGAGGGGGAATGGTTTTAGCTGGAAGAGGGTAAATTTTGATGGGATATTGGGCAGGAATTGTTCCCTGGGAGGGTGGGCAGGCCCTGGCACAGGGTGCCCAGAGCAGCTGGGGCTGCCCCTGGATCCCTGGCAGTGCCCAAGGCCAGGCTGAACATTGGGGCTGGGAGCAGCCTGGCACAGTGGGAGGTGTCCCTGATGGAATGGGATGAGCTTCAAATTCCCTTCAACCCAAACCAGTCTGGGATTCTGTGATAACAAATTAGGGTTTGCCACAACCCTTTGTCCCTTGACAGTGTCTGTGTCACAGGTGCCACTGTTTTCTCAACCATCATTTTCCTATTTCTTTTCTTCTAAGACTGAAAACTGGACCCTCAAACCCCTTTGTAATTCAGTCTAGCAGTCATGCAAATACAAATATTTCCATAATCCAAGTATGAATTAAAAGTCAAATTACTTTATGTATTTATTTATATTTGCACACGAGGGACTTCATCAAAACAGACCTCAAGAGCTGAAAAACAATTTTTTTTTAAGCACAGCTTTTCTCTTTCAGTGTTAGCTTAACAGGTTCAGCTCTGTGATATTGTAAAGCCAAAAGTGGAAAAGGAACTGTGCTCTGTGAGTTTAATGAATTCTCTACTTGTGGTACAAGGCATCTAAATGGCTGTGAAGGAAGCGTGAACATGTTACAACAGTGTTTTAGTGGAATTGCTCTTCTTGGAGTGGTTTGGACAAGGCTGGAGGTGGGATTTGCATGTGGCTGTGCCAGTCCAGCTCTATAAAACCCCCCAGTGATGCTCCTAAACCAGCTTGGTCCTGGGGCCTGGACTTGTTCCCCTTCTCCACAGAAAATTATTTCAATCATGGCTTTGTGGTGATTTGCTTCTTCTTCTTTTTTTTTTTTACTTTTTCTTCACAGCTCTCCTTCCACGTTTAGGAGAATTTAGTCTTTTTCACTGATTAAAATTTGGGATTCTGGGAAAAAAAAAAATAATAGTGACCTTTTGATGCTGTCTACAAAGTACTCCCACTAAACAGGCAATAAGTGAATCTAATAGACACCCCAACCCACGCCAAGTCCCATAAAATCAGGGTGTGAAGCATAAGGGAGAGAGGGATTCATATTAATAATTCATTCCAAGCAACCCCCTGGAGCAGTTTTACTATGATATGCTATGCAGAATGCTTCAACACACTAATTAATATTTTCAAAGTGTTCCACGAGCCCCTTTTAAAAGCACTTTTGCCATTCATTGAGCATTCTGCATCTCAGAAGGGAAAGCTCAGGCCTGCCCCCCAAACCCAGGGCTGAGCTGCAGGACTTGGGGTGCAGAGGAAGAACCAACACCCCCCAAAGCTGCTGCAGCCCCCACATGAATGGGGCCTTTTGCTCCTCAAATCCAAAATGAGCTGGAATAAATTACTCTCCCTTGTAGCCGAAAATGCAGGTGACCTCCAGAGAGATCCTGTAATTGCACTGAAGAGTCCCTGCCGCATTCCCCTTCCCAGATTTTTCCAGGGAAAAGCTCCACCAATAACTTGAGACAACACCAAGTTCTTCTTCAGAATCACATATCCATTGTTTCCTACCATGTATTTACAAACCAACCCAATTTCCTGTTTCCATCAGCAAGAAAGCACAGCGAGGTTGTGTTCAGCAGTGAAAAAAAGGGGAGTTTTAGAACGAATGAACTGAGCCCAGTGTTTGAATTTCGGTACCAAATTCGATCTCCAGCAATAAATCCCTCCATTATATTTCTATTAAATGCACTACAACACTTTATTTGTTAAAAAAAAAAAAAAAAAAAAAGAGCCAGGGATGACACTTGACCTGCTCATGCTCCAAAAATCCAAAAAAAAGGATTTCTTTAGGAAAAATAAGGCAGAGAGTGAACCCTGCCCAAATGATTGTTTCCTGGTTGGTCCAAATAATCTCTTGTCTAATTAAGAGCTGAAGAACTCAAGTAGTGAATTATTTTTAACCCCTGGAGTGCCGGGGATTGTTTTGTAAAGGTTGGGAGCGCTTCTCAAAAAGTGACACTGGACTAAGTTTGAGCCAAAATTGGCTGGGATTAGAGGGAAAATACAGAGAATTAAGGCGCCTGGGATACCTAGGAATGCTGGAAAAATATGCCCAAATTTCCCACCCCCCTCTAAAATCCAGGTCCTACCTCTCCTTTGAAGATCCAGGTGATTTACACCAAGCTCGCTGCATCACATTCTGGGGCCAGCATCAGGATTTGCCCCAAAAGAGGCGCTGCCATCCAGCCACCAGCACAGATTGCTTTATAAACTCTCTGGACATTTAGGGAAATGCAAGACAATGGGGTTGTCCACTCTGGAGCGGGATCAGCTGCTGCTCCACGGGCTCAGCAGCCATGCAGCACTGAGCAGTGGAGGGACTGTGCTTCTCCACACAAATCCACAGCAGTTCTGCCAACGCAAATATTAATAATCAAGATAATCGTGTTGATTTTGGACACTCCCCTGAGAATGCCCTCTAACCCCAGCTTGGCAGTTTTCGAGAGATACAATCCAGCACAGCTCAGGAACCTCTCTGCCCACAACCCCTCTCAGAAGAGCCCCTGTGGGTGCTGGGTGACAGCAAGGACAGGACCCCCAGCCCACGGACACCCAGAAAGCAGCAGAAAGAGTCAGCAGGAAGCCAAGGGCAGGGAGGGGCTGGGAATCCTCATTCCCAACTCCTGCCCCTGCCCAACCCACCCTGCTGCCCACCCACAGCCCAGCTCCCCCTGACACCCCAACACTCACCAGTGCTGGGCACACCCCAGCATGGGGGAAGAGCTCTTCTGTCTGCAGAGACCCCAAACTGGTACCAGCTCCTCTCCCAGTGTGCTGGGACTTTTGGGATGTGTCTTACCCTGGGACCTTTAGGATATGCATTATATTGGTATCTTTGGGATGTTCATTATTTTTGTACCTTTAGGATGTGCGTGACACTGGCACCTGGAGAGCATCCCCACAAAGGGCCCATTTGGGGTGCAAAGAGCCAGAAATGTGTCCTTTTTTTTTTTTTTTTTTAAGAATCTTGTGCTCTTGATCTGGTGATCCTTTGCCACTTAGTTTTCAATAAGGGCTTGTGCCCACTTTTTCAGGATTAATTCCCACTCCTGCAGTGGGGGCTCCTTGATATGAGGACAGGTGACACAGGGGCTCTGCTGGAACCTTCCAAACTTCACTCCTGCTCCAGCTGGTGATGAAATCGGTCTTTTTGGGATCAGTGAAATGGTGAGGTGCTGTTCTTCCCTGAACAGCAGCTTGGCACAGGCTGCCCCAGCAGGAGCAGTGGCTTTAACACGGGTGCTCAAGACCTGATGGAGAATTTGGAGCTCTGTATCCGAAGGCAGAGGATCCTTTCAGGTGAGGAAAGGAACAAAGGAGCAAGGGGCCTCGTTTTTCCCCTGCCAGGAAAACACAGGAGGCCAGCAACCTGTACCCAACGCCAGGCTGTGCTCTATGAGCAGGGTTCAAGCTGCTGCCTGGGCAACCACTGTGGACAGGGAGGCTGGAAAATCCTTCCAGCCCCTGAGCACGATGCCCAAACACACCTGGCAGCACACCTGGGAGCAAGGAGCAGGAGTTGCCTCCACGGCCGTGCTGGTGTGCAGGGATTTGCTGACTTTTCTGACAGCACACGCATCCCTCCCGGCCAGGGCTGGAATGACCATGCTGGGAAGGGCAGGAGCTGCCCAAACAGTCCCCTGCCTCCTTCCCTTCCCACACAACTTTAATGTGGAGCAAAATTTGTGCTCCAGATTGACAGAAAGGATTCTTGTTTATAAAACACCCTCAATAACAAGAGCCGTTCAAGAGAGCAGCCCCCACGCCTGACTTTTGTACAGCTTAGGCTGCACAGAAAAAGCTCCAGAACAACAACTCTGACCTTTTTCCCCCATAAATGTCCCAACACGAGCTCGCTCTTGGGCTGTAGGGTTTGTGGCCCTCTTGCCGTGCTTTTGGAACTGATTTTTGGGTGCATCTAAAATAGCATTTTCAGCTGTCCTTTCCCCACCAGCCGTCAGGCACCCAGGGGATGGAACCCCCTCCCTCCCTGCCGAACAGGGTGCCCTGACCATCATCAAATCCATTCGGGATGCAGCTCCCGAGGTCACGGCAGGGCTGGGATGGGGACAACTCGGGACTTGCAGCTTTCAAGGGGCACTCCGAGTTGTGTGGGTTGTGTCCCCCGCCCGTCAACTCCTCCTTGCTTTTGGCCGAGGAAAAAAAAACAGGTTTGGATGAAACGCTGGGAGCTGGAGATGGAATTGTTTGAAAGCTTAAGAGTGCCATCGTGTGGGTGTGGGATCGGTGTTCCCTCTCCACGGAGCGGGGCCGGGGCTCTGAACCCTCCTCTTTCCCCCCAAAACACAGTTATTTTAATTCCCTAATAAATCTGCTGTTTGGGGTCCCACTGCCTCACCCACTCTGTATTTGTAACTCCTCACCCTTCTTTTCTTTTTGTTAATCATCCCTTTTTTTTTTATCATCATTATTTTTTATTATCATTGCACTTCATTACTGGTTTAACCTTTTCCCTTTTTTTGTTTATAGAACACACTTTGTCCTGGCACAAATCACATGAAACTAAATAAACCATGGGACAAGGAAGCAAGAAGAAAATAAATGTCTTCATTCTGAAGCCATTTCCTTTGTGCTTTTGGACTCTGGGGCTCTTTACATTTCAGAGTTTCATGTTTTACTGGCTATTAATCGCCAAATTTAAAAATAAAAAGATAAACTGCTCTTTCTGCCCGTGGTTTAGGAACACACAAAATATTATATTTGGAATATTACAAATCTGTAAGGATTTAAATTCCATACATCTCTCAGTTAAAAAAAAAAAAAAAAGAAGAAGAAGAAGAAAAGGAAATAACTGAGATTTCCCAAAGTCTGTTACATTTTCACAAAAAAAAAACCACCCAGGTAAGGAATTTTTTTATATTTGGATTTGAATGGGCAAGCAAAGACATTTTCCTTCTCATTAATGCAATGGATGTAAATTAATAAAATAGTGTTAATAAAGTATTTAAGGGCATGGGACTGATCCTGCTCTGAACTTGGCCTCATTCTTTCCCAGTGCAGCAGGTCTGGGCTAAAATCTGGGTGGTTTTTTTGTCAGAAAGTTTTTAATACATGTTGTTGAAGTCAGGAATGATTCCCACTGCCTTGACCAGGGTGGCATTGAGCCCCCAGAGACAATCTTCCCCTAAATATCCATTTTTAAAAAAATTCAGTCCCAAATTTAACCTTGACACTGTCATTTGCTAAAAAACAGCCTCTGGATGCCAAGGATTTGCTCCTTTTTTGCAGAACTTTTGCATTCAGATACCACAGGGGTGGTATCAGAAACACCCAAAAGCCATGCTCAGGGAAAAAAAGCTGATTTTTACCCAAAATGTTGGTGGGGTTTTGTGTCCCACGTAGGAAACAGCAGCTCCAAGGCTCCAGCACCGGGGCAGGTGGGGATTGGGTGGATCTGGGGGTTACAACAACACAAAGTGAGAATATCAGGGCAGAAAATTGCATCTAATTTGTTTTAAATTCACAGAAGTCTCAGTCTTTTGGGACGTATTTTTACTTTACATATTTGTTCATGCGAAATGTTCTCGTTGCCAAATACGTTTAATATTCGAGTGGGAACCGATTCTGCTTCCGCCTCCTTACTCTTCCTAAACTAAAAATAAAGCTGCTTTTGCATCACCCAGGTGTCCCTCCTACCCCCACCCTTCGACATTCCAGCTGAGAAAGCGAAAGCACGAATAACTCAGCGAGAGTGGGTTTTTAATTGGTTAAAAAAAAAAGTGCCAGAAAATTCCCACTTTTCTCACCAGATCTCGTTGTGGATTTGGAAGAAGGAAGACAGAGCTTTTAAGGCAGGGCACATTTATTTCTAGTGTTAAATCTCAGCCCCTGAAAGTGGCTCTTATAAACTTCATTTTAAAAGCAGACTCGAGGCGAGCTCTTGCAGCCCTGTGATTGAATAATTCATATTATTTGCCACCATTTAGGGAAGCTGCCGAATGCCAGGGAATAAATATTTTGAAAAGTAGGGAAATCTGTCCTTCAACAACAGGGGAAGGGAGAGGTGCCAGCAGCAGGGAACAGCATCTCTGAGTCAAACCAGCACCTTCTGCTGCGGTTTCAAAGGCTTTAAAGGACCAGCTTGAAGGACCAGTTTAAAATACCAGTTTAAAGGACCTGTTTAAAACTCATCCACCCAGCTCTGCTAAAGAAAACTCCAGTAGAAAATCCTCCTCTGAAAATCCTAAAGGAGTCAGGCCTGAATCAAGCAGAAAAGCCCAAGTGAGGGAAAATCCTTCCCCAGAAGAAGCAACCTGCCCAAAACATCCCCTCACCAGAAAAGCTTTCCCAGCCCAAAGGATTTGGGGTTTGGAACAAGCTGGGTGGGGGTTTAAAGGACCAATTTGAAGACTAATTTTAAATACCAGTTTAAAGGACCAGTTTAAAGGACCAGTTTAAAACTCATCCACCCAGCTCTGCCAAAGAAAAGCCCAGCAGCAAATCCTCCTTGGACAATCCCAAATGAGCCAGGCTCAAATCAAACAGCAAAAAGCCCAACTGAAGAAAAATGCTTTCCCAGGAAAAGCAACCTGCCCAAAACATCCCCTCACCAGAAAAACTTTCCCAGTCCAAAGAACTTGGGGTCTGGAACAGGCTGGGTGGGGGTTTAAAGGACCGGTTTAAGGGACCACTAAAGGACCTGTCTAAAACTCATCCACCCAGCTCTGCTAAAGAAAAGCCCAGCAGCAAAGCCTCTCTGGAGAATCCCAAATGAGTCAGGCCTGAATCAAGCAGAAAAGCCCAAGTGAGGGAAAATCCTTCCCCAGAAGAAGCAACCTGCCCAAAACATTCCCCTCACCAGAAAAGCTTTCCCAGTCCAAAGCATTTGGGGTCCCTTAAACCCAACAAGCTGGGTGGGGGTTTAAAGGACCAGTTTGAAAACCAATTTAAAATACC
Organism: Coloeus monedula; assembly: GCF_965178545.1. NCBI lineage: Eukaryota > Metazoa > Chordata > Aves > Passeriformes > Corvidae > Coloeus > Coloeus monedula. The sequence goes on along the minus strand of NC_138788.1, from coordinate 36,776,579 downwards.
AGTTTAAAGGACCTGTTTAAAGGACAAATTTGGAATACCAATTTAAATGACTGCTTTAAGGACCTGTTTAAAGTTTAAAACTCATCCACCCAGCTCTGCCAAAGAAAAGCCCTGCAGCAAATCCTCATTGGACAATCCCAAATGAGCCAGGCCTGAATCAAACAGCAAAAAAACCCAACGGAGGGAAAATCCTGCCTAAAATATCCCCCCACCAGTAAAGCCTTGCCACCCAAAGCTTTGGGGGTGTGGAGCAAGCCCCCTGCAAAGGAATGCCTTCCCCTGCTGCCTGTGCCATCAGTCACAGGATGGCAATAAAACCTGGAGCTGTTTCCTTACACCAGCACTGCGATTTACCTACCCTAATAGACAATGCAAATGCTAAAAGGCACATATACATCTTCATTATATAAGCTGGTGCCTGAGTCATTTTCCTCCAGAGACAGTTTTATTCATTTTTATACAATTTGCCTACTGTACAGTGCAGATGGTTTCTATTAAGTAAAATATCTGTTTGCTTCCAAATTTTTAGTTTTCGTGATTAAATTACTCGAAAATGATGGTACATTGTATTACCCTCCTTCAGGACTTAATGCAGTTGCAGTTGCACGAGGCTGAACTGGAAAGGCCAGTTTCATCCACTCAGAAAATGGGGATTTTGGCCACATGCTGGGAATTTCTGAGCTCTGTTTTATACGTGCTGCAGCGTTTTTTCCAAAAGTCAGAACTATGGGAATTGTTTACCGAACAGATATCTTAACAAGGAGTTTAAACAAAAGTTTTGGAAAACAAGATGAGGGGTAAAAAAAGAAAGCGGATTATTTTTTTAAGTTTTCTTTGGGTTTTTTGGGTGTGGGTTTTTTTGGATTGTGGAAAAATTGCTGCTTCTGTGGGAGCGAGGGGTGGGAGGCAAAGCCGGGAGTGTGACATCCATCGCTGTGCTGCCATCGGGTGGATGGCTGGGAATGCTGCACATTCCCAGAGAGCTGCAGGAGCAGGGAGTGAGGAGCAGCACCTCCCAAAAACTCCCCTCCGACCCCCGCACACCCCTGGGAACGGGGACATTTCCTGCAGCAAGGACAGGACGTCCTCAGCTGAGCTGTTTGCCCACCAAATAACCATGGCCTGGGGTTGCACAAAGGCAAAGAATCCTAAAATAAAAATGGTTTGGGTTGAAAGGGAACTTTAAAGGTCACTTAGATCAACCCCTTCCACTATCCCAGGCTGCTCCCAGCCCCAATGTCCAGCCTGGCCTTGGGCACTGCCAGGGATCCAGGGGCAGCCCCAGCTGCTCTGGGCACCCTGTGCCAGGGCCTGCCCACCCTCCCAGGGAACAATTCCTTCCCAGTATCCCATCTAAATCTCCCCACTTTCAGCTTAAAGCCATTCCTCCTTGTTCTATCCCTCCATCCCTTGTCCCCAGTCCCTCTCCAGCTCTCCTGGAGCCCCTTTAGGCTCTGTAAGGGGCTCTGAGGTCTCCCTGGAGCCTTTTCTTCTCTACACTGAACACTCACAACTCTCTCAGCCTTTCCTCCAGCCCTCAGGATCCTCAGGTCCTGCTGAACCTTCACCAAAAAGGAGCCAATCCCTCACCCCCAGGCACTGCTACACCTGAGCAGAACCCAGAGCCAATCACTGGGATTTCCCCAGGTCTCCCAAGCCCCCTCTGCTCCCCCACAAACACAAAATGAGGCTCAGGTGTCCGCAGGTGTCCCAGGACCACCCCACACTTGGGCTGTTTGAAAGGACAAATCCTGCTGAGTGTGCAGGGAGTGAAGCACCAGCATCCCATGAAAAGAAACTCTGGGACATAAATCTACCGTGTTCCACTGCCTTTGAAATTCACAGAAGTGGGAAGAGGTGCAGGAACACGATGGGCAGGGGGTGAGCTGTCCCCTGGCAAGGGTTCACTCCCTGCACGGCTTTGGGAACAGCCAAAAACGCCCTGGCGTGAAAGGCTGGCACAAAGAAATGAATGAAGACAAACTAAGGGGAGTCCCAGCCAATGTTTGGTGCCAAACACCTAAAAATGAGGTGACAAAACATTCAAATGTATTTAGCTTTACTGAACGCCAACAATGCAAGCTGGAAAGGGAATGACTGATCCAGTGTCAACGATCTGAAATGGAATAGAAGTTCCATCCCAGGGACTGGAGAGGAGAAGCCAATCCTAAGGAAGTGGCAAGCCCAAGGAAAGCTCACACGGCTCTGGCAGCTCAGGCAAACAGTAGCACAAACCCTTTCTGTGCTCTTCCCAACCCAAACCAAAAGCTTGTGGTGCCTGCCAGGTCATACAAATCTTCTGGAGGAACAGAGGAGAGAGAAATAAATGTGCATCTGTAACAAGTCTCCACAGCGTCAAGTAAAAATCCATTTCATCTGCTGGCATTGGCAGCACACGCCCATAAATCAGAGAAAGCAAAATATTGCCTTCATATCCATCGGAGATGTTCAGGGAAATAAGGATCCCATATCCTGGGCTGCCACAAAAATTATCTGTGCCATCAGAAAAGGCAAATTCTGAATGTCAGCAAAAGCAACAAGAACAGCTGTTCCATTCAGCCTGTCCACTGCCTTTGGCCTGGGGGGCAACCAGGGGAGAAAACCCTCCTGCAGCAGCTTCTGCGGGGGCACAGGGTGGACAAGAGACCCCAAACCCCACCCTGAGGACAGAGTCCCTACAGCACCAGCAGGGACCACAAAGTGCCACAAAAGAGCAAAACTGGGAGTCAAACTCCTGCCCTGTGTCTCCAAACTGGGAGGGAAAATGAGCGTGGATGAGTCAGGGAACTGTAGTCACACACAGAAAGAGCAGAAAGCAGCCACAAGCACCCATCAGGAAACAGGTTCTAATCTTTCCACTGTCTCATCGCTAAATTTAGGGATTTGTTGAAGATGGGAAGCAGGACATTAACATGTACAACATGCCAGCTATCGCTGCAACATAAAATTCCTGGTTTTCCATCTGCCATCTCTCAACAGGGTAAAGGAATTCCTCCTGCAACATATGAGCAGTCGTCTCTTTTATGGCTTTTTAATGGAAAGCAAATAAAAACTCTCCAACTTTGAATTTATCAAAACCATCTTGAAGAGTCTTTCAGAAGAGTTTTTCGCCCTTTCCGAGAGCTCCACCAGCTGCATCCAATCATGGCAAATAATTCCTTCCCAGCTATCCATGAGCCTGGGAAGGGGCCAGAGCCTGCAGCCCAAATCCATAGGATGGCTGATAACACAGGCAAATGTGATTTCCAACTGGAATCATGCTGCAAGCAAATTGCAGGTGACCGGTATAAATAAAGACAAGGTTTTTAAAGAATTAAGTTCCATCAGATAATAACCACAGAATAAAATAATTTCCCGGCTCTAACACTGACCTCATTCTCTGATCACGCTTTTTTTGCAAGGACAGAGCACCAAATATGAATTGTAAAATTCCTCAGAAGGGTGATGTCACTGCTGCAGCCAAAGATCGCTGTGAGCCCCATCACTGAGGAGGAGAGGAAAGTGCTGGGTTTATACAAAATCAGCACCAAAAAAAAAGGCTTGGCCTCAAACTCTGAAGACACCACTACAACGATTTCATTTCTGAGCCTCTGTGCTATCGACACAACTCTGAGCAATTTAATGCACTCCCAGGACAGGACAGAACTGCAACACTTTGGGAGGTCTCTGATGCCTGGAGTTTGCAGCAGTTTGGGTTTTTAATTCACCAGGAAGTTCTGAATGTACCAAGGAAATGGATCCTGCAGAATAAATGGGATGTACTGAGATGTCACCTGATGAAAACTGATGAAAACACTAAAATAAATTAAGTGTTGAGACAGCAACACAGAGCACAAACACAAAGCATTAATGTACAGAGTTCTCAGAGAAATACCAAATAATTCCTTGGGCAAGTGAAGGGAAAAGAAAGCAACAGAGAAGTTTTACACCGATTTTCAGATAACCAGGAAAATTACGATGAAGGAAGGATTCAGGATTATAAAGAGATGTGGAGGGTGGAAAGTGATCATCCAAAGGGTCTCAGCTCCTCCACCAGAGTCCCTGGATAAGGAAAACCACAGAAATGAGGCCCATGAGTCAAAACATGGACAGGTTTTCTGGAAAAGAAATGACATGTCTGTCCTGGAATCAATTTTTCTATTGAATTTAAAAGATAGATGAATAGATAGAATAAAATATACAGAATAAAAGCTGATGGCAAAAGGAACAATACTATCACACCATCCAACCATGGAAAAGGAACTCCTGTCCTTCTCCCTCCATAAAATCATGGAAGAATCAGAGAATGGAGTGGGTTGGAAGGGACCTCAAAGGTTGTGCTCCAAGAGGACAGAGAGCCAAAACTGAGGTGAAACAAGTCCTTACCCTGAGAATGTGGGGGCTTCAGAGCCTCTCTGAGCCCAGGAAGAGCAGAAGACAGAACAGAATCCAACAGAGCTTTCCACGAACCCAAAGCAGCTGAGCTCTCCCCGCTCAGTTCGAAGGGCAGAGAACACAACAGCCTGTGAAGTGTTGGTGATAGAAACCACGGCCACACCAATAAAATCCTTCCCCAGCAGAAATGCTGTGCACAAAGCTGCCTTCGTGGCTGCTGTCATTTCACTTGGGGTGTTTTTAAGGCACAATTGTTTGTTCTTGGATGGAACAGGAAAGGGAAGGAGTGCTGGGATTTGATGCTGTTCATTTTCAGTCCTGTCTGAGTAAAGGTCCACCTGCCAGCACAGAATGAGCAAAAAAAACCAACATTTCACTGCCCAGGCTTCCTGTGGTGCTACATGGTGGTGAGGATTTGGGGTAATAATGCACAAATTGGAATGTAAAAGCAGTATTTCAGAGGTGGAGGAGAAAAGCTGAAGAACAGAGGAAAAATGGAAAGAGTTTTAAATAGTTAAAATATTGAAATAATTTTAGTAGAGCACACATTACTCTACTACAGCAATGTCCAACAATGCCAATGGCAAGGGAGAGAATTCATCCCCAGTTCAGGAAAACCCTTAAACTGGAATCTCAGCAGGACCATCCCTGTGCCTTTGGGATCAGGACCTTCAAGGCCAATTAAGTCATGATCTTCAAGTACTGGAGGTTGAGACAAGAAACATCTTCAGGCTCTGCTGCAACACGAGCAAGTCACACAGTGTGTAGATCAATGAAAGCCTTATCAAACCTTATCACTGCTGTTTGAAGATAGAACCGTGGAAGCACTGAGGTGGCCAGGGGGCTTTTAAGGTACCTGATATGCGGAGATCCAGTGTGGGTTGGAACTAAAATATAAAGACCTGCCCACAGATATTCCCAGACCAAGATTAGAGGAGTTCTGTTGTCCCATCACAAAGGTAAATCCACACCTTTGTTCACCGAATTAACCCAGATTTATAAATAATTGTATAATTATCCCAATTTTATCCTGTAATCAAGCCTGTGATTTTTAGCTTCAGGCCATCCTTGTCTTCTGCATCTTGGACTGACAATTCCAACAGTTGGGAGCTTCCCCATCTGCTGAATATCCCAGGTTCCAGCAGAACAAGTGGATCCATGCTGGCTGCAGGCCAGCTGAGAAGGAGGAAGATTTATGCAAACTCTCAGGAAAACATTTCCAACAGCTGGAATAGAAAGGAAATCCAGGCAGCATCTGAATCACAGAGTTATTACTCTGCCACTCCACACAGCATTACCAGGGTCCCTCCAGCAACCACATTATTTAATAGACCATTTAACAGACTATCAAAAATCCAGTTGTCTTCATTACAGCAAACAGGAAAACGTGGGATAATGGAGAGATTTTGTGAGTGGAACAACTGCTGGGAACCAAAGGTGAAGCTACACAGAGAAGTTTCACACTGACAGAAATCGGGATGCTCCACACAGGCTGAAAACTGGGAAATTTCAGGTCCTGAACAGCTTAATTCTTACTCTGGCTTAGCATGAATGAATAAATTAATAAATATAAATGGGAGGAGGGAGACATGTGCTGCCATAGGTCACACTTTAAAGTGCTTACACAGATGTTGAACATTTTTTAGGATGAGTCAAGGCACTGTTCCTTCAGGATAGGCCCAACATCTGCAAGCAATGAAGGTGGAGCCAAGGTCCAGCACTGCACATTGTTCCTGCAGAGCCCAGTGATTTTGTATTTGTAGGGTCACGATTCAATTCCAAACGAGGCCGAGCGTGGATGAGCCACACGGCGTCTGATCTGAGGAGATTCCAGACACAGACAGAAACCAGGGAAAAGCATCTCTGGGGCCGTGCAGGAGTGCTCAGCTCAGTTCCTAAATCACCCTGCCCCGACCCTGCTGAGGAATCCCTGGGTTCAGTGACTGCAGATGACCATGGAAACTCCTGGGAGCAGAGCTGAACCAAAATGCCTCGAAAACGCAGCTGGGGTAGGCTGGAAACCTTATTGCGTGATGTAAAAGCTTAAAGGTTAAAAAAAAAAAAGGGTTTTTTCATATACTAAACTTGCAGCACAAGTGAGAAGTTTAAAGAATGACTAGCTGAAAAAAGACATGTGAAAATTTAAATTTATAAAGAATAATTTCCTCTTTCACTGCTTCCCCCAGAGCTCAATTTAAATAAAGACTTAGCAAATGCCCCCAAGTTAGGAGCAACCGTCCCAGAACCCAGGGCTGGCCAGCAAGGCCTGGCCAGCTGTGCCAAGGTTTGACAACCCTTTCCATGCTGGAATTTTTCCTAATACCCAACCTAAACCTCTCCTGGTGGAACCTGAGGCCACTTCCTCTTGTTCTACCCCGAGATGGATCTGCCTCCCTTCCTAGAAACTCAAATCCTCTCACCAAAGGGTCCTACAATGATACTCTTGACACAGTTTTTACCTAATTAACCAAACACCACGGTATTTTTCCCTTCTTTTTGAATTTTAGTACTTCACAAAGCAAATCCAAGATGGTTTTAGTATTTTCTACATTTTAATGAAGCAAAATTCCAGGAACTTTTAACACTTCCTTGTTCCTACAACAAATAATATAATTCTTTCTCCAGACAACTCTCAAGTTTTCCCAAGTTTTGGAGTGGCTGCTCCATCCAACTAGGATGCTTCCCTTAGGGTTTTATATTGAGGTTCATGATGGCTGCAGACCCCAAATGAGCTGGGGCTACTGCCAGTGCAGATCCCACGTGGTGGGGAAAAGCAGGATTCTTTTGTTGCTGTTTTTAAAAACAACATTTCAAAAGAATTCCAAATTTCAAGTATTGTTTGAGTAAAATTAACCACTGATCCTAATTTCCCACTCTCCATGGTGTAAATTAAAGCTGCTCCAGGAGGGTTTCCTGCAGGTAACCATTTACAGCATCGAGCCTGGAATGAACAATTTGGATATTTGGATTTTCCATGCACTTCAGCTGCAAAGGAAAGGCAAATAACCACGTGGGGCTGCAGCTCTGCTCATGTGCAAATGATTTTTAAAGACACTTAACCTTCAGTTATAAGCCTAAAGAACAGCACATCTTGTGCCTGCCCTCAGGATGTTGCACATCCAGTAGCTCTCCCCCCTGGAATTAGGGAACAACTCCACTTCTCCGGTGTGGCTTGAAACAAACAGGAATCCACCATTATTCACATTAAATATATGAATGGGATCTGAACAGAAAATGGGATCACTGGGAAAAACACATCCCGAGATGGAAATTTTCCCGGAGCCGTCATTAACCGGGATTAGGATGTCTGATGCAAAGTGTGTGTGCTCCAGTGGTCTTAAAAACCAGGAAAAGGATGTCTTGGCAAATTGATTCTCTGGAGGCCAAAGCTGGGAATGAAAATGGGAGAAGAGCAGATCTTCATTTTCAGCAAACATCAATTCTTTCTCATGGTGGTGCCATTAAACAATCGTGGCAGGGCCAAGTTTCCCTGGGAGCGTTCCAGGACCAAAGTACTTCTTCCTCTGCGATTTTCCTCCTGCCAAGTGATCAATATTTTAGCAATGTTTCACCCCTCTAAGTGCAGGCCTTGCCACAGCAGGAAGAGGGGAATGGATTCATCCCTGGCAGATTCCAAGTCAATTCCAAGGTGGTTGTTGTCACCTCCTGGATCACCGTGAAGGGGACACAGGGTTTACCCTTCCCTTTGTCCTTTAGCACAGGGTAGGGCACCCAAACTGGAGAGATAATGGGATTTTTCTTTGGATTATGGAAAATTTCAGCCCCATCAGCTTCCCTGAAAGGACTGGGCTTGGTGGTTGGTTCCTGCTGAGGATTAGTGGGTATGGAGCAACCCTATCCACTGGAAGAATGGGAAAATAGGGCTTGGAGATCTCACCATCAAACCAGGAAGGTGTATTTGTATCTGGATATTAAATAGTGAGGCAGAACTCTGTTCAGAATTAAAACAACATCCAGATATTGCTGCACTACCCACTAAACTTTGCTATTTCTAATCTTGCAGGACATCAAACCAGACAAAAAATCACCTAAATTCAACAGAAAAATGTAACCTGCTCTGGGGCTGATGACAAAGCCCTATAATTTCCTGGGAAAAACACATCTTTCACCAAAACTGCTAAATTTGTACCAGAATTTCTACCAGCGTTCCGGGTGCAGGTGATGATTTGAGGAGAAAAGATGAGAGAATGGAAGAGTTCCTTCCATTGCAGCTGGGCTTCAACCTCCAGTTCAAAATTGTATCATGAGTATTCCAAGAGAAAGCAATTTCAAGAGATGAGCTTGGAAAACAATTAATTAAATTAAAATGTGTCACCGCGTCCACACAAATGAACTCGCTTACCTTGAGATGCCCAAAAAATGCTGAAACTTTGGGGTACATTTGTCCCAGCTGTGATCCTCAAAGCGCTGCCACGTTTCTCCAACATTTGGGATTCATCCTATCTTTCCTAACGATTCCCTGGAGCGCAGGACAGGTGGCCGAGGTGCGGGTTTGTGGTGTCACACACACAGACCTAGTGCCACCCAGAGGGAGCAGATAAAGGTGTGTGTTAAGGACTGGGGGAGTCATGGCAGGCCACCCTAAATGGTACCTAAATGGAGCATGGGGGCAGCCAGCCCAGACCACAGCCAACAGCAAACAGGCCTGGCTTTGTCACTTAGGCTGGGCTGTTAGGCTGGGTCCTGCGGGTTTCATTAGGGAGAGGAGCAGCTCAAGCTCTTCGAGTCCTCGCGCTCCTCGGCACAGCCAGCGTTGCACGTAGGATGAGGTGGGAGCTTGGAAGACGTTTCTCATTAAGGACACATCAGTCACATCCTCTTGCTGCCCAAAGAACACGAAAGCTTCTCCTAAAGTGGTTTGCTGACAGGAACTTGACTTTGTCGAAGACATGAGCCTTTAAACCACGCTGCCAGAGGAAAGCTGCTTCAACAAGTACATTTTTTATAATAAATACAAGGAGATTCACAGCCAGGAAGGAAATTGTATTTAAGAATAAATTTGTGTTTGGATTTTATTACTAATTCATTACGTTCTTAATCTGAAAAATCCTGAAGCAGCACAACTACTTGAGAATTATCATTAATAATTACATTGATACCGAATTCTTTTATGCAAACAGTACAGTAGACTTAGAGATAGGACTCTTTGTAAACCTCCTGAGTGTTTGCAGGAAGTTTAATTCATTCCCTATCTCCTTTAGTTTGCAAATGAGGTGTGAAACAATTGTCTGCTCCTGGAAGGTGCCAGCATTCAAGTGCCACACGCAGGACGAGGATGGGTCGTGCTGTGCTGTCACCCAATGTCCCCAATGTCATCGAGTGAGGTCACCCAGGTATCGTTAATTATTACAATTTACTGACTGCTGGCAGTGTAGGGAAGGCCTGGGTGACTTTGGAACATGCCCAGGTCCGTAACTCACCTTTGGATCCAGAGAAGGCAACACCCACGATTGTTCTGGGGCCAGGGGTGGGCTGGGGCTGAGCAGGACCCTCCTGATAAAAAAGGGAAACATTTTGGCTCATCATTAGGTCTTCTCCTTCCCCAAGGAGGGAAGAGCTCCCAAGCAGGCAAACAAGATGCCATAACTTCCCAGACACCTTTTTTTTTTTTTTTTTCAAAAAGCAACACATGCTGCTGCCAAATATTTCTGGGAAGGAAACAAAACTATTCTGCTAAAGAGATTTCATTTGAATATGTTGTGCCTGAGCCTCATCCTGGAGTTTCTCAGCTTTCCTATCAGTTTCTGCTAATGAGTTTAGCTCCCTGGGTAGAACGTGTCTGGTAAAATTTTCAAGAACTGATCATTAGCAATGTTTTGTATATTTTATTTTCTTGTTTTTGCCGTATATAGAGTTGTCATTTTTAATTCATTGCCCACTGGAATTTTACGAAGGAAAACTCACATTCTCTTCGAAATGAGATGAGGAGGTTGGCACAGATTTTAATAGATGCATGTTGTGCTGCAGGTGAAATTTTCCAATTCTAATATGGGCGTGTGAGAAACAAGGAAACATGGCCCACACTGAGCAAGGAAAGGGGTTCTAGAGATAAGAAACTCACTCTTCCCATGGCAGGGGGAATAGAGCACTGATAGCTTAAGGAAAAATTCCTAATTCTTCCAAATACACGACGTGGTCGTTGCCGTTTCCGAAGTGCATCCCCTCGTCTGGCCTCTGCCTTCAGATTAGAGAATCTGAGCTCAGCAAACGGGGGATTTTGCTGGCACAAAACCCTGAAAACTCCAGTTTAATCCTGATTTATGGGGAAGGGGGTAACATAATCTTCTTACTTCACAGCATTTAAAAGGGCAGAGTGGAATCAAGTGGTTTAGCCTAATTTAGCTGGGGGGGTTTTCTATTAGATTGGTAAAACAAGATGAAATAAAACGAGCGTGTCCATGCACAGAGCTTCTTATAATGAGCTGAGAAACTCCACTGGCAAAGAATTCTGATTGTAAAACAAGGTAACAATGCACTAAAATGCTCAGTTTTGACTCATTTAACTTTTGGGTGCCACTATGACATCACAGCCCTGACATTTTTCTGTGTTACATCACAGAGATGCATCTCTGAAATGTGCTCACCTGTGGTGCTAAAGGTGCTCCTGTCTCCAGATCAACTCCTCTACAAAATTATCCCTATTTAACCGTAAAATTAACCCCTTTGCAGCCATTTTTTCCATGATCAAGGGGGATGGACTCCTCCTCCTGCAGATCTGACCCGTTAAGTCAGGGTAAAACCAGACACAGTTCTCCAAAGCCTGTTGCTGGCGGTAACAGGAAACTTTCCCCTTTCCTCCACTTTCTCCACCCATTTTACCTTCAAAGAAATGTTGAGGCTCTTGGAAGAGTGAAGGATCCCAAGCCCGCTCCTTTCCATGCTGTGAAAGACCAAGGAGGTGTCCTGCTGATGTATCCCAAGCCTCAGAAACAGAATCTGGAGGGATTTGGTCATTTCTTCCTCTTCCTGAACTAAAGCTCATAACCACAAAACATTGGGGCTTCTCCCAGTGCAAAGAGCTCCATGGCAGAGAGTCAAAATTCACACTCATGGGATCATGGAATGGTTTGGGTGGGAAGGGATCTCAAAGATCACCCCCTTTTAACCCGCTGCCATGGACAGGGACACCTCCCACTGTGCCAGGCTGCTCCCAGCCCCAATGTCCAGCCTGGCCTTGGGCACTGCCAGGGATCCAGGGGCAGCCCCAGCTGCTCTGGGCACCCTGTGCCAGGGCCTGCCCACCCTCACAGGGAACAATTCCTGCCCAATCTCCCATCTAAATCTCCCCACTTTCAACTTAAAGCCATTCCCTGTGTCCTGTCCCTCCATGCCTTGTCCCCAGTCCCTCTCCAGCTCTCCTGGAGCCCCTTTAGGCCCTGGATGGGACTCTGAGGTCTCCCTGGAGCCTTCTCATATCAGTCACTGTGCCCACCACTGAATTAGAAATTCAATTTAAATCCCATTTTTCTCCCTCCACACAACCAAGGAGAGCCCAGCCTGGCCTGGGGATGTTGGTACCCAAACCATTCCCATTACCCAGTGAAAATCTGCTCTTGTCCCATCCCATCCCAGCATCTCCCCAAAGAAAGGATCCAGATTTCATATCTCTCAGTGTGTCACAAAGGAAAGGAAAAGCATTCAGGACCTCATGCAGAGCATTTCCCGACTCCCCACTTGAAATCAGGAACGCATTAGATAAGATGTATTTAAAATATTGCAGCAAAGCATCCTGACAGCGCCAGTGTCTCCTCAATGAACATCCAGAGCAGAACAATGTGGACATTTTGCAGGAAATTGTGCACTTTAAATGACAACTTATTTATCTGCTTTTGTTCCCCCTTTTCTTGTGCCTATTGGAGATGGATATGTAGGATTGGTTTTGGGGTAACTCGGCCCAGATAGCAGAGGACAAGGAAATATTTGACATCCTCGTGGTAATTTTTAATCAGAAAACCTGCCCCAAAAAGAAATGAACACATAATAAAATGATTCCACAGGAGAAAAATGTCTGACTTCAGCCTTACCCACAGCATTACAAATGGATTTTGTCAGCCCGCAGCCTTACAGAGCTCGTTGGTAGTAAATTAAATTTGGTCCGTTTATAAAGGTATTGCTTTCATGTTTCTCTCCCAAGATCTTCCATCCCTCAGAGGTTTGGAATCACCTTGCTTCTCCTGGCTTGTCTTCTATTCTTCATTACACAACAGATGACCTATCAGATATTCTTCCTCTACTCCAACAGCTTTCCCGTTGCCAACCTTCAATGAGAATAAAGCCTGCAACCCTTTTTATCTTCATTCCGCTGCTGTTTCCATCGGGGTTTTGGGTTTTTTTTCTCTTTTCCTAAAGATCGTTTGCCGGCGTTGCTTCCTCGGTTTTTACCCAGTGGAACAAGCAGTGTCTTCTGAACTGACAATTCTGACTTTTTGCTGCTTGTGATTTTTCTAAAGCATGACAAGTGCTGGCATGAAGACATGGCAAACCTTTTCAGATAAGGAGCTCGGAAAAAAGCACGGCCTTTCAAAGAGCAGTGGTAGTTACTGCACAACCAAACGAGTCTCCCATGGATTAATTTAATTCAGCTGCACCTTTTCCATGGCAGCAACAATTAGAACCAGGACTTTTTAACACATTGTGTTAATTATCTTTAACTGTATTCTAGAGCAAAACTAAAGTTGGTTTTTTTTCCTCCGTGATAAAATAAAAATATGATGAATATTTGATACATTTTACCCTGGATGAGAAATAGAAACAGAAATAGACAGGAAATGGATCCCTGCAACTCTGTTAGAGGGAAAGGCAGGGCTGGGGAGAAATTTTTAAAAAAACTTTCCACTCTGTGCATCTCATTTTCTACTTCACACATTCTTCAGAAGATCATCCCAAACTGAAAATTAACAGAATATCACTGATTTCTGAATGAAAGAAAAGGGCTCCTGAGTACCTGCCCAGGATTTAAAGTTTACCCAGAGATATTGAGGCTGCCCCTGGATCCCTGGCAGTGCCCAAGGCCAGGCTGGACACTGGGGCTTGGAGCAGCCTGGGACAGTGGAAGGTGTCCCTGCCTATGGAATTGGATGGGCTTTAATGTCCCTTCCAGCCCAAACCATGTGGGATTCCATGGCTTTGGGAGCTTGTAGAATCCTAAGGCAGCAGCTGTGTGTGGGCGAGACAAGGCAGGCTGACACTGACAAATAAACAAAATAAATATGAAAGCAAAAATAAAGAAATAAATATCTAAATAAAAATAAAATTTAAAAAATATTAAAAATGAAATAAATGAGCGGTTCTCAGTCCTCAAATCAGTGGGGATGGTCTGACCAAGCCTGTGCTGTGCACACAGTGAGCTGGGCTGGAGCTTGGATGTGGCTGAAGGACAACGTGGAGGATCCCTGGTGGAGGCTGGTGGAGGGAGGGCCCCAGCCAGCACAAACCTTCCTGGGGTTTGCAGCCTGAGAATTGGAAAAGGATGATTGATGCTGATGGCAGAGACAGAGTTTGATTTCCTCAAGCCTCAATACACTCAATGGAAGTTCCAGGCGAAGGGCTGGGTCCCTACTCAGGGCAAAAGGCATTGCCCAAAGCTTTATCTGTGCTGCTCAGAGCAGCTCCCATCAATGCCCCGCCTGGTGAAAGGCCATTAAGACATCCAGGAGTGAGGACAGCGAGTGCTGTAAAAGCAGCAGAGTCGATAGCTCCTCTCACACAGAAACAAAACTGTTTTATCCCTCTCCCATAATGGATCAGGAGAGCAGCTATCAGGTTATATTATCTTAGTGCAATGTGAATGGAGGCTAATGGCCTGCTCCAGTGCTGAATTAAAAGGAGGATTGAATCAATAGATGTGAGAAGATGAATCAAGTGTCCATTTCCTTGAGCTGATAGCAAAAAGGAATGTGATAATGCATGAGGAGCTCTCCTCTAACATTTCTGGGGTGTAACTGGAGAGTTCTCAGTGCCAGCCAGAGGTGAGGCTCTACTGACTCAGGAAGTCAAAAACAAGACAGTGCAAAAAGAAATGAGTGCTGTGAATTCAGCCACTCACCAACACCTTCTGCTCAGCACCAAATCTGGCGACGCATTTGCTTTTCTCTCCTTCTGCACCGGGAGCGGTGCAAAATGGATGCTCTGGAATCATTTCTTTTCATATCTGCCATTGTTCAGTGGCTCTGGCAGCACCTCCACCACAAGCAATGGGCCTGTAACAGTTCCAAATTGCCTTTAGGAGCTCTTTTGCCAAGCTAAAAGGCAGCCCTCACAAATACATCACTGCTCTCTGCCCTTCCCAGGGCTGGCCAAGACAGCTTAAAGGTGAGAGAGCATAAAATATGACTCGACCCCACCTTAGCTCTTCCTAAGGAGCATCTTCATGATGCCATCAGCACCTTTCATCATCCTCATTCATTTGGGGGAGAATCGAGCAATAATTACAAGAACAGGAGGGCTGTGCCTGCAGTGCTGTTTCCAGCAGCACTGATTAATCACACGAGGTTTTTAACAAGTGAGATCCTCACTGAGGTAATGTTGCAGGGAGGTGAGGTGCTCACTGATGTTATCCATGTATTGATTGGGGGAAAGAGCCTGGGTTCTGCTTCCAGCTCTGCCACCGACTCTCAGTGTGACCTTGAGATTTTCCCTTTCTCCAGCCCATTTCCCCACCTGCACAACTGCGATGACAATTCCTCACCCCTCACCTCTTTGCTGTGTGGGCCACACAGATCAGCTTTGGACAGGTCACTGAAGTGCTTCTCCTGAACCCATTTGTGCTATAACACAGATATCACATTGTCCTGCCCTGAGAGAGAGTTCGCCTTAAAAAAACTAACAAGCAAATTAACAAATAAAATTCTGTAGGAGAATGGCTCAGAAGATGCTGAATATTCCAAATACCCTTCCCAAGCACGGATATTTTCAGTACCTATGAGAGTCATGCAGTAACTGAGCTTGGAAGGCCTGGCTGAGGCTGTCTAATCCACCCAGAGCAACAGCTGGAAGCTTCTATTCTGAAATTATGAAATTGTATGATTTGCCTGTGGGTTAATCTGAAATAGGGCCCAGAATGGCTCAGGTCAGAACAATCCTGAGGTACAGCAGTGAGAAAAGCTCCTTTCTCAGGGGAATCCAGGGCAGTTTTCCAGTTCTGTCAATCCTCATCTGAATTTCAACCCAATTCCAGCAGCCTTTACACATCCTTTGACAAAACCCCAGGATTCATGAGGAATCTGGCAATTTCTGCCTCTCTTTCTCTTCCCCTCCAGTTTTATTTTCCTCTTTCATCCTCTTCACCTTCTTCTCCAGCATATTCCATAAAAGACCTCCTGCTTCTCCTGACAGTGAGGGTGGAGTATCTTATTTGCACAGATATTTAATGTCTATTTTTATACAAATGGCTCTCAGATCCACCTCCCTGGTCCCAGTTTCTCCTTTCATTCAGCCTTGCCTTTCTCTCTCTCTGTTGACACCTCTTCCTGCAAATTCTAATTTAAAGTGACCAGATTTGGAGACTTGCTCTTTACTCTTAAGAATCCTTCCTTCCCAAATTTGCTGTCAGCCCTGTCAATAGTCTCATTTTCCTGTCATCCAGGACTATAAATGAGGTGGTCACAGGTGATGACAACCCATCGTTAATATTTTAGCCAATTAACGGTGACTTGGCTGGCAGAGATATGAAGACAACGAATACCTGGGCTATTATTTGTAAATGTAGCCATGAAACTTTGATTTTTATCAGTGAAAAAATGTTATGGTAATACAAACTTACACCTGGATGTGGTAATTCCAAAAACTGGAAATAAGTCCTGCTACCCTCCTCCCACACACAACAGTCGTGCTCCTGGTTATTAATGCAGGGTAAAGGGCAGAAAACCTTGTGAAAATTCCAATTTAAGCACATTTAGACTAAACTACAGATCTCCAAGATTTTCTGTAGATTTCCTGGGGAAAAAAAGACAAGTATGGGGAAAAATATTACAAGTATTAGCAAGAAAGGCTGTTTAAAAGTCCCTAATTAGGAGAGGATGCCAATGGACAGTTTATAAGACAAAATGCAAAAATTTATACATTAAGTTTGGACTTTTAGGAAGGCAGTGCATCCCCAATTCCCAGGTGTATCCCTCTCCTGCTTTCCCAGCCCCAGGGAGGTGCGACAGAGGAAATAAACTCCACATTGTATTATGGGCAAGAATAAAACTGTAAATTTACACCCCTCCAGTAACAGGGAGCTAATCAAGGTGCTTCCATGACATCAAATTAATGGGAATTCTGTCACCCATGACCTGCCTGGTTTGCTGGGAGCAGCATCAGGAGCTCACTGGACAGCCCAGCCTCACATCCATCGCTGGAGCAGCTGTTCCTGCTCCTCAGGAGCCCAGCAGTTGCCTTGTTCTTCCCTGCTCCCTGCCCAGGTGGTGCTGTCAGGCACAGGCAGGGAAAAGGAAAGCTCATAAATCAGCCACGTGCAGGAGAAGGAACAGCAGACAGCGTGAGACCAAAACACGGCTCTGTCCACCTCTGCAAAGGACGCTCCAGGGCACTCTGGGTTGTTAGTGCGGGATGAAGAGCAGAAATTCCGGGGAAAACTCCCGTTTAAATAATTTGTTTGTAAATCACAGCTACTGTCACATCTCCAAGGTTTTCTGCTTCCCTTCCTGCTTGCTACAAGAGTTTTTTAAACATGACAGTTCCTGATTTGGCCTGCCAGGCTCTGTCACATGGAGGGGCTCCTCTGCTCCCACTGCCAGGCTGCACCTCTCTCATCCTTTCCAGCTGTAGGTGCTTTCAGGATCCCCCAAAGGCCTTTCCACTCTGTCAGGAAATAAGTGAGCACATCTTTTTTTTCTGTCCAAGATGTTGATTTTTACCTTTTTAATTTAGGTTCTGGAATGAAGGAAGGCATTGTCTGGGAGTGGGAAAAGCATCCACTGCCGTCTGCCAGGTCTTGAGGAGCATCAGCTGAAGCTGGACTTTGGTTTAAAGAGTGTTCAAAGTTCATGACAAGCATGAAATCACTACTGGCAGCTTGGCAGAGTTGTTTCAGTCCTGTAAAGATACTTAACACAGATGAGCCAATTAAAACTCTGAGCTGGCTGATCTCGTTGAAGGCAAATGCCTCAAGAAGTCTGGGTGATCCTGGGTGTCTGCAGGAAAAGAAAGGAGCTCTTCCTAGGAGACACAAGTGGAAATCAGGAACAGAGCTGAGCAATCCTGTCCAGTCAGACTGATTCAGGATTGCAGCCATGCTGGTAGCACAAAGGAAAGCAAAGTCTGTCATATTCTTTCCAAAAAGAGGGAGCACATCCCAGCACTGCCACGGGATGTTCGTTTGGTGGCAGAGACTTGAGTCCATCCCTGTGGTCTGATGGGATCCCCACTGCAGAGTTTCAGGTGTTCACTGCTCAGACACGTCCTTGAGTGCCACGTCCAGAGGGGTTTTGGACACTTCCAGGGATGGTGAATCCTTGATTTATGTGGGAATGCTCAGGCAGTGGCTTCTCCTTTAACATCAACAACAATAATTATTACTACTACTACTACTATTATTATTATTATTATGAAAATAATAACAGAAATTTTAAAGAGAGGGTGAAGGAGTAACAAAATCCAAGAGAAACAAGTGATGCCCAACACAATTTCTCAGCACCCACTGACCAGTCCCCAGCCCATCTCCCAGCCACAGTCGGTGCCTCCCACCCAGCTGCCCCCAGTTTACATACTGGGTGTGTTGCTCTACAGTGTGGGACATCCCTTTTAGCCAGCTTGTGTCAGTGGAGGGCCTGTCAGTCATCTTTACATAAATCCAAAGCTGTGGCTTCACTCACCAACCTTGTTAGATCAGCTGAGGAAACAGCTTGGGAAGCACTGACAGGTCCCTCACACCCCAAATCAAAGAAACCCTTGGACTTTAGGGCTGCTGGGCCCTGGAGTGAGTGTGAGGCCCTAGAGCCCATAAATACAGCCTTGCAGTTTATTCCATATCAGAGCACTTTGATTTACTCAGGAAATAAAGTATCTCCTCCCGCTCCATTCAAACATTATATACAGATTTAATCACAAGCCCCGTGATACTTCACATTACTCACAAAGCTGAGCTTTTGTACTTCACACATTCCTTCCCTTTGCCTGTTTTTTTTTTTCTTTATGTACCCATAAGATTAAATTTAAAAAAAAACAAAAAAAACCCACCCCAGAAACAACAAAAAAACTCCCACCCCAAACTTTAAAAAGAAGCAGCAGCCAAATACAGGGTTGCAAATGGCATTTTTTCTTTTAACAATCTTAGTTTTTAGACATGATCTGGGGGATTCACCTGGATTCCTGAGTGCTTGGGGCTGCTTGTACACTGTGAGACACGCTCTGTCACAGGCATAGAGAACATTCCAATAAAGGAATGAATACCATGAGTGACTCAACAATGCAGTAACAAAAAGGTGAGGTGCCTGCTGGGGGGAAAATGGGCAAAACAAGCAGGAAGGGAACAGAAGCAAGACCTGGATTCAATTTAGGAGAAGAATGGGGTCCCCTGAAAGCAATAAAAGCTTAGGAAAAGAAGTAAAGAGAGAAAGGGGGAAAAAAGGAGAAGGTTGAAACAAAGGTTTGAAAGGGTCACAGCTTTATAAAGGTACTGATCTGAGGCACCAAAGCTTCGTCAGGGCTGAACTCCTGAACTTTCTGAGGTGCCAAGTGAATCATTCACTTCCCTGGGCTCCACCACGCTCCCACACTCCTCCCTCCTCCTCCTCTCCAGCCCTTCCTCACTGGTCACTCCCCGAAAGAAGCTGATCAGTCCCCAGGTCAGGGAGCTGTGATTCAGCTCCCTCCTGCCAGCAGAGCTCCAGGAGCTCTCCTAGAGAGCCCTGTGGAGCAGGTGGGAGGCAGCAGAAGGAAAAGCAGGCGCAGCAGCCGAGCTCCAATCTGCTCCAGCCCTGGCTGCTCCAGCAGCTGCAGAGATGGCACTGGCTGAGCTGCTCCTCCTGCAAACACACAGTTTCTGGTCTCACACATCTCCTGGAAGCCTGGGGGATCATGGATGCAAAAGGCACAGTCCCAGGAAAAGTTCTCGTGCACCTTCAGGAGCAGAATGCTGAGACTCAGGGAGGATGCTGAGAAATGCCTCAGCTGTGTTCTAATACATTTTCTAGAATCACAGAGGGATTTGGGTTGGAAAGGACCTTGAAACTCATCCCATTCCATCAGGGACACCTCCCACTGTCCCAGGCTGCTCCCAGCCCCAATGTCCAGCCTGGCCTTGGGCACTGCCAGGGATCCAGGGGCAGCCCCAGCTGCTCTGGGCACCCTGTGCCAGGGCCTGCCCACCCTGCCAGGGAACAATTCCTGCCCAATCTCCCATCCAGCCCTGCCCTCTGGCACTGGGAAGCCATTCCCCCTTTCCTGGCACTCTATGCTCTTGCAAATCGAGGTAGATTGAGGTGACCATCACCCTCAGCTCTCCTGAGCTGGAGATGAGCTTTGACACAAGGCCACAATCATCCTGCGAGAAATGAGCATTACCTTATTACAGCATCCCTCAGCAAAGGCACTGCAGGAACAAAATCCTCAGCTGGCAACAAACATGCAAAAAAAAACCCCACAGAAAAGACACCAAACTTGGACTGGGATGGTTTAAGTCTCTTCCCTGGCTTCCCTGGAACCATGGATAGATCCCACCACAAACCCCCTCGGAGCAGGACAGAGGGAAAAGCCCCAGTGGAAGCCTCTGGGCTGGCAAAGGCTCCTGGTTAGAAGATGGCCACGCCACAGAGCCAGGTTCAAGGTAGGAAAAAAAGGCAAGGATTTCAAACTTTGCTCATAGATATTCTTCAAGTGGTGTTTAATACCGCTCCTTTTGTTTGTTTTGACAATGGATCTTATCTTTTGGTAAGGGCTGTGTTCAGGACTATTATTACCCTCTATAAAAGCCTCATAGTCTTTCTTTCCACTTGTTCAGCACACCAGAGTGGCATAGCAAATTTAATCGAAGAACGCAGCTCCAGGGAGAGCCTTTGGAGACTCTCCCCTTTTTCATAATGCTGTTATCTCCCTTTCCTTGTGTTGGGGATGCATAAAAATCACAAAAAAGTCATTCTGAGTATATTCTTCCTGATAATTATTGTCAGACTCCGAGATAAGTACCCTACGTGATGTAATGTGTGTTAGACCCGGCTCTCTGAATGCAAATCCTGCAACACTCCTAGGCCCAGACAATGGGCGCCCTAAACACCAGGGCCTGGTATTTTGCCACAGACAAGAGAGAGCTTTGATTTTTTGTGTTTCGATAAGGCGCAATCTGGGTGCCTTTATCTCAGCTGTTATATTTAAAGATGACATTCTAGCCTTGCAGCCTTGCCTATTGTCTTGACCCTGATTATCTCCAAATGTTGTTGTTTAGTCAAACTCGCCGCTTTAATGAAAGGCCTGCTCCCAATTTAAGGAAAATTATTTAAATGCAGAGTATCCTATACACTGCGGTTTCCAAAAGAACTAGGCGGTTAATCAAAAGTTAATTGTATAATTCTCATGCAGATTAGGGCCTCTTGCAAATGAATCCCAGGTTGTGATTATTAAAAAAAGGGAAAGTGCTGGAGTAATGCACAAGGGTCTTCAGCCTGGTAAACAATCAGCTAAGGTTTAATTTGTGGTAAACAAAGTGCTGATACACCAGGGGTCTCCAAAGGAGACAAAAAGGTGAAAATAAATTAAAAAACAACATCCAGATATGATCTTTTTGTTTTTAGGCATCTTTCAAAAACACGGGCTCAATGAACAAAAAGTAATCCATTAATATTTACTGGCAGCATCCTGGCAATATGCAAATGAGACCAGCCGCATAATTATGCTGCAGCCCTTGGACAGGGATCCTGCTCACGCAATGTCACTGCCACCACCTCCAATCACCACCTCTGTGGTGCTCCCGTGGCAAATAAACGGCTCTAATGAACACTTTGATTAATCACAAACTGCTGCTCCCCGTGCCAGCGAACAACCTTGGCAGAAAAGGGCACCAGCGGTAGGTTCAAAGCTTATCCGTGTGCTTTGGAGTTATCTGAGGGAAGGAATAAACCAGCAGTGATGCTTTCCAAGCCAAAAAAGTCATGGCTCACCTGAAAAAAAGATAAAATGAAGAGGAGGCGGTGTTCCTATGGAACTCAGGCTGGATAAGCAGCTCCAGGTTTTTAACCAACAGCCTCAAAAACTGATTTTTCTTACCTGGATAACAACCCAAGGGGAACAATACTTTTGTTATCAAACTTTCCAAGGAAGTTGCTGACCCAAGTTGTGGCCAGGATGGAAGATCCAGGGTTAAAGGCAACTCTCTGGTGACCCTTCAAACTGGGACCCAAATGAGAGCCTTGGGCTCTCCTGGGATATGGGTGGGACAACTCAGGTGAAGAGGTGTGGTTCCAGTCAATCTTTAAAGCCTTTTCTGTAAAAATGGTGAAAATTAGAGTGACTGAGTTGTTGTCTTTAGTTGTAGCTACTTCTGATGAGCAGCAGAAGTGACACAAGTGGGAGGTCACGTGGGACTGCAGAGCTCCCTGCTGCCACGTGGGATGCACGGTTGGAAATCCCTGTCTGCCTGCCCAGGAAAAATCTCTTATCAGCTTATTTATTTCCTGATGATGACATGCTTGGTCCTGGATGAAACAAAATACAAATATGGAAAGCTAGGGATGAGCTCCACCCTGGCATGTGCCTGGCACTCACCTTCCTGCTTTTCCCTTTCTAGAGGGAATCCGAGTCATGATTTTCTTCTGCCATGAAGAGATTTATCCTTTCAATTTAAATTAGGAACAGGATCTTCAACCAGGTATGGGTGATTTAAGGAAAACTTCACAGCTGGCCACACCTGAGGAGGCAGAGCAGGGTTAGATGGGATATTGGGAAGGAATTCCTGGCTGTGAGGGAATTCCCAGAGAAGCTGTGGCTGCCCCTGGATCCCTGGAAGTGTCCAAGGCCAGGCTGGAGCAGCCTGGGATAGTGGAAGGTGTCCCTGCCCATGGCAGGGGGTGCGAGTGGGTGAACTTTAAGGTCCTTTCCCACCCAAACCATGCCAGGATTCTAGGATTCCATAACTCTACAGCAAATGTGCATATTAAGCCAAAAATAATAATTTAGGCTGCTCCACACAAAGCAGATTTTCAGGGAGAACCAAGAGGCCACTGCCAGATCCACAATGAAGACTTGGCAAAACTGGCTCAAGCTGTCCTGGGATTTGGCTCATTTTCTGAAGGTGTGAGATGAAATGTGGGAGAAGGGATGGAAAGAGGGACCAGCTACAAGCCTCTGTCATCTACACGGTCAGAAACTCCAGTTTCAAGAAGAAATGAACAGAACACACCCTGAAATACTCTGGAATTGAAAAATTTGTAATAACCTGCCACTTCCCAGGATTTAACAGCAACTATTTTGATATCTTAAAGGGATTCTTGGTGTAAAAGATGACCACCAAAGTGTCCAAACCTCCAACAGTGGAATTCTTAACCTGGAGGTGCAGGGAATGCTATTTGACATTAATTAGGAACTAAGGGTAATTAAGGACACAGAGGTTTATTTGCCATTAATTGAAAATAAACTTACTAAGAACGAGCAAATTTGTCTCTAAAGGGAGGTGGGTTTTTTTCATTTTCACACTATTATTATTCTTACTTAGAACATTTTGTTTTGAAGGAAAACATGGGGAAAATGTTGCCTTAGAAATAAAAACCTAGGAGCTATTAATTATTAATTATTATTAATAATATCATCATGATTATTTTTATTATTAATATTGTTGTTGTTGTTATTATTATTATTTACGGGGGTTGCTCTGTGTTCCCAAGAGCAGAAGCAAGAGAATTTCCCTGAAAAAGCTGAAACTCTGGAGCACTGGGAGCAGCTCCAGGGGCAGCAGCAGCAGCAGGCAGGAGTCCCGGGGGCGTGCCAGGGGGGAGTTTTAAAGGATCAGGGAACATCATCCCATTTCTTCACCATTCATCGCTCCAGACATGCACCACTCCCTGCCCAGAGTTCAGAATTATTGTTCCTTTTAACACAGGAAGCCCAGAACAGCAGAGACCTTTCAACTGCACTGCCCGGGGTGCAGGTGAGGGTAACGTTGACTTTTGCCACGTTTCTATCAGCCCATGGCAGATCCCTGATAAATCTTACATCAGAGACAGACTTTGGAAAGTAAATTGTTCAGTAATATGCATTTTCGATCAAAACACAGGGGAGACTTTAAAAATTTACTGTGCATAAATAAAATATTTGATCGCTCTGATTCCTATTTTCCAAACCCTCACAGACACTTCATACTAATATTGACATTAAACTTCAATATTGGTGTAGGGGTGATAAAACAGAACTGCTATAAATGCTTGAACAGGATGCAGGAGGAAGTTTCGACAAAAGTAGGAGTTTTCCAAGAGGTTCTTGGGATCATTTCTCCTGTTGTGAGATACAAATAGGCTGTTACACGAGCAGGAGCAATCCCCAGACTTGCAGGATGCTGCAGCCTGGGCAGGGGTTACAAGAGCCAGCTGGGCTTCCTTCTACCACAGAATCATGGAATGGTTTGGGTGGGAAGGGACATTAAAGATCATCCCTGCCCTGGACAGGGACACCTCCCACTGTCCCAGGCTGCTCCCAGCCCCAATGTCCAGCCTGGCCTTGGGCACTGCCAGGGATCCAGGGGCAGCCCCAGCTGCTCTGGGCACCCTGTGCCAGGGCCTGCCCACCCTCCCAGGGAACAATTCCTTCCCAATATCCCATCTAAATCTCCCCACTTCAGCTTAAAGCCATTCCCTGTGTCCTGTCCCTCCATGCCTTGTCCCCAGTCCCTCTCCAGCTCTCCTGGAGCCCCTTTAGGCCCTGCAAGGGGCTCTGAGCTCTCCCTGGATCCTTCTCCTCTCCAGGTGAGCATCCCCAGCTCTCCCAGCCCAGCTCCAGGGCAGAGATGTCCCAGCCCTTGGGGCAGCTCTGTGGCCTCCTTGGGTTTGCTCCAGCAGCTCCACACCCCATGCTGGGTGCCTGTGTCTCAGCCTGTCCCTCTGAGCACCTTCATGAGCTTTACAGCCAAGAACAGCCTGGGAGAGTCTTGATAATCCCAAAGCAACAGAGAGGCCAACCTCAGGCTTCAGGAAATATTGGCAAGAGCCCCCAGAACTGGGATAGCTCCGACCTTTCAGAGTCTTTGTGCTGCTCCGCTGCTTCCCAGCTCGAGGTGAGATTGGAGAGTTGCTCCAAGGGCTCCCTGGCCACCGCTCTGGGGCTACAGCCTTGACCTCAACGTCAGCCCTCGGAGTAGGGCCCGGGAGCACAGGAACATTGTCACCCTGAGAGTGTGTGACCCCGCGGGGATCCGTCCACACCACGGCCTCACTGCCCAGATGAGCTGAGAAATCTCCTGGAAGCCACAATTCTCCATAAAACACATCAGAGGACAGCTTAGCACAACAAATAAAACTGCAGTCTCCATGGCATGGCAAGAACATGACGGATTTTGAAGTTTCTTTTAAAAATATGGAGCTGAAAAGCCCGGTTATTTCATTTTAGGCATGGTCTTTTTTTGCTGTGGAGGAAAAAGCAAATCACCAGAGCCAACATCAAAAATAGCATCTAATCTACTTTAAAAACAGTAAAAAAATTCCAAATAATTAGAGCCGGGTTGCCCAGGAATCATTAGAGAAATCAATATCCAGCACCAGTGAAGTGTCTACAAAATACCAGATGGTCACTAGTAAAATCCAGAACATGAGAACTCAAATACTGCCTGTAAAGGGGAAAAAAAAGATGAGTGGGAATTTTCCTTGGGGGAAGACAAAACTGATCAAAATTAAATTCAGCAATTTCGTGATGAGCTTGTTTTGCTAATCAATATTGGAGCAGAAGGGCCAGGCTGTGGGGTGGGCAAGGATCCCAGCAGGAATGGCCAGGGATAACCACGTGCCAAGGGCTCCTCCAGCCTTCACATGACTGCAGAGACCCAGTCCTGAGGTAAACGGATGGAATTTAAGGCATGAATTCCTCAAAATTTGGGAGGGAAGGAAGGAGGAAGGAGGGAATCACAGTCACAGAATCACAAAATCCCTGAGGGTGGAAAAGCCCTCCAGGATCATTGAGCCCGAGCTGTGCCCGATGCCCACCTTGTCCCCAGCCCCGAGAATTGGGAGCCACCTCCAACCCTTCCTTGGACACCTCCAGGGATGGGCACTCCAAACCTCTCTGGGCAGCCCCCGCCAAGGCCTGAGCACCCTTTGTGTGGCAAAATTGCTCCTGATGTCCCTCCTAGGCCAGGGCCCAGCCACCAGTGTCCCTTGGTCATGCGCCGTCACTGAACTCCTGGAGTTCCCCAGCAGAACCCAGCTGAGGGAGCAACCTGGGAATTCCATCCTCCCCAGAGTTTTCCAGGGTGAGACTCAGTCCATGGGGTTTCCTTCTTGGTGGAGCAGGAAGGTTGGGAGACCTCTGCAGGAGCACCTGGGCTCCTCTCTGGTTTTCTCACTTGGTTATGACTGAAACAAGAACTTTGAGCAGCTTTTGGGTTCAGTCCAGTGATAAGAAACTATGTACAAATAAACACATTTTTAAAATATTAACTCAAGATCTTCTTTGGGGTTTAAATTTGTAAACCCTCCAGTTTTAGTTATTCCAAGTGAAGCTCAGGTTGGAACCTTGGAGAACAAAATAAATTGGAGAACTCTTCTTCCTTCTACTGACTACTCAGTGTTCACATGATGCTTGTTGGGATCCTACAGCATCTCCCAGAAGATTTGTCTTTTACCAGACTTACAAAATGGGGATTTTTCTCCTTTTCCAGCCTTTCTGTTGGTTATGGAAGTGTGTCCACGTGGCCTCTGCTTCTGCCTAATTAAATCTCCATTAAATAAGTGATTGCACCCACTATAAATTACACAGAGTGCATTTCCCTGGATATTTAGAGATCCATAGCACAGTGCTGTGACTGTCACAGGCTTTTTTTAAAGTGGACTTTTAAGAAAAGTCAAGGAATTTGGTGTGGCTCAGTCATTACAGACTTGTTTCTTTGGAGTCCATGGAATTAGGACATGGAAAGAAGCGTGAGACTTGGATCCCTGAGTTTGGGATGTGCCAGTGAGGAGTTCCTTGGAGCTGGGTCTGTGGGAGGTGGCAAAAAGGAAGCTCAGAGGCCATGGCAGAATTAGAAATCACAGCTCTGGCCTTAACAGATATTTTAGGGGAATTTTAAAATTTAGATTTCATTGAAATTTATTGAAATTTAAATTGTAGAGGAATTTTAAAACTGAAGCAGATTTGTGACTCCTTAAAGAGGAGGTCATATACAGACATGATGGGTTTGGAGTGAACTTTTGGTTGGTTTTGTTTGTGACTGGATATCACTCCAAGGGGTCTGAACCACCCAAAACCGCTGTTATTTCAACTATGGAATAACTTCCTTACCTGGAAATTCAGAGCTGGACAAAGCAAGAAATGCCAAGCACACTCCCAATACGAATTGGGCAGGTCTATGAAGAAGTGAGATAATTTTCATGGTTTTATATTTACGTCAGGTTTTAAGGCACTGAGGTCACCTGTTGCACGTTCCCCCACTCTTGGCTTAAGTGCAGAGAAGATGCAGAGGCATTAATTAAGTCATTTATTCCTCCATGAATCAGTCAGAGAAAGTCTATGGCTGCACTTGTGAATGTCAGGACTGTAGAAAACCAGGTTACACAGCAAATGTAAATTGAAATTACAAAGCCTGCAATGACAAATATCTTGAAGAAGAGCCTGTTTTGGCTCTGTTTTGTATTTTATCTCTCCCATCTGTTGGACACCAGATTTCTGCTGTTGCAACAAAACTTGAAACACTCATAAGCTGATAGTAAATGAATGTGGCTGTACAACTTCAAAACAGCACCACAGCCTACAGAGGGGTCATATTTCATCTTTAATTCATTTAAAATCAAGTGGCTGCATGACATCACTCTGACATTCCCTAAGACAGCAACAGCCAGCTGATGTCACACACATTCTGAGGAAATATGTCAAAATATATTAGCTCATATTTTTATCTGACAGCTATCAAACGAAGCCAACAGCAAACAAACTCTGCTGAAAGCAGACATTTCCATTTTGGCAGTCTCAAAAGGGACAGAACAAATTATTTATAACACTGCAGTTTTTGCACGCAGGCAAGACCTTTCTCTTCAGACTTTAGGAGAAAGAAAACGAGGAAAACATTAGAAGCCAGCTTATTTTCAAGCCTGCACTAATTCCAATTTCACCGGTGTACAAGCCAGCACTCCCAGAAGTCTGTGATTCATAATTCAGCCTGGAAATGGGCTAAGTACCACTTGTTTAATGTGTCAATTGTGAGAGCTTGGGAACAAAACCACCGGATTCCTTTTTCTGGTGGTTGTTTTCCCAGAGACAGGCACTTTGTCCATCCCTCTTTTCCCAGCCCCGCTGTGGATCACACACACTAATACCGGCACCTCTCAAACTTGCATTTCACCCAAGCCTAAGAGGCAGAAGGCAGTGCCTTTGCAAGGCTGGAGAGGCTCATTCAGGAGAGTTTGATCCTCTGTCACACAGCTTGGTGCAGCCTGAAATAATAAATTTCACGGTTTTCATATTATTGATACCTTTGTCTGTGGTGGGGCATCCCCTCAGCCCTCCTTGGCCGCTCTGTGATCTCAGAAATGCTCCTTAGGCTTGGCCTTGATAAACAGCACCTGAATTAAGCTCTGACTTACCAGAAACACCATTTGCTCCCAGGAATTTGGGCTGTTAGGAATTCCCCTTGGAAACTTCTTTTTCTTGCCTGAATAACCCAAATGGAACATTAATTTTACCATCAAACTTTCCGAGAAAGCCACCGACCTGAATTGTGGCCAGGATGGAAGATTAAATGGAGGACTTAAATCAACCCTCTTACAACCCTGTAAAAGCTCCTACAGCAAAAATTCCTGTCTGGATTTTGGGGGGAAACCGGTTAAAAAGGGTTGAGGTGCTTGTTGGGGCTGCCCGAATAAACCTTTTAGGATTTGATGCACTTTGTGGGCAAACCTGGGAACTCCCAGAGGGAACTGTGGAGTTCCACCGGGCTGCTGGCGATGCAAATAAAATGATGAATCAGAAGAATTTGTCAACTTTTTAGAGACACCAATCCAACCCAAAATCCCTCCTGTAAACCGGCACCCCGCGGCAACAGCGGCGCTTCCAGGGGCTGACAGGGTGGTGGTGGATTTGGGAAAAAAAGGCATCACTGAGAGAATTCGTTCACCTGATAATTCCCCAGTGCGGCCGGTAAAAAAGGCAACTGGGCGGCGACGTTTTACAGTTAATTACCAGCCATTACATGCTAATTATGCACCTTTAACTGCTGCTGTTCCAAATATTGCCCAGGTGGTGACACTGATCCAGGGGCTGCTCGTGCTTGGGGGGCTGCCCTGGATGTTTAGGACAGATTTCCTGACTCCCTGAATAGGATAAAGCATGGTTTGCTTGTGGGGAAGGGTTCAGAATACCTCAGGGGTATAAATATTCACCCAGCTCATGCTGCACTTGCAGAATTTTTATAGATCTCTCACTCCCCCCAAAGTGTGGAACTGTCCCAGTATAGATGATATCCTAATCAGAAGAGATTCCCACAGAAAGGCAGGGAAAGCAGCAGCAGGATGAGAAGCACTACATGAAGCAGAAGTTGAAATTCCACCTGGAAAGTGTCCAGGACCAAGAAAAGAAGTAAAATCTTTTGGTACTTGGTGCATCACAGGTAGCATAGGAGGTGCTCTAGACCTTAAGAAAAATAAAACAAATAAAGATACCCCAATCAAAGAAAGAATTACAACAATTAATGGGAATTGCAGTGTCCTGGAGGAAACTTGTGCCCAGATTTTCTGTCAACTCTCACCCACTTTTTGAAAGGGCAAACAGTGGGAACTCAAACAGGAGGAGGCAGACAAACCCCTGATACAGGAATTACAACTTCAGAGAGAAAGATAGGAAAAACATTTCCAAATTCCAAGCTCTATTTCCAAGCTGCAATAATAAAGTCAGGATGACCAATGCATTCTCCCAGAGATGCACACTTACACACAGCTTTGGTCATTTCTCTACTACACAATCTGCTTAGAGGTGATACTTAGGAACAGAAAAGCTTCTATGTTCTTATGGTTCTACCTAATTATAAAGGTAAAACCTTTGATCAATGCCTTATCTTTCATTTCGGATCATGCAAAGACTTTTAAACTTTTTAATTCTAATTCTCATTTAGTTCAATGTGGCTTTTTTTTTCTTGAAGTGCTCTTTGAAACACAAACCAAAACAGTTTTTTAAAACTTACACTTGGTACAGACACGCACAGACATCAACTCTGTTTAAATGCTCACAGAAATGGAGCTTGCAGATAAAGTTAACGGAGCAAAAATTAAGTTCTGGCCACAGAAAGGACCACAGTTCATTTCTGGTTTTGAGCAAGTACCAATTGCAGCTCTCTGGATAAAGGGACTCCATGGATTTTGGGCAGCCTTCAATCCGAGGAGCCACTTGAGTTTGTGAACTGTGTACCTTAAACTCATCACATTTTTGATCAAACATAGTAACTCCCCATGCACAGCAGCCACTTTCCAATGCTGTGACTTGATTATCTAATTTGTTTTTGGAATAGCAAAGAATGCACAGTTTGCAACAGTGCCAATATTCAAGAGCATTGTGATGGTGGAGGGTTGATCCTGGCTGGTGCCCACCAAAGCCACTCCATCACTCCCCTCCTCAGCTGGGCAGGGGAGAGAAAATATAACCAAAGTCTCGTGGGTCGAGATAAGGACAGGGAGAGATCACTCACCCCTCACCCTCCTGGGCAAAACAGCCTCGACTTGGGGAAATTAATTTAATTTATCACCAACAGAATCAGAGCAGGATAATGAGAAATACAAACCAAATCTTAAAACCTTCCCCCTCACTCCTCTCTTCTTCCTGGCTCAACTTCACTCCCCATTTTCTCTCCCTCCACATTCACAGAGGCACAGGGGGATGGGGAATGGGGGCTGTGGTCAGTTTATCACCCTCACACCCTTCCCCTGCTCCAGCCTGGGTCCCTTTCCTCGTGTGCAGGGGAATCTCAGCTCTGGCATCTGGAGCAGCTCCTGCCCCTCCTTCCTCACTGCCCTGGGGGCTGCAGAGCTGCTCCTCTTCCATCTTCTCACTCCCCTGTCCAGCTGAAGTTGTGCAGGGGTTTTATCCTCTTCTTGACCCTGTTATCCCAGAGCTGCTGCCACCATCTCTGCTGGGCTCAGCTTGGTCAGGAGTGGGTCCGTCCTGGAGCTGGAATTGGCTCTGTGGGAAATGGGGAAAATTTCCAGCAGCTCCTCCCAGAAGCCACCTCCACTACCAACACCTTGTCAAGCAAACCCAAAACGGTTGTAGAGAAGAAATTCTTTTGAAATGAATGAGCCACAGGGTTGATTTCTTCCCCACCTAAGGAAAGCTGAGGAAGGGAGCCCAACCACATGGATATCCCATGGCTTGGCTGCCTCTTCTTTCTCTCTCCTGAAGGATCCCTGGAAAAGCTTCAAGCTGAGCATCTAAAAGTGGGGCTCAGGGCATAACATCTGCCTGCAGTGCTGCCATGGGAGTGTGGAAAGGAACGCAAGGGTGCTGAGTTGATTGTCTGAGAATTTGTCGCTTTTGGAGTCAGCGCTGCTTGTCCTGAGCTGGGTCATCAAAATGAGGTGGCCCAAGCCCTTGGGAGCCTCCCAGTAGTCCTGGAGTTTGTCAGAACTGGAAAGAAGACATAAAACAATGCCTAAGACAAGGTAAAAGAACTTCCAGCAAGCCTGGAGCTGTTTCCTCGCTGGAGGAGATCCACTGGCATTTGCACTGGGAAGTGAGGAGGAAAAGTTTCTGCTTGGGCAGCACTTCCAGGGCAGAGGGTGGAGAAACCACTCTGAGGAAAACACTTCCAGTGGGGGTGTCCTGGAGATCCAGGAGGGGCAGCACTGGGAAATTGGATCTATCAAATCCACATCCTGGCAGCAAAGTGATAAATTTGTTCCCTCCTTTTCTCCTCATGGCCATGGTGTCTCTGGGAAAGCACCCTCAGCCTGTGATCCTGAGGATCTACAGGGAGATCGGGTTATGGGAATTCTTCTGGGCATTGGGAATGTTTCCTGAACAACCCCAGTCAACAAACCTACACAGAACTTCTGCATTTCCAGCTGTGTCTTAGGGCAGTCACAGCTGGAAGGAAACATTTACTATTTTCTTCTGAGGACTTTGTATTTTACCTGAAAGAGATGACAGGGCAGGGGAAGAAAGTTCATATTGTTTGCAGGCTGATCCCAGTGGGACAAGGACTTGGGGAGGACAGAAAGCAGCTGTAACTTGACTGGTTTTAATCTATTTGGGTTTTATTAATGTGACAATGCCTGGAACAACCCCGGGCTTCTTGGCCAAAAGGGAAAGGTGAGAGCCTCTGAGAAAAATCAGATCCGACAATTTTGTAAGAAGACCAAAATCCTGTAACAAACACTTCATTCACATCCAACTCCTTCATCCTTTCTGGTGCCAAATCCACCTTTAATTCACTTACACCAGCAAAATCATATCCATATCATTCATACCAAACTCTTGAAATCTTCCATCCCATTGCACTCTTTTTGAAAAATATTTATACCTGTGCATAGAAGAGATTTTTCTACCTGACAAGAGTAAAAGCTTCCAGTTGAGGGATAATGAATCGTAGGAGGAAGCTGTTTCCTGTGCCATCCATATAAATGCCAGGTCCCAGTCCATGCATTTCGAGCAAGTGCTCCTTAAAAGCACAGGTGACATAAGGCCACCTCGATATTTCCAAAGCAAAAATAGTTTTTAAAAAATCATTTTTAATTATGAAAATGATTATTAAAGGTGGGATTCTATTTCTGCCCAGACCAAGCACCTGCTTTGCCAAGTGCTGGGTGTCTCCTGACACCAAATCCATGTGAAGCCAAGTGGGAAATGTCAGGAGAAAACAGGAATAAAATCTAAAAAAATGGTCACAGAGTAATGTTTGTGTGTGGCTTTTTCACCACTCCATCAATACCTCAGCAAACCAAAAACCTTCTTACCTTCTTTGAGTTTCCACTTTCATTTTTAAATCTTTGATTTTACTTCTTCTCTTTGTGGGGTTTTTGGCGTTTAATGAGTTGGTTTTTACTCCTAATTTATAGCAAGAAAGTTTTCACGTGTGATTCTTTTTTCTAAAGCAATCAAACTGCAAATGGGCATTTACTGAACCAGGGGCAGGTGATCCAGAGCCACTGCTGATGCCAGGAAATATCCTGGAGCAGGAGAAGGATGAGCCCCAGAAAACAAAGGCTACTACAGAGATTCATCTCAAAGTACCACTTCAATCCAAAGCTAAATTTTCTTTTCAAGATTTTCCACTAGGACAAAAATAAGACCTTTTTTTTTTTTTTTTTTTTTTTTTACAATTTTCATTTACATTTTCATTTTTTTTTCCCAGGTGGAGATTCACTCACCTACCTTAACACGACTTCTTCCATTCTGCAAAGGCATCCGTGCAAACCATTCAAAGCAAGCCATGCCTGTGTAGAAAATAAAATAAAATAAAGTAAAAGAAAGTAAAAGAAAGTAAAAGAAAGTAAAAGAAAACAACATAAAATAAAAGAAAGTAAAAGAAAACAACATAAAACAACATAAAACAAAACAAAATAAAACAAAATTAAAAAATAAAAGAAAGTAAAAGAAAGTAAAACAACATAAAATAAAAGAAAGTAAAAGAAAGCAACATAAAACAAAATAAAACAAAATAAAATAAAATAAAACAAAATAATATAAAATAAAACAATATAAAATAAAATACATCTTTCAATTCTGGGCAACCAGTTAATCAACAAACTTTGCAGTGGGCATTGTTTCCACCACAAACCTTTTCTCCGAGCAGTAAAGCCCCTAATTATGTACAGGACAAGGACTTCCTCCAGCACAAGGGACAAATGAAACCAGGAATGTTTTTCCTGATAAAATGCACCTCTGATCAGGTGTTTTCCACCTTTCTAAGCCAGCAGCACCCCGATAAATAGCAATAAATTGCTCTTTAGCCCTCAGTAATACCGTGCTTTGCTGCCAGAGCTCATGACGGATTTCAATACGCATATTTTGAGCAGGGACTATTAAAAACCACCTTTTTCTTTGCCTTCTGCAGTTCCTCCTGCTAATTGTCACAGATGAGGAATTACACAGTGCTGGGAAGGCTCTTCCATGCTGTTTTGCCAGCGCTCTCCAGCGCTGCCCTCCCGCATCCCTGGCATTCCAGCCTCTGCCCTCTCCTGAGCAGCCGTGCTAAATTGGGTAGTGGTTTTGGAAGTGAACAAATTGGGACTAGAAAAAGACCCCAAGCTCATTTTCAATTTTGTTCTGAGCTCCTGTTTGAACTGGAGTAGTTAGGAAAGCAATAAATAGGCCAGGGCCATGGGGGAACAGCACTTGATGTACATGTGGGTCAGGGGCTACCACTAGGATTTCTTTAGGAAGCCAGATGATATTTGATTTTTAAAAAAATCCCAACCACAAAAAAGTTTTGTGTGGAGCATTTTGGCAAGTCATGGACACAACAATAACAGTCAGCACTGCAAAACAGAGATGGATGAGATTTAGAAGCAAGTTTCTTTTACCCAGTCACTTATACATTGTAAATTTACCTCCCCAAATGTCTCAGCTTGCAAATTAAAATGGGCATTCCACACACTTATTATTAATTACTATGAAAAGATATTAATTGAAGCAGGCTGTGCCCTTAAACTTATTTTTCAGCAAATTCTCTAGTTTAGCAATATTCTATGTATTAACTTACTTATAAAAACACAAATAATTTAGGTAATATAAATCTTATTAGCTATAAGTCAATAATAAACAACAAAATTTCAGTCCTCACCAATTTTATATAGATCCTTAAACTGCAGTCAGGGTTTTATTACCCAAGTTTAGGAGAGTTACATAAATAAAGAAAATAACCAATCTCTCTGTCCTTTTTTAGTTCTTCTGCCTTGTCCTTTAGAAGATTAATACAGAACATGCAGAATGAAATCTGTTTTTTTAAATGGAGATTATTCATCATTTGAATTTTGGTGGGCTTTTAGTGAAGTTTGCTCTGCTTTTCTCATACATGGGCTGTAAATTATATTAAAATGGGCAAGGCTGAAGGAAGAACAGAGATTTAGATGGGATATTAGGGAGAAATTGTTCCCTGTGAGGGTGCTGAGGCCCTGGCACAGGATGCCCAGAGAAGCTGTGGCTGCCCCTGGCTCTGTGGAAGTGTCCAGGGCCATGTTGGAGCACCCTGGGCCAGTGGAAGGTGTCCCTGCCATGGCAGGGGTGGCACTGGATGGGCTCTAAGCCCCCTTCCAACCCAAATGTGGGATTCTGTGAAGAAAAGATTCCTGTGCTTGCACTGCAAGGTGATGAATTTACCTGCAAACACATTCCCTGGCATGAGGGCACGTTGGGAAGTGCTCAGCCCATGGGGCACCAATTTAGTGGATTTGCTCCCACAGAAATTTCCTTGCTAAATTTTAATGAAAAATATTTAAAAATATAACCTTAATCCCATGAACTGCAATACCTGGGCCATCACAAGCCAGACTCAAACCTCTTTAGCAGAACAGTGAAGGGCTGCTGCCAGCATACCCAGGTTCCTTCGTGGGACATTCCATGGACTGATGCTGTACCACGGGCCAGGTGTGGTGGTTGACCCAGGGACCCACCAGAGCTGCTCCATCACTCCCTGAACTGGACAGGGGGGACAGAGAGAAGGGGCCATTGTCAGCTGGTCAGTTCATCACCCTGTTTCTTCCTCCTCAGGGACTGGAGTCCTTCCCTGCTCCAGTGTGGCTCCCATGGGAGCCAGTTCTCCACAATCCTCTTCAAGGCGAGTCCTGCAATTTATTTTTCCAGATAGATTCATCATCTTTATTTTAGAGGGGTTCCCTTGCTTCTTTTTTAAGCAAGTTTTAATGACCATTCATGATTAGTGGAGCTTTCTGATCATTCCTGCCCTGCCTTTTGAAACAACCAAGGGACATTTTGGTATTCTTGGAAGTAAATTTGATTCACGTAAACAACAAACAACTGTTGTTCATCTTGATTCCTTCCATTCCTCCACAGTTGGACACTGTTTATCATCACTCTGGAGTGGAAGCAAACAATAAAATAGTTCTCATGGAATTAATCATTCAAAGAAATGACAGAAAAATACCAAAAACCCAAGAAATATTTACCTTTGTTATTATGAAGACAAGGTCCTTCTCTTTCAAGGCCTTTCTTTAAAAATGGTGGAAAAACTTGAAAGGGCCTGCCAATATCTGCTTCAGTATTAATTAGGATGAATCGATCATCATTGTATGGAGTATTGTTTGCTGGTTAAAGCAGAAACACTTTGGGAGATCACACCTTCGAATAACTAAGGATGCACTGGGGAAGATTAAGTGCTTTAAAGTAGTGCTATCCAGTTCTAATAATAAATGACCAAAAGTTTGAATTAGAGGAGAAATGAAGTCTTTGCTAATTGCTATCACAGCTGTTTTCTGTGATTCCAATGAATTTGATTATTTCAGATGTACAAACCACTGCCCAGAGAGCCTACACGTAAATATTGCATGACTGGTTGCCCACTGCACCTCTTAAAGATTTCAACTGAATTAAATCTCATTATTTCTCAAAATAATTTCTAGTAAAGGCTACTCAGCCAGCACAAAATACATTTATTTTGCATAGAATCATAGACTCATTAAGGTTGGAAAAGACCTTTAAAATCACCGACTCAAATCATCAACACTTTAAAATAGTTCCTGAAAAAAAGACTGATTTACACTGAAAAAGACTTTTCTGCCTTCATTCCCTAAGGCAAACATGTTTCCTCTTCCCTCCCTGCTTCTCACAAGGGAATTGGTCCTTGGAAAACATTTAAAAAGGACTTGGAAGAAGGGTTTTACTTTCAGAGAAAGTTCTTAACGTGTACTCGAATGACTTCTCTTTTTTCCTGCCTCATCCGCGTCACCTCCCGGCTCTGTGTTTATGTACAGGTGTGAGAGTGAGGAAAAGGTCACAAAAACCCAACAAACGTGGGCTTTGGGGTTGGCATTTAGCAGGGACAGCGGGATGGGAGGCACAGGAGGGACAGACACTGGGAAGGTAAACAAAGCAAGCCCAGCCATTGCTTTTCACCCAGCAGCAACATTTAACCCGGGCTTGAAAAGGAGGAGGCTCACAAATACAGTGAAGTCATGTATTCAATTTTGCTCAACTACTGGTGTGAAATTTTAATCAAAAAACTAGAGGAGCTCATTCAAAAAAGAAATTAGCGAAGAAAAAAAAATTAAAAAAAAAAAAAAACTTTGGTCGTCTCTCATCAGTGAAAACTGATTTAGTTATGCAAATTACTGCTATGAATATTAAACCACTGATGAAAGGTTTTTAATGAAGGGATCTTTTGTTTTGGAAATGCAAGGGTATATGCTTTAATTTCTTGCTAATTTACTGTTCTTTGATAATGTTCGCATTTTCCCCAAAGTGACTCCACTGATGGGTTTAATACTGTGAATAGAACTACAGGCCAACAATACTGGTTTTGACAAGCCTTCCCCTGTGTAACTATAGATCATGATTTGCAGCCCCTTATGCACAATTCTATTAGGGTGAATTTTGTCTACAGGGCTTTCCATGAAATGAATTCTCATTTTAATGTTAGCCTCCTGCAGTTTTTAATTTTTAATCTGTAATATGAAATTGCAAATTTTACAAACATCATTTGAAAAAGCCACTAGGACAGAACCGAATGCCAAAGTTTACATATTGCCTAATTAGACTGTTATGAGAAGCAGCTTATCAATGTCAAGCCAAAGATCATCAAAAAATCCAATTACTAATTTGAAAAACACATATATTTATAGGTTCATTTTGTTTAATTTGCATCCGATTAGCTTAATAATTGTTTAAAAATTGTATTAAGGTTAATAATTTTGGTTCAGTTAGCAACACACCTGGGCTGCCTAAGCGGGTACTCCACCAAAAATAAAAACTCCATGGTGATTTTTTCCAGCAGAAAGCACAGAGAGCTCATTACTCAAATGACAAGGCAATTTTAAATATGAAAAGTTATTAAATCCACTCACAGGCCACTCTTTTTTCAGCTGGGTTACTGGGCAGGACCGCTCAGAGTGGGCTCTCCCAAACCTTCCAGGAGGATTTTACAGCGCTGGATGTTGAGTCTTGTCTCACCAGCAAAGGTCTGCTCCGAGATCCTAGCAGGGAATTTGGACTTTTAAAAGTTGGCATCAAAGGGGAGCAGCGGTGTGCAAGGCAAAGGGGGTGTTTCTCTTTAGGGTCAGTTTTAGTGCAGCCTCGGAGTGGACATTTCTAATTACAGCAAGGGACAGGTCTGTGGAATAGGTCTTGTTGTTGGACTCAATCTTAAAGGTCCTTGTGGCTGGACTCAGTCTTAAAGGCCTTTTTCAACCCAGATGGATCTAGAATTCCATGAAATAGGTGCCACATCCAACATCCCTTTGCAACGCCGGCTCCTGGAAGGGTTCGTCACTCCTGCTCCTCCCTGACATTGTGTTGGACAGCTCAGTGGAGCTTTCCAAGGGGGAACTGCTGTGCTTATGGACAATACTGCTCCTATGGACCAGGGCAGCTGCGGACAGAGCCTGGGAAAGCCACGGACAAGCTGGGAAAGGTGGAATGGGACGGTGCTGTCGGTGTTTCTGAATGGGCCTCTCTGCGGCACAGGAGCCGCCTCTGCCCTGGGACTTCCTTCATTAAAACAGGAGCGGGGCTGAGCAGGGCCATCCCTTGCCTCGGGATCAAGGCTTTCCCTTTAGTTAATGGAAAGCAGGAGGCTTCTCCAGAGGGGGAACAGGAGCACCAACCCGCGCTGAAGCGCCCTGGAGGAACGGCCGCGTCTCCGCTGACTCCGCAGGATCTTGGGAAGCAACTCTCCAGATGATCGAATTAGTGCTTCTGCTTGCCTCGCTCCCTAATTGGCACGAGGTGCACCAGCTAATGAACAATGTGCACTGCAACAAAGGAGGCACACGCTGGAAGAGGAGGAAAACGAGCTGGTGCTAATTGGTGGGCTCGACTTGGCTGGGATTAATCACACATTTTAACGGGAGGGCTACAAAGTAATGCCCACACCCCAAAAGGCACTGCAGCCCTGATTTGCATATGTATAATGAGCTAGATTTGGTAAAGTGACAGGATTCAACTTCAACATAGTGAAGCTGATGGGTTTTCATCTGGTCCAGCCCCTGAAAGTCTCAGCTTTAGTTTTAAACTTAGTTTCAGGCTTTGACTGAAGAGCTGCTCTCAGTGGGTTCAATTAAAATGGATTTGGCCCTTCACTTGCCTCATGGATGATTTCTGATCTGCCTGACCCTCCTAGAGGGGTTTCTCATTTCCCATTATTTAAAAATAGGTCACTGAGAGTTTTATGAACACATGCAA
The DNA here is from genome assembly GCF_965178545.1 of Coloeus monedula. NCBI lineage: Eukaryota > Metazoa > Chordata > Aves > Passeriformes > Corvidae > Coloeus > Coloeus monedula. The sequence goes on along the minus strand of NC_138788.1, from coordinate 36,737,717 downwards.
AATATTAATTACAAAGTTCACCAGCCCAGTTTTGGTCAGCTGGTGGGATATCTTCCCTCAAAGAAAAACAAGGATTTATGGCAGCAAGCTCTTCTGCAGAAATTTACAGGATAAATGCTCGTAGGTGGTTGAGAAGAGCTTGGTCTAATCTAATTTACAGCTCTAATTAGCTGATTTTTAGAAAACTCTGTTTGACCTTCTTGAGGGCAGTGAAAGCTGCATCATTCCCTGGTATTCACAAACACTGCAATTTAAAGCAGCTCCAGAGCTGCAAAACGGAGAGCATCAGATCTAGATGGAGATGCAGCTCCCTCTGGAAGGAGCAGAGGAGAAAATCAGAAGTTCATTCCTGTGCCACACAGTAGCCACTAAGATTTCCCTCTATTCTTCCATCAAGCGGCCTGGAAAACTCTCAAATTGTACAAAATCCCAATTTTCATTCCACCATGCCAGCACTTATATCTTGTCCTAGCAAATGTCCTCCTGTCACTGAAGGAAATGATATTAAGAAAATTAAAAAGCTAAACATTAACATTAAATTCACTTTTGAAATAAACTTTTACTTAGAATTAAATTGAGAAATGCAGAAATAAGCTTCTACTTTTCAGATGGCTGCAAATCTGTGCAGTCCTTTGATCTCCTACCACAAATAGCAAAAAAATGGTATTTTTCCTGGAAATCACAAGTGTTTTGCTTAGTGAAAGGGTTATGCTTTATTGTTAACAGGTTTCTCTGGTGGTAGAACATAAAAACAACTCCAATCCAACAAATTATTGCATCTGTGCAAGTTTAAACTTGAGCTAACCTGGATTAAACTCCTCTCTCAAAGTGCTGCAGTTCAATTAGTCCAGGCCTCTCCTGGAGCTTGGACATTTGTGCTGAAGGATTTGATTCAGCATTTTTTAAACTGCTGGTCTGAAGTCAAAATTGGGTTTTTTAGTTCCTAAATGAATACTGAGGAGTGAGATTTCTCTCACACAGGTCTTGTTTTAAATATCCAGCTAATTTTAGGAGGGAAAACAAGCCACGAGGAAATTTCTGGCAAATTTTTGTATCTAAATACCCTAAGTTTTCAAATGTAGTAACTTTACTCAGATAATTCTAATAGCAGCACTGAAAGTGGTGCTAAAAACGCTGATTTGTTGCCAGTGTTTCTTCCCTGATACACAGATACAGGAATATTTATCTCAAAGTGCTTTGATTTCTTCTGGCTTTGGCTAAAAGTATTTCCTGGGCAAGGTGATCCTGAATGATGCTGCTCAGAACCAGCAGTGAGTAGATACTGAAGCACTTCTTTCATGTTTTTATGGTATCCCTGCCCTTAATTCCAAATTCTGACTGGAGGTCTCTTGTTAAAATTGATGTTTTCAGTGAAATATAGAATGCTTTACTCATTGCTTCCTCTGCCCTCTGTCCTACAGAACCTGTGGCAATCAAACATCAGTTTGGGACTACAAGGGTGTATTTTAGCCTGGCACAATCCTGCATTCTACTGGAATCTAAAAAGTCCTTCTGGACAAAAAATTAATATGGAGAATTCTCTTAAATTCATTACAATAAAAAAAAGAGAAGTTTATAATGCTGAAGATCAGAACAGGATTGGGTTTTTAGTTTTCCAATACACTGATTTTTCCCAAGTTTCAGTGTTAATGTCCATTGCTACTTTATCATAAAGATGACCCAGTGAAAACAAACCATGATGACAGACAGGTACTGACCTACCTGCCACTCACAGAACCACAAAAACATCAATACCTGCCCTGAGCACCATAAAAACTTCCCAGATGACCCCACAGCCCTGATATTTAAATTACCTTTTTTAGTACTACAGAAGGAAAATTTACTTCATGAGATGTTCAAGTTTATTTTATCCACAAATTCCACTTTCTGGTCGCAAGCCTGAGAATATTCACTAATTATGACTTTTGGAGTGGCAGGGAACCTCATGTGGAATCTTTTTTAAAGGGTGGGAGCTCCCACCTGTCTCCAGGAATTTTTTTTTGTGACCTCCTCTGAGTACCAGCCATAAATTATATTCTAAAGGAACAGGGAGAGGAAGCTGGAGCGGGAATCTACGGAGACGACATCCTCAAAAATCCTCAATTACCTGCTATCTTTCAATCTGTGAGAATTGCCTCCACCAGAGCCCAGCCTTTGGGAAATTACAGAATTTCCCAAAATTCTGGGGGTGTTTACAGCTCAGCTCCAAGGTTAACAACTGCACTGCTCCTGTTCTCCCAAAACAGCATCACACCTCCAGGTCAGGGCAGGAGAGGGATGCCATGGAAAGAGACAAATTAAAAGGTGCAAAATCCAAACCACTTCAAGTTTTCTTTCCATATTTCATGTAATTAAGCAGCTTGTGCTGCTGTCAAGGAACTCTTTCAAGGCAAGAACTCGCAGAAGTCCAGAAGGAAATTGGATATGAAAGAGACTGTCAGGAAGAGGCAGAACTGTGGCATTGATTGCAATGCAGGGCTGAAATATTAAAATCCAGTTTTGTTGTCAGGAAGTTTTGAAGGTTCTGATACTCCCTGTGACAATCAAGTTGATTTTTCAACCTTATTTATGTCGTGGAAGCAGAAAGTCCATCTATTTTTAATAAGTGTGGAGATGAATTTAGAGTATAGAGGGAGGTTCCCACAGGGAACGGATGTGGAGCGGTGACAATTGACAGCACAGCAGTGACAATGCCATCTAAAGGATGTTCAAACCAACACCCCTGGAAAAATAATGCTCCTGCTTAAATAATAAATATTCTGCAGGGATGTAAAAGCCATGAGGATGTGGCACCTGGGGACATGGCTTAGTGGTGGCCTTGGAAATGCTGGGGTTGGACTTGATGGTTTTAGAGGGCTTTTCCAACCTAAATGAGGCTGTGATCATAAATATCATCAACAGGGTGCTCTCTCTATTCAAACAAGATTTAAATTGCTTATTCTTCCTTACTACTCACTCAAAATCTCTGGAGAAATTATCTTTTAAAAAATGTGTAGATAGAAAAGATACATAGATATATCTATACCCAGCAACTTGTAAATGCAAGAAGTCATGGGTAAGGGGAACCTCTGCTTCCTTTTTATTTATGCCTCATTCATTCCTTCCTTTCTCTCCTTAAGAAAGATCATCCACCCTGATCAAAAACCAAAAAGATTGATGATGCAGAAAGTCTGCAATGAACTTTTCCTACCGGGGGAAGAAATTTCCAAGAGGAAAGAGAAGATTTCTTTGGCTGACTCCTAAGGTAACAGATCTGTCTGAGCTTTCCCTCAGAATTATCTGCCTTGAGGTCGATTTGCAGGTTCAGATTTTCTGAGTGGAAATATAGCTGCCCACATAATACATCTTTATCAAATTTGAATCAGCAGGAATTCATGTGAAATATCAGTTCTACAAAAGAGCAGAGTAAATCTCCTCTGGAAATGTCCTGGATAGTGAGCAAAGCCATGGTCTGTGTGGCTGCAGCGTCCCCACAACCCAGTCCAGGTTTATGTACCTAAGATTCATCAGCCACATACCTTAAACTCCTGTTTTCCCTGGCTGGCTGTAGAACATTCCCAAAAATGACACATCCTCACTTCCTGAGAGACTTCCACACATTAACCTTTTTTACCTTAGAAATTCCCATCCTGCCTCGTCCATCTCTTCACGGAACAGATCTGGCCTTCCATAGATCTTCATAGGATCTGTGTTCCTGCCATTGCAAAAACTGGGATCTGACTTTAGAGATCTCTCCAAATCCTACAAAAGCACCAGGATACACTCCCTAAGGAGAGACTCTGCTGCCTACCTTAGAGAAGACTGGGACCAGGGTTCCTTGAGACCAAATCCAGGGAGGCAGCCTGGGAAAGTGGGAATGAGAGCAGCAAACAATTCCTGATAGTTTTGGCTGGAAGGGGAGAAACCCCAGCTCTGGAGGAGAACTGAGGAATTTAAGCTGAGCTGAGGTCGTTAGACTTGAACTAGAACCAAAGCCAAAAGTGACAGATCAGAGTGACTGGAGAAAAAAAAACCCCAAACCACTTGTTAGCAGCAGAAAAACATTCCTGTGGATCTTTGTATTTCCCAACCATGGCACTGGCATTGCTAACACAAAGGAGACAGTTTTGATTTTAGGGGAGATGGTAAAATTTGCTCTCCCTGAGATTTCAAGGCTAGTTTTAGGAATGTCATGATTGGGAAACAAAGAGTTATAAAACCCACAAAAAGCCCACCAAAAAAGCAAACCAAACCAAAAAAACCCCACCATAACATATTCCAGTTCTCCTATCAACCATGTGAAGTTCGAGGGAAAGTACCAGATTCTGCACCTGGGATGGAGCAACCCTGGATGTATGGACAGACTGGAATTTTCACACTAGAATTAAGTAGATTAAAAAAAAAGTGCATTCTAATCTGATAAAAACCCCCTGTGGATATGGGCACAGCACATCCCACATAACAAAAACAAACAAGCAAAAAATCCAAAGTAAATTATAAAAAAAATCTTATTATATCACATCTAAGGTTCGATGTCTGACCATTACCCAGTGCATTCCTTCATCTGTTTTGGATTTTGAAGGGAAGACTTCACGAATGTGAACCCAACTAAAGAAGGGGTCATTCAATCTCATTCCCAAAATGAGGAATTGAGAACATCCAAACATAGCTTCCAGCTGGGGTCCCTTACAAGGACCCTGAGGGGCTGGAGCGTGTCCAGGGAAGGGAACAGAGCTGGGAAGGGGCTGGAGCCCCAGGAGCGGCTGAGGGAGCTGGGAAGGGGCTCAGGCTGGAGCAAAGGAGGCTCAGGGGGGACCTTGTGGCTCTGCACAAGTCCCTGACAGGAGGGGGCAGCCGGGGGGGTCGGGCTCTGCTGCCAGGGAACAGGGACAGGAGGAGAGGGAACGGCCTCAAACTTTGCCAGAGCAGGGCCAGGTTGGATATTGGGAAAATTCCTTCATGGAAAAGGTTTGTCCAGCCTTGGCCCAGCTGCCCAGGGCGGTGTTGGAGTCCCCATCCCTGGAGGGATTTGAAAGCTGTGTGGATGTGGCACTTGGGGATGGCTGGAGTTGATCTTTAGGGTCTTTTCCAAGCTTAACAGTTGCAATTCCAACTCCTCTGCTGCAGAACCATTCCTAACTCCTCACACACTACATAAACACGGAGGATTTTAAGTCAGGCCTAAGAGCTGCGCAGATGTTTGATGCCCAGGCTGAATTTTCTGTTTCTGCATCTAAGAAGCCCCCAGCCTTGAGGACAAATTACCTGTAAAAGGTCCTAAAAATTGTATCTCCAAACCACATCAATCAGAGAGGATGAACCTTAGAAATGAACTCGTAAGACAGCATCAATTACATTCTTAAAACCAAAAACCCACACCGGTCCCCAATTGTTTACAAGTTTAATGACTTAGAAATCGCATTTTTCAATACAAGCTTTGATTTTTTTAAAAAAAAAACTTATCAAAAATTCAGCATCATAGTTTTGCTAATACAACTGCATTTTTTTTTAAAAGAATATTTACAGAACTCCAATGAAAAATAAAACTTAAGCAGAGAAAAATTTCAGTAGAAAATAGCTTCAGCTGGCAGTAATATGGCTTCCTGATTGCTGAATTGATCAACAGGAAAAGGGAGAGAAATACTGGCATAACAAAATGTATTTCCTGTTTGCAGCTTTGCACAAGCACCCCATGGTTTAGGAACCACCACTAATTGGCAAAGCTACTAAAAAATACCTACCTTCTATCTGTAAACACATTAAGAAATATACTTTGTAAAGCAACCATAGAATTATCAAAAATCTGAGCTTAAAATCTGAGTGCAAATCAATTCACATTAAAAAAAACCTGTAATTGGAATTACTGAATTGATTTAAAAACTGGTTCTGGGACTCCTATTTCTGTGTTCTTCTGCTGGACCTTGTCTTCCTGTCCATCCCTCCAGTGCTCTGAGCTGCCCTTGCATCCTCTTCTCCAAGTTCTTTAGTTTTGTTTCTTCTTCCTTTTTGTAGGGACCCATTTTCATCACTCCCTATTTGCACATGGAAAAATGTCAATTTGTATCATCAGTCAAACATTTCCCACAAAATTCCACCTTCACCTACATTGTTTTGACAGGAAATGTCCCCAGTGACAACATTCCAAAGATTACATCTCTGAATTCAACAAACCAGATACCAACCCCACACTTCTGCACATCCAATATCCTTTAAGTTGGATCCCTGAGGATTTACAGCTATTTCTGAAAGTAGGTTAACATTAATGAGAGCACCAAAACCAATTAGCGGCCATTTGAGCTAAAATTCCTTCCACTGATATGTAAACCTAAAACAGAACCAACACCAAAGTCCTGCAAAAATGAAAACAGAGGAAGTTTTAGGGCAGGAAATTCCTCACTGTGTAGCCCTAAAGAGTTGCTGTCATTTCTACTTCAAGGCATTCATTTGATAATATTTTCTAATTGGGAGTTTTTAAATCAAGCTGAAAATTCCAGGGAATATTTCAGGTGGCCAGCAGGACCAGGGCAGTGATCGTCCCCCATCCTGGGCACTGGGGAGGCACCTCCAGTGCAGTGTCCAGTTTGGGTCCCTCACTTCAGGAAGGACACGGAGAGGCTGGAGCGTGTCCAGAGATGGGAATGGAGCTGGGATCTTGGATCTTTTCCAACCTAAATGATCCCATCATTCTGTGCTCTCCATCAGTAGCCCCCCCCGAGTTCTGCACACATCACACTTGTATCTACACATAACTCAGCCACCCTTAGAAAAGAGAAAGCCAATCCTTGCCTCACCTGATTTTAATCTCTTGGGTGCCACATCCTCTGCTGGCAGCTGGCATTTCCTTCTGCGAGAAGGGGGGGCTGCCTGTGGAGCAGGGTCACCCTCCTGGCCTTTTTCAGACTGATTCTCTTCAGAGCCAGTGGATGTCCCACTCAAATCCTGAGTTTCCAGAGTGCTTCCATTTTCTGGCAAGTCACTGCTTTTACGGAGAGAAGTAGAAGTAGCTGCCTCTAAGGTGAATTCCACCTTCCTCCTATTATTCCTCAGTTGCCTTGTTCTTCCCTGGCATGGATTATTCTGTGGAGATGCATCTTCACTTTCTTTAAGAATCCTCTTCTGACCTCTGCCTCTGGGCAGGTTGGGTTTTCCCCTGAGAGAAGTGGAAGTTGTTTCTTCACAAGTGGAAGAAGTTGTTTTCTTCCTGCCCACTCTGGATGGATTTTCTTTTGCAGGTGGAGCTACTTCCCCAAGTTTACTTTGTTCTTCAGGAATTCCATCCTTACCATCTTCTGGCAAACCTTGACATGAGGTGGGGCTAAGAGCCAGTGAAGTGGTTGCTTGACTTGAGCCCCCTTCTGAAAGATCCCTGTTTTCTTGGGAAAGAGAATTGTCCAAACTCCGTTTTGCTTCCCTACTGTTATTTTTCCTACCACTTTGTTTTGACAGGCCCTGTTTTCCCTGAACAGAGGGGGCACTTTCTTTCCTTCTGCCTCTTCTCAGTTGATTTTCTTTTCCAGGTGGATCACAAGTTTCTAAGGGAACATTTTGTTCTTCTTTGGGAGCTTCTTCATCACCTGCCGGCAAACCGCGTTTCCCTCGAAGAGAGATGGAATTGGCTGTGCGTGATGCCAGAGCAGTTTCTTTCCTTCTGCCCCTTCCTGGTGGCTTCTCCTTTGCACAGGACACTGCTTCCAAAGGCACACTTTCTTCTTCATGAGTACCCTCATCTTTAGTCTCCAACAAGCCACATTTTCTCCAGAGAGGAGCTGAACTTTTTGCCTCTGCTGCTGGATCCATCTTTTTCCTCCTGTCCCTTGCTGATGTATTCACTTTTGCCTGCACAGTTTTATTCCCCAGAGCTGGATTTTCATCTTCTCTCTCTGCCATCTTTTTACCATCCCCTTGCAGCACCCCACGCCTCGTTCTGACAGAAGGAGATCTGGTCTGTGACGCTGCAGCCACCTCGCGTCTCCTCCCCCGTCGCGGTGGATTGTCTTCTGTTGAAGAGGGAGCAGCTTCCAAAGCCGATTCCTGCTCTTGTACAGCCTCATCTTTGCTATGGTCTGCACTTAATGTTTGTTTTTCCACAAAGGCAGGACTAGCTATCTGTGGCATGGAATCAAGTTGCTTTCTCCTGCCCCTCCTTACCTGTGAAGGAGGATTTTCAGAATTCTCATGTTGATTATCTTTGTCAGTCATCCCTTCATCTTCCTCAGGTAAACTTTTTCCTTCAACCACTTTGGAACTGCTTTCTTCAAGCTGAAAATTAACTTTTTTACCTCTTCCTCTTCGACACATCATTGTATTTCCTTGTGCTGGATTCTCCTGCACGATTTCAGTTTGCTTTGCTTTAATTATTCCCCGTTCATTTCTTGTCCTCCTTTGAGCAGGACTGGCACTGCCTGCAGCAGGGACTGCTGAGGCACCTGGGCTGGGCTGGTCCTTCCTGGCTTGGCCTGCATTGACACAAACAGAGCCCAAGGAATTCTGGAGAGAAGATTCATCCACTTCTGCTTCTGAGTTAAATTTGGGAGGAATTGGTTTTAGGCTGTTCACATTTTCAGTAAGTTCATCAGCTTTTTGCTCCAAAGAGTCTTTTTTGCCTCTTCTGTTTCTAGCCCTGTTTGTTTCCAAGTTCTGAGCACTGACTGGCATTTTGTTTGTCTCTGCAGAAGGTGACTCTGCCTTTAATCTTCGAGCTGCCTCTGTTGTATTTTCCTGAGCATTTTCTGTTTCACATCCCTGAGAGCCTTTCATCTCATTTTTCACGTGGGATTGCGTTTCAGCATCAGTTTCAGCTGATGTTTCCTCAGTTTTCTGAGGTGTATTTTCAAGTGCGACCCCACGAGCATCTGCTTTCATTTCAGCTGAGTGCTTTCTGTTTCTAGTACTTCTAAAAGATTTAACTCTTCTCTCTGTTGCCTTTAGTTCAAGTTTAGTGCCATTTTCAGATTTTTGTACTATGGCAGCCTCAGGAGCTTTGTCACAAGTCTGTTCCTGTCTTTGTGTAACCTTTGGGGATGGGTCTTTACGAAGCTTTCTGGTTGGTCCATGAAGTTCTGCTGGAGAAGCTGCTTTACCTTGGTCATTCCTTGGTTGCCTCCCTTTTTTAGGTGGTTGCCTCCCTCTTTTGGGTGGAATCACTGGTTCTGTGTTCTCCACTCCTCTGCGCTTCCTCCTCGGTGACAGGAGCACTTCTTCACTGTCCTCTATCCCACTGTCATTAGCTTTGCTATCAGGTTCATTGGAACCTGTTTGCAGCTGACAAATTTCATTCTGAATGTTTCCAGGGTCTGTCTTTGTGCCTGGATCACCTTCAGTTTCTGACACATCACAGATGCCACAGTCCTGCAGATCCTGTTTGGTATCTGCAGCTGCTTTTTGTAGCACTGAAGAATCTTCAACACAAGACTCAAGATTTCTGTTCAGATGTTTTGACTCCTTCACCCCTTTCCTTTTACCTCTACCTGGTCTCTGAGCAGCTCCAGGTGGTTCTACAGATGCAACAATGTCAAGCCCTTCCCGATCAGGGTCCTTGGGAACAACTTCTTGTATGCAATGTTTTGTCTTCCTTCCTCTTCCCTTATTTTCAGGTGTGATCACTCTCATCTCCTCCTGGGTATCAGGACTCCATAATTCCTTTAAATTCACACCATTTTCACACAGCTTTTCTGTAGCAGGAGGCAGAGCCTTCCTTGGTCTGCCCCTTCTTGGTCTCTGGGCAGGCTGCTCTTCACCAGTTGAGTCCTTCTGTTGAAAACCTTCACCTTGGGAAACTTTTCCTTTCTTTTCTAGAACAGGGTAAAGAGCACAAACAAAAATTAGAAATTACTGTGCCTGATCAAAGTATTTGTGAGTTTCCATTTTCCTGAGAGAGGCATCTTGCTCAAACAAGCCAAAAAACACCCTAATTTAGAAAGGAAGAAATACTTAACCAATTCCTAGATTAAAGGCCAGGCTTCTGAAGTTGTTTAATTTATTTGGGAGGTCAAAGGGAAAAAGGGATCTTAGCTCAGGAAATAGCTGGGCTCACTGACAGAGCTTTAAACTGGATTTGAACTTCATGGTAACATTCATGACTTCGTATATTCACTATTCCTCTAAGCAAAGTATTTGTACTTACCATGTTTATGACCGGAATTAGAACCAGGAAGTGTAATTTCTTCCTGAGAATCCATAGCATTTACTGGTCTGACCTAAGGGAATAAACAACAACTAATAAATGGATGAACTTATTGGAGCCAACCAACACCAGATGAACGTACACCAGTATTTATAAAAATTCTCGTCAAATCCTTTTCATTACAAATGAAATCAATTAGTCTTATAACTATATTCATTTATCTGACAGAAGCACACAAACATAGCGAACTTAATTCTTGCCATCTAGAGTGAAAGAGAACAAACACTGTGGAGAAGCATCTAAACAGCTGCTCAAAGGGAATTTAGGGTATTGAAGAGAAATTGAGTGTTCTGTAGTGTTTTATTGTAGTTCTAAGCATTAAGCCCAGTGATACTCAGCATTTTACCCATGGAATATGAAAATCAAAACCACTTTTTCAGTGATAAATGATACTGGGAGTGATGGCAGCACATCTCCACTGAAGATCAAGATTCTTCTCACAATAAAAACCAGCACCAGAATGAACCAGGCTGGGCACAGACATCACCAAACCTGACCCACTGGATGGAGAGCCTGACTTTTCCTACCTGTAATGGTCACAGTGGAATGGTGAATGAGATGCCGGGAATGCCACTTTTATAGTAAGCCTGTTTTTAATGCCACTTGGCTGGTGATTCTTTAAACAATCTTAAAACACTCATTCGTGACAGATCCCTTCAAATAGATACATTTTAACACACACAAATGCACCTGTCCTAGAAAATGTTGCAAGATACAAGATGTCATACTAGGAAGTCTGAATTCATTTCAAGCACAGGTTTCAAAGTCTAAAAACATCCCTTCCAAAAGTTAAAATGTTTTACCTTCATTTCCTCTGGGGTACCAAACATTTCTGTCACTCCAGCATAGTCCACTTCAGAATCAGCAGATTTCTGCCTGGGTTCTGCCATGAGCCTTTGCAGCCCCACAAAATCCTCAACTGGTTGATATTTCTCTTTAGGAGACTTCATTAATCTGCTAATTCCAAACATGTTTTCTATGGGCTCAGTTTTCTCCTTTGGCGTCTGGAAAATGCGGCTGATCCCAACCATGTCCTCCACGGGCTGGGATTTCAGCTTTCGGACCCTCTTGGTTGAAGTCACACCTGGCACAGCTTTTATGGCTTCCCTGCTCTCTGCTGGAGTCTCCAGCAACCTCTGCAAGGCAATTTCATCTGAGGCTGGTTCCAACTCTTGCTGTGGGGTCCTCATGAGATGCCTGATGCCTGACAAAGCCTCTACAGGCTCCAGTTTCTGATCTGGGGTCTTCAAGAGTTGTTTGATGCCTGACAAAGCCTCTACAGGCTCCAATTTCTGATCTGGGGTCTTCAAGAGCTGTCTGATGCCTGACAAAGCCTCTACAGGCTTTGTCTTCTGCTTTGGGGTCTTCATGAGCCTCTTGATGCCTGACAAAGCCTCTACAGGCTTTGTCTTCTGCTCTGGGGTCTTCATGAGCCTCTTGATACCTGACAAAGCCTCTACAGGCTTTGTCTTCTGCTCTGGGGTCTTCATGAGCCTCTTGATACCTGACAAAGCCTCTACAGGCTTTGTCTTCTGCTCTGGGGTCTTCATGAGCCTCTTGATGCCTGACAAAGCCTCTACAGGCTTTGTCTTCTGCTCTGGGGTCTTCATGAGCCTCTTGATACCTGACAAAGCCTCTACAGGCTTTGTCTTCTGCTCTGGGGTCTTCATGAGACTCTTGATACCTGACAAAACCTCTCCCGGTTCTGACCTTTGCACGGGGGTCCTTAAAATCTTCCTTTTGCCTGACATGACCTCAGCTGGCTCCAACTCCTGCTTTGGAGTCCTCCTTTTACTTCCTGATTTCACCAGAGATGGTGGTTTTTCTGGAATTACTGCCAAACTATCCACATCATCTTCATGCATAGCTTTTCTTTTTTCAGGAGTTTTTGTGGCTATTTCATCAAACATGGATGGAGATGACTCCTCTCTCAGAAAGTGGAATATGCCTGAACTCTCTTGCTTCTGTTCTGAAGCATCTGAATTATTTAATGGTGACACCATCATCTCTCCTGAAATAAGCAGTAGATTTATGTCATTTGGAAAATAAATTAAGCAGAAAATCCTGTAGAATCAAAAATCTACTCAAATACAATCTTCTAGAAACCAAAATCCAAACACGTGCATGGGTTTGCTGCCATGTCTGAAACAACACTTCAACAGTTTTTGAAGTTTCACACCAAATAAAATGAATGATAAATTATCCTACTCAGAAGTTAACTGGAACTACAACATTTTCTTCTAATACCTCAAATTTCAATGGTTCCTTTCATGGGTTACTGGCTGCTTCACCTCAGTTAAGTCTGCCCAGGCTGAAATTGCTGCTAACCCAAAATATACCTAAACATTCCTTTTTTTTAAACCTACCAGATTCCTCAGGAGTGTGCAAGTCAGAAATGTCCCCTGCAGCACACAGTGGTGTGAACTCAGCATTCTGAGCAGCAGCCAAAGATAATGTTCTTCCATCCTGATTTTTCGGAGTTTGAAACATTTCAGGCACTCCTAGAAATTGTATTTGGAGAAATGAGCACATGTTTTGACAAAAGAACTGCACAGCTGGCAGAGTGAGCAGACTTTAAAATCTCACCTGTGAAGCTTTCATCCATATCCATGTTTAGCTTCAGCATGGGATTTTTTACCACTTTAGGGATGTGTCCAGCAGATCTGATTGTGGTGGAATAAGCTCTACCTACAACTATAGTAGCAGGTGACTCTGCATGACCCGTGCTGAAGTGATCTTTTATTTTCTTCTCTGGAGTCTGCAGAGGTAAAGGAAAAAGAAAATAAAGAGTTATTAACCCAAGATTCTTCTTGCTGGAAGAGGTGGCCGAGCTCCTTCCACCATTTATCACTAGTCCTGGTTCACTGGGAGGTTCCAGATGACTGGAGGATGTCCAGTGCTAAGAAGGGTTGGAAGGCCCAGCCAGCCTGAGATTAGGAAAGGAAAGGCAGGTCCTGCCTGATTTCTATGATCAGAGGTTGGACTCCATGATACTGGAAGTCTTTTCCAACCTTAAAAATTTCATGATTCCTTTTGTACAAATCTCCATTTCCCACATGCTGTGAGAGACATCAACCCCCATTTTATACCACACCAGGAGCTTCCAGCTTCTCTATCAAAATCCACCCAAGCTGTTTGGTGGTCATGCAAGAAAATAAAACAAAGAAAGACAAAAAAGGATACCTTTGGTGGGTGGTTTATCCTCTTCAGGGGTCTTCCTTTACGGACACTTTTTTTAGCAATCTTTGACTGTGGTCTTGCAACTCCCAATTTTACCACTTCTGCCCAAGATTTTGCAACTAGAAGCAAATGAGAAAAAACCACTTCAACTCTCAGCTGTGTAAATGGAAGTTGGCAATTTTATTTCTTTATGGTTCCCATACATTTTCTGCAGTCTGCCAGAGGAAACTGTTTGTTATTATCTGACAACACCTAAAGTGTTCTCTGAAATATTTTCAATTCGAAAACCCAGTTTCACCTTAAGTTTAAGAAGAGTACAAGTACCCAGTGTGTCTTTCCACACCAAAACAATGAGCTTCACACAGTGTCAAACACAGCTCAGATCCTACAAGTGAACTCTGACCCAGTTCCTTCCTTCCTCTTTTGTAAGGAACTCATTTTTCCCAACAGAAACTCGCCATGAGCCTTTCAGCCTTGTTTATTACAGATGAGCTTTCCTCTGGTGAGATTTAACTTAAGAGAAATTGTTTCCAAGTGAAGTTTCTTTCACCACTTCCTGAGGAATTTCAGTCAGGAAAACTATTTATTTATCCTGCATTTAGATCTACACAGACTTCCCATAATTTTTCTTGTATCACCTTCTCCTTGTGGCACACTCCCAAAATTCCTGAAACAAGGTTACCTTCATCACAGCATCATTCTGTACACAGCAGTGGGAGCAGGGAATTACAGCTGTGGAATAAATGAAGCTGGAAGTTGTAGGACACCTGCCTTGTTAGTTCAAAAAAAATTTATCAAAACACAAGGATTTATATAAAAGAAATGATTTTTTAAAGTAGAGATAAAAAGGGGAATGCTGTTCCTAAAGAAAAGGATGTTATTACTCTCTTGTCAGAATTGCTGTCAGTCTGTAAATAAAAAGAACTTTGAAAAGCTGACATTGCCAGGATATGCAAGATGCAGAGAAAAATGCCAAGCGTCCAGGAAATTATCTGAAAAAGCACTGGAAACAGAGTTTTATTTTGGATCTGAAATTTTAAGAGCTGTGATGTTCTTTTCATGTTACTGAAGGAACTGATGCAGTGATATTAAAAAGCACTTTACAAAGAGGTGGTGAGAAATGGAGTGCCATCAACATTTGTGAACAGCTCTGCTGCCATTAAAATGAACAGAATAATAAAAAGCAATAAAAATTCCTGGGTGAATGGTGAATTTGACTTTGTCAAACTAATTTCACTGATGAAAACAGGTGACAAATACACCCTACCTAAAAGTTTATTCAAAATTCAAAACTTGAAGAACCAGAGCTCCCCTATTACAGTTTCCAATGCTGTCAAAACTATTTCAAATCAGTGCTCAACACCAAGAATTCTGAAGATTTGAAAGTAACACCCAGTTATGATCTTATTTTTTATTTCTATCCATTATGTACCACTGTGAGTTGTTAAACTCAGTCCAGTTCCCAGACAAAGGTTGTGAGCCTTGTACAAAAATAAGGCACGAAGTGAAGCTGCCTTGCTATAAAATGTTACATTTTTGAAAACAAAATGGATGTGATAAACATGGCTTGGTTTAAGACTACTTGAACTTGACAGACTTTAAAGATCACGACTCTAAACTTGCAAAGAGAATGTTAATTTTAGCTTTTTTCAATGTCTGAACTTTAAGATTTGTGTTTAAATGAGTTTATAGATGCTTTAATAAATCTGCTTTATGAATGAGAAAATGCAACACTTTGCACTTCCAAGAAGCCCAGCAGACTTCAGAAGATTCACCAATTATTTGGTGCATAACAAAAAGGCCTTCTCCAGTTTGGTTCCTGTATTTTAAAGCGTGAAAGTGACTATTAAAAATTATCTGTTGAAACCAACCTAATAAATTGGCACTGGAGGCACCACTTCTCCTCTTGGCAGTGATAACAGCCACAGCTCCACCTCTGCTCTTCATGGCAGTGCCCTTCAAACCCAGCTGGGCACTTCTGTTTGACGTGGTGGGTGTCACTGTCGCAAAGGCTTTGGCATCCTGGGCAGCAGGACAAGATTTCGGTGTTTTCCCTCGGATACCGCTTCTCTCCTTTGGATCCACATCTTCAGCACCAGCATCCTTCTCCTCTGCAATTGGGAATGGTGTGGGGGGCTGGGAGATGGAGAAACGCCCTTTCCTGAAAGGGGCTGGAGAGCCTGAAAGAACTTTGGGTGTTGCCTTCCCTGAGGGAGGGAATAAGGCACCTGGAGACTGCTGGGCTGGGGAATTTTTGGGTGACCTTTTTTCTTCCTGGTAAAAAAAAAATAGACATTAGTGAATGGAGGATATTTCCTTCTTTCTAATGAGGTGATCTGTCCAGGGGAACGCTGCCTGAGACCAGGATTATTTTACTCTTTTCAGGAATGATACAGGAAATGATTCCTAAACTGTTGATCAAGTTTGGGGCTAAGTTTGGCAGGAGGGTTTACCTTCCTTTTGATCCTCACACTTTCCCATCCTTACCATTCATCCATCCCCAGCCACCAATTAAATCATTTTATGTCAAATTTAGATTCAGATTGATTGATTTTTAATTTTTAGTCTGTTTTTTCCTCGTGTGTTTTACCCATCCATTAAGTATCAGAGTGACCTCGCCAATGAGCTTTGTGGCACTTCCACCTTAAAAATAAACCTGGTTTTGCTGATGCCTTTGCTGATGGTTCTTTGAGCATCCCAAATCACTCATGAGTGACACCAGCATGCATCACACAAGATTTACTACTCATTTTGAATTAATAAATAATAAATACATATAATACAATTTATAAATTCTGATCACAGTAATGGACTCAGCAACTTGATTGCTCATAACATTTACCTGATCTATCAAGTGCTTCAACCCCTGATCCTTTTTGAGCACAGCCCGAGGAGAGTTTCCGTAGGGTAAACTCCGCCTGGCAGGGAGAGCTCCTCTTTTCAAGGGAGAGTTGGGAGGCAAACTTTTATCAAAGAGTTCTGGACTCAGATGACCACCAAAAGACACTCTTTTTCTTTTTCCCAAAGTTTGAGGGAGCATCTCACCACTCCTCCTCTTCTGAGGGATTCTTTTTGTCTTGCCTGAAAAGAACAATTAAAAATATTTTTACATTATCTAAGAAACCAAGGCAGCATTTTAAGCCTTCCTTCTGCATTTCAAAGTTGGAAACAAACCCAAAGAAACTTACCTTAAAGAGAAACAGATTCAATCCAGGACATTTTATACATATTGTGTATTGTTATGGTCAAATGTAACTCCATGATAAATATTTTACAATTAGTGTCAGCAACTGTTTCTGCATTTTATCCCAGTGGAAGAATTCTTAGGAAAGTGTTACAGCATTTCTCTAATATCAAAAACAAGGCAGGGGATCCAATGTATTTACCTGAATCTTCTCCATTCAAGAGGCCAGGAGTTTTAGTTTCTGAGCCAGGCTCAGTGACTTTGAGCTCAGCAGCACTTCCAGACCTTCTCTTGGCTGATGGTCTCTGAGGTGTTGCAGCACTGGCATCTTCCAAATCCTCGTTTTGGTGATACCCCTCCACGCCCAGCTCTGCTGAAGTTCCACTGGCTTTTCTGCTTGAATCATGATGTTCCTGACCAGCGTTTGTCTCCAGTGCTGTTTCAGTCAGCACTCCAGAGGTCCTTGGCCTTCCCCTTTTCCTTCCAGAGCCAGGTGTCTGAGCAGCAGGAGATGCCATTATCCCTTCTGAAGCCGGTGCCTCTGAATGGACACTTTTGTCCAAGAAATTTTTACTTTGCCTGCTGTTTCTTCTGGGACTCTTGGAATTAGAGAGAGAGGCAGAGTTATCCAGGTTTGCCTGATCCCAGATCTCTTTCAGCACTTCTTGGACAGGTTTTCCTGGTGTTTGTTGTTTGCTGTTTCGTCTTTGCTTTAAGCATTTGTCTTCTGGCAAAGGCAGTTGTGTGCTATCAATTCTGCACACTGAATCTTCCCCTGCAGCTCCAGCTGGGATTTCTGGAAGAGACTTCAATTTCAAGGACCCACGCCGTGGGGTTCTTGGAGTCTCAGAATTTCCAGGATTCATTCCACTGGCTTCTTTGGGAGGTGACACAAACAGAGACCGAGGACTCTTCCTCCTGGGCGTTGGTGTGGACAGCACACATTTACCTCCTTCAGCAGCGCTGGGGGTGGGCGGTGTGGGGCTGCATATTGTCCTTTTAGCTGGACAATCCAACCTTTCTATGGAGCACTGCTGCAGTGAAAACAGGGAATTCCTGTGGTTCTCCTTGCTGGGTTTGGGTGTAACAGCAGAATGTTTGTATCTGCCTGGTGTCCCTAATTCCTTAGGATCCTGCAAAGGACTCTGACTGGTATCTCCTGGCACCACCTTTGAAATGGGAGTTCGAGGACTCCTGGTAAAACTCTTTCTGGGAGTTCTTCCTACAGCTGACAGCTGCTTAAATCCTGAGCTGTTTCCTTCTTCTCTTCTTACAATTGTACATTCTTCAATATCTTCCCTTCTGCCTGTTTCCTTTCCTTTAGTCAGGCTGCCCAGATCAGAAAGATGACTCAGGGATGAAATGGGAGCATTTGGTTCTGGCAGAACACTCCCAGGGTCTCCTTTTGCAGCTTGTTGAGAGGCACTTCCCCTGTGCAGAGGTTTTTCCACTTTCAGCTCATTCTTCAGGTTTTCATAGAGTTTACTAAAGGGGGACACTTCATTTTGCTTTTTAAGAACATGATGTATTCTCTGTGAAGATTTGGGTGTTCGGAGTTTGACAGGGAAAGCTTTAGGAAGATTTTCCTCTGGAGTTCGTTTATTTTCATTGGCATTTTTCTCTTCACACTCAGCATTATCTACACAGTAAGCAAAACAAAACAAAAATACAGACGCAGAGTTACTTCAAAATGGTAGAACTACACCTATAAGTTCCATAAATACAGATTAAAAATTCCTTCTTTTCCCTCCCAAGATGGTCAACCAGGATCTACTGAAATGGAACACTTGGAAGCAGCCTGGGCTTTTTGCATTGGAACAAAAACCTGTCAGAAATGATAATAAAGAACCTTCTCTGAAACTGAGGATTATTTAAGATAAGAAGGATAAGAAGGTGAAGCCCTGGCATTTAACCAGTCTATGGGTTATAATCATCCAGAATTAGCAGCTCTGGATTTTTCTGGTTCTACACGAAACAGCTCCTGTAAACAATTATTTCAGTATCTACCAGGTACCTCCAAAATTACACTTGTTTCAATTTTTTATTAGGGAAGAATGCATGAGAGAATGCGGTATTTGCTCAAAAAAGGTGTAGCTGTAGGTCAGCAGAGAAGTTCAAGTTAAATTTTAATGACAGAGGTGAATTCACATCTCTCATGGTGAGATGTAAGTGTGATGCGGTAATTGCTGACATAGCAAGGTGTTCTCAGATTGAAAAGTCTTAAAATGCCTTTTTTTCCCTCCTTTAACCTTGTTTGAATTCTTATGCTAAGCAAAAACACAGTTAAGGGGACAAAAGCAAAGTCCCCAGAGAAGAGGAACCAACCTGAGGCATCAAGACTTTTAGCTCCTGAAGTTTGTTTGTGTAATAATTCCACTCCTGCCACCTGCTGAACATGAAGAACCTGTAAATTTGTACAACATTACAGCAGAGCAACAAAGATTTTACAGTTTAGCTTTCAATTCTACATTGAAAAAAACTACTTATGAGAGACCATGCATTGTCCCTAAACAGGCATTAAAGTATTCAAATTAAATCCTTGAACTTTGCAATAGTTAACATTGAGTAATACATTTGAGACTCTAAAGAGGAGAGGTTGATCTTGTTTTATCATTTAAATTCTGAGCTGTCAAAGCAGCTGTAAAATCAGAATAAAAACACTCGAATCTCCCCTTCTTACCAGACCCAGTGGAAGATTCATAGCTCTATCTATATTAGTAACATCATGAATTATTAATTGTCTTTTACCAAAACCAGACAAATTTTTGACTAAAATTTAGACTAAAAATTACTAAATTTTGAGGAGTATTTATCTGAAGGAGTTTATTTGTATTTTAGAGAGAAAGGCACTTCAGGACTGAAAAACTACCCCTAAGAAGAAAACAGAACAAGGAAATAAAAAGCCATATCACTACTACCAATGTAGTGGTGAAGAAAATGCCCACAGCCACAAATTTACCTGCAGAGTTTCATCTTTTGGAGACCTGGAACGCCTCTTTTTCGGAGTTGATTGCAGAGGATATTCAAACCTGAAAGAAATATTTTAAAATACTATTTTTTGTCAAATAGTTGATGACTTAAATTCCTGTTATTAAGAGGAATGACCTAGGAATAGTTGTCCCTTCCCAACAATGCACACATCTCAATTTGAAAGGCTTTAGCAACTTAAAACCACTTTCAATTTCTCCCTAAAACTGACAACTCTTGAAACAAAATCAGAATTATCCCTCTAGACAGTTCTATCTTTATTGATTTAGCTTAATGTAATATAAGTGATAAAAAGATATCTTTAAGCAATCCTGCCTTCTCATGAAGGCCTGTAAGACTTTATGAACCAAACTTCATTAATTTACACTCTAGCATCAAATAATTAAAGTGTGGTCCTGGCACCCACCTGAAAGAACGATCAATAATGGTTAACACATCTCCGTGCTTCAGGAGAACAGGCTGCTCAAAGCAAGCCCCATTCAGCTGCGTGGGGTTTACTGTGCTTAAATTAGTCAGGACTGCCTAAAAATCAAACAAAGAGTTCAGTGACTGCCGAGATGCACCAAGGCAATGCATATTTCAGTAAAACATGAGCAGCTCACCTCCTTGTTCTCATTTATCTCAATTTTGCAGTGCTCGTTGGACACCCACGGCAGTCGCATGCGGATGTCACATTCTGTTTTCCTGGGGGGAAACACAAGTTCAGTTTCACACAAAACACAGGGAAATCTGCTGTAGAATTAGGGAATTTCCCAACATTTCAGTTAATAATGGTACAGCAGCATAATTTCTCAATTTGAAGAAAATCTCTAATGCTTTTGATTTGCTGTTGGTCTTATCACTTTTATTCCCTTCCCCACATTTCCTGTGGCCAGAAATTTAAAAGTCAATCAATAAACAGAAGTAGTTCTGGCAAGGAAAGGACAAGTAATAAAATAAAGTTCAGCTTTCTACTGTAACATCAACCTTAATCCAGTCTCACCTTCCCTCCCTCTTTACACCATTCCTCCATTAACATTTATTTTTTGTAAATAAGCATTAAAAGACCTGATCTGCAGGAAAACACTCATTATTTCAATGTATGCAAGCAAATTCTCACCTTCCAAATAAACAAGAAGTTGAGGTGAGTGGAAAAACAATTCCATCAGTCCCATTCCTTTTAATGACAACGATTTCCCCATAGCGTGGCATCTTCAAATATAAAGAACCTTACCTATAAAAAACATGCAGATTACTCATCCTAATTTGGTTTACATGCTTACAAGAGTAAATCGATGTAAGTTTTTATGTTTTATTTTTGTTCCAGAGATGAGATATTTACCCATGGGCAGCAGAAGAATCTCGGTGCTGTTTACATGTGTTTGTTTCCCTGTGTAGAAAACTGGGAATATGTTTATATAAATTGTTAGACTACTCACAGGTATTCAGGAGATTTTTGCTACCCATCAGAACCTTGGAAAGGTTCAGGAGCAACACAGATTATATTTTGTCCCGTAAGCAATTTAAAAACTCACTCCTCCTCAGCTAAATCCGAATCTTTCAATCTCTTACCTAGACGGAAATTTTCAGATTTAGATTTAAAATAGAGACCAAATGACTGCAGTTGTGTGCTCCAGGAAAAGCAGGGAATAGTGGCATCAGCTCCCAGGAGCACTGGCAGGAACAGCTGGGAAGAGGCTGGAAATCGGGAAATTGCTGATCTCTGTCGCGATGGGCTGCGACAGAGCTGAGAGGGAAGCAAGTGCAGATCGCGGCAGAAGGAGAAACAGCACTGGACTGGCATAAGAACCCCAAAGCCACAGCACAAGCGATGCACTTCTTATATATTTCCATGTAACGCATTACTTAATGTATAAATGCGATTGCCACAAGCGAGCCTTAAGGAAGCATCTTTATAAACGCTCTATATTTGAAAGCAGCAAGGTAAAAACAACGGAATTAAAAGCAGTTAAGAGAGACCCTTATGGAATGTTTGGGTCGGTTTCATGCGATAAACACTTGTTGACAACAGGACACAACTTTGGGGCGAACCCGGCAGTCCCTTCGGCTTTTAGGGAACGCAAATAAATACTCGGTATCCCGTACCGAGAGTTCCCCGTCCAGGCAGCCACCAACTCCTACAAGCCAAAAAAGGCACATGAGCTGCAGATGCCGAAGTTTATAAGCCAGGGCTCCGGGCGGTCACGGCACAGGTAAACACCGGGGGAGAGCGGGGCAACAGCCACCACGGCAGGGGCAAGAGCCATCATGGGGGGGGGTAGGTGGCCACCGAGGGGAAGATGTCAGGCGGCCCAACTCCTCCCCGCGGCTCCCTTAACCCAAAGCCGCATCCCCCCGGCGCTGCTCCCCTCACCCGCTCGCCCACCCGTACCTGGATCTGTCAGAGCCCTGAGGGGCCCCGTGCGGCGGCGTCCGACGCGCCCCCCCCGCGCTCCAGGCACGGCGCGACGCCGACTGAGCCCTTCCCGCGCGCGCGCGCCGGCCCCCGAGACCTCGCACTGAACGCCCCATTCCCCTCCCCACCACGGCTGTATTCCTCCGCCAGGCACCGAAACGGAACCCCCCGGGAGCCGCGCAGACAGACGGACAGGAGCGGCAGCCGCCGCCCGCGCCTGCCGGCAGCAGCCGTGGCTGAGGGGACAGCACCGAGCCCTTCTGGCCGCGACAAACGGCACCGGACAGAGGGACTCTTTTAGCTTTACCCCGTGCCGGATCGGCGGAAGGAGAAACGAACGCACCTAGGTTGCTTCGCTGACCGTTGAACATTCGAAAAGGAGCGCGGCGGCTTCTGATTGGCGGAGGGGGCGGCGCGCGGCGCGCAGCGGAGCCAATGAGAAGCGGCGAGGGCGGTTTGAGTTCAAACGGAGGCGCCGCCCCCCGGAGCCGCTCGCGCCTCAGGCGCCGCCCGGGGCGGGGCGGAGCCACCGCGGAGCCACCCGGGCCCTCATGGCAGGGGCAGGCCGGGACACGGCTTCTGATCGAACCTGTGCCTGAACATGGATCTGTACCTGTGCCCCAGCCTAAACCTGTACTTGTGCCCGAAACTGAACCAGTATATGAACCCGTGCTTGTAGCTGTACCTCTGTCCATGAACCTGGACCTATATCTGTACCTGTGCATAAAGCTGTCCTGGACCTGTGCCTGAATCTGTACCTGAGCCTGTAGCCATAACAGTACCTGTGCTCATACCTGAATCTGTACCTGAACCTGAACTTGTACCTCAACCTTTACCCATTCCTGTGCCTGTATCTGTACCTGTTCCTGTACCTGAATCTCTACCTGTACCTGTGCCCATACCTGTGCCTGAATCTTTATCTATATCTGTATCTGAACCTATACCCAAACCTGTGCCTATATCTGAACCTGAACCTGGATCTGTACCTGAACCTAAACCTGTACCTGGATATGTACCTGAACCTGAACCTAAACCTAAACCTGTACCTGGATATGTACTTGAACCTAAACCTAAACCTAAACATGTACCTGGATCTGTACTTGAACCTAAGCCTGGATCTGTACCTGAACCTAAACCTGAACCTGTTCCCAAACCTGAACCTGCCTGGGCTTATTCGGCCCCTCTCTGAGGGAGGGGGATTTGCAGGGCTCAGCTGCTCCCAAATTTGCACCTCTGCAGATCAGCAAAAAGCGCCCAGAATCAGTTTATATCAATTCAGTTTCACTTATAAAGTGAAGTGTTATAAATTTAAGCATCTGTGTTTAATCAGATTAAAATACTACTATCCAGAAAAATACTGTTAACCACGAAAATAAGGGGTTTAAAGAGAGGGGAAAAATAAAGGGAGCAAGGATGGGAGGGGGTGAGCAGCAGTAAAAGTTAAATTAGTATTTTAAGTCCATTTTAATCAGCAAATTAGTTACCTTCATTTAGCTATAAAACTGATCCCCATCTCTGCTCCCAAACAGGAATTCATTACTGAGACTTGAATTTGAGGATCTCTGAGGCCGAACATCAAGAATCAACATGAACATTGTGTTGCTCTGTGTTTGAAGATAGAAGAAAAAAAAACTTTAAAAAACAAAACAAAACAAAACAATGCATTACTGAGATATGAAATGGGACCTTCATTCCAAATTTGCTGCTTGTGCAAGGGAAAGGGATACAGGACAAGGTCATCCAACCTTTTGTGCTTCGGGGGATAAAATTCTACTATTCAGATCTTTCACAAAGCAGAACTTTTGATTTTACTACTATTTTATTATTGGACTTGCCTCAAAGACTATTCTGTGTGGTGTGATGACTTCAGGGTGCTTAGATGTGATACAGTTAGATGTAAGCAGCTTTTAAAATGTTATTTCTGTTCCTTTCAATCAAATTACTTTGAAGTCTATTTCATAAGCTTGGGGGGGGGTTAATTTAGGTCAGGTTATTATTATTATTATTATTATTGTTATTTTAGAATAGCCATATGCTACTGGACAATCTTTAATTTAGATGTAAACCGTACCAAAGTCAGGATTCTGTTTGGGTGTCACTGGGTATCTAATTGGGTATCATTGCTAATAAACAGGTAATCAAGTCAGAGCCTTCCAAGGACTCTTTACAAGTGCAGTTATACCTGAATGATGTATTTGAAACAAACAATTTATAGCAGAAAAACTCTTTGAAATGGAATTTATTGCAGTCTCTGCCAGCCCACGTGATCAAACAGCACAAATAAATAACTACATCTGCACTGTGTCAATAATTGTATATTCTGGCCTGATTTACTCGTGTGCCTACAAACACAGCAATACTTCGAGGGAAACACAAATTAGGAGCGAAGGTTTTCAGTCTGTCTCCAAGAGCAGCAGTGCTCTCTGAAACAGCATCTGTACAAATATTTGCCAAAGTGGTTTTACAGGAGGGAAAAAAAAAAATAGGACATTTTCTTCAAGGTTTGAACTTGCTGGTAGGTTAATTTGGGAATATTTAATTTAGATAAATACACCTGAATACACCATGAAGTAAAATTGTCAACTGTTAAAAATGAGCAGCAAAATCACGTCAGTGCTTGAATCTCCTTGTTAGAGAGTTAAAAAAATCAGCATTTTAATTTGTCACATGAAGATCCTCATACAGGGTTATTTATTCAAGTGTCTGAACAGGTGGTTTGGAAGCACGGAATGAAGCTCATTTCTCACAGATTTGTACTATCAGTGGTTTTCACTTTAAAGTCTAAAAAGCACAAATTCTAGTAAAGCTTTCCCTCAATTAGGGCTTCTATAAGGTATAAAGTAAATAAATATTCAGGCTATTCACACTCTGTGAAGCAAAGTCTGGAGATGAGAAGTTGCTGTGTGACAAACCCTGAAAATGTAATGTTTTGCACCAAATTTCTCTCTTAAAATCATAGTTTATTACACTGACACATTACTGCACCCAGGATGTTTGGAATGCTTGTATTCATGCACAGAACCTAATGCTGACACAGGATTTTACGTGGGAGGAATCTGCATAAATTTAGGAACAAATGGGATATGTTTCCAAATTATATCAATCCACAGTTAACAAACACTTTGAAATAATAAATTTACCTGAAATGGTGAAAGCACATAAACTACTAAGGGGAAAACATCTGAATATGATGGACACACCAATATTTTAAAGTCAAATCTGTATTTCAAATAATCCAAATTCATCTGGAACAGCAGCTTTCCAATAGGCTGTAGTCCTTCAAAGCCAGGGAAGATGACTGGGAAGCAAAAGGCACAATGTCCCAGTGAAACATGTCTGGTTGAAAATGCAAATCAAAACTTTGCAGTGTGTTCTAGGCCAATTCCAAGATTTCAAAATCACCCCCAAGGATTGTGGAACCCAATTCCTGGTCCCCAAGAATCCCACCCGGTGCCTGATCTGGGAACAAAGTTCTTAATCCAGAAGATTTTGCCATCAACTGCAGCAGATCACTTTTGATCCCAAGGATGACCATAAGAGGGATTTGCCATCTCCCAGGCAGTCCTTTTGCACAGCTGAGTTAGGAATTTGTACATTTTATGAGGACTGGGGTGAGATTCCCCTGGATTCAGCAAATTAACAAATTCTAGAGTACGTAATTTCCATACTTACAAACAAGGGAACAGAGCTATTCCACGGGCTGCTTCCTTGGGAACAGCTTCTGCTCAGTCCACAGGCTACCACATGATCATAAAATCATGAAATGGTTTGGCTTGGAAGGGAATTTAAAGCCCATCCAGTGCCACCCCTGCCATGGCAGGGACACCTCCCACTGTGCCAGGCTGCTCCCAGCCCCAATGTCCAGCCTGGCCTTGGGCACTGCCAGGGATCCAGGGGCAGCCCCAGCTGC
This sequence comes from Coloeus monedula, assembly GCF_965178545.1. Taxonomy (NCBI): domain Eukaryota; kingdom Metazoa; phylum Chordata; class Aves; order Passeriformes; family Corvidae; genus Coloeus; species Coloeus monedula. The sequence continues at coordinate 36,711,898 of NC_138788.1, read as the reverse complement.
TCTGGGCACCCTGTGCCAGGGCCTGCCCACCCTGCCAGGGAACAATTCCTTCCCAATATCCCATCCAGCCCTGCCCTCTGGCACTCCATGCTCTCACTCCATCTCTTCCAACAGCCTCACTCCATCTTTTCCATAGGCTCCCTTCAGATTTTGGAAGGACAAAGTTTCTATAAAAATCTCAACGAGAAAATACCCTGCTCAATAATTCCTTCTCAAGCTCTTCCCACCTGGGAGAGTTTTCCTTTCTTTTTGCCCACCCAACTGGCTACCCCAGCTTGGATCTTTTGTTGATCTTTTGTTCCATGTTTATGGATAGTTGGAGTTCAGGAAATGGTCACGAGAACACTGGAGCAGTTTCTCATGCAATGGGAACAGGTGAAAGGAGAAAATGATTCTTTGTGCAAAGAACTTCCTTGGCAAGGTGTCAACTCGATTAATAACAGAGTAATTCCCCTCCTCTGTGCAAAGCAGCACAGAAAATGGATAAAAGTCATTAGAAGGAAGCTCTCACGAAAAGATCTAAATTACATCCTAATCCTTTAATTCCTCAGATGAAGAACACTCCCTGGGAAGTTCAGTGGCTTGAAAAATTCTCAATTCAACAATTTCTGCATTAGGCAAAACAGAGCTGAGACTTGACGTATGTGCCCTGTACAGAGCAAACACCCCTGTGATCTGCCTTAGTTCATGCTGTGTAAATATCCCATTAAAATAAATCTATCTCATGGACAGTTTACAACCAAAGTGTGGTTGTTTCTAAAAGCTGAGTTTCTAAAAACAGAACCACAAGGTCTTCGTGGTGTTCCTTTGTAACATTTAGAAGTAGGAAAAAAACAACTTTATCACCAGTAGAGTACAGGAATATCCATGTTTGCTGTGTGATCAACAATTACAATTATCAACAGTTATTTAGATTAACCAACAATTAATTAATAACTGATTAATACTTGAGATTCTTCTATTTTCTGAGACGCACCAAGGCACCTGCCTGTCCTCACACACAATTTCTGGTGGTCTCACAATCTCTGCCTCTTGATCCCTGCTAAAAGTACATGAGCCGGTCACACAAAATATTTGATCAACTCCTCTGGAATAATTTAAAAAATTAACAGCTTTTACATGCAACGGCAAATTAGAATCAGAGAGTTGCTACGTTTGGAAAAGATCATCAAATCCAGCCATCAACCAGTTTGTCACTAGCCCATGTCCTCAAGTGCCACATCCACACATTTTTTGAACACTTCCAAAGATGGGGACTCCACCACTGCCCCAGGCATTTTTCCAGTGCTTTAAAACCCTCTCCATGAAGAAATATTCATCTCCAAACCTCCCCTGGCACAATTTGAGGCCATTTCCTGTCACCCTGCCAACGTCAGAGCAGCGCCCAGGGAGGACATGCTGGCTGAAAGTTCAATAACTGTGGAAAAAAAAAAATCCTAAAATTACCTACCCTGAAGAGGCATCTCCCAAACGGGAGGTGTGGGATGGGCCAGGGCAAACAGAGAAGGGGTCAAACAGAAAGATGGCTTCATTGAATCCTCTTTGATTCAACATGAGGATGTAACCTCTGAGCAGTTACTCCTGGTTTACACAAACCGCCCCCGCCCCTTGTTACAACAGTGGGGCCTTCTTGGTTGATTTTAGCAAGATGTCCACAGCAAAACCGAATTGTCAAAATGAATTAAGAAATTGCTGTTAATTAGAGGGAACTTTCAATTCATGATTGGTGACACAGCTGGAAGTTTAGCTCCTATTTTTATCTTGGTATGACATCACAGTTTACCACAGGATTATGTTACTATATTTAATTAATTTTACTATATTTATTTTGTATCCTTACAGTTTGGGAAGACCTGGATTCCAACTACTTCCGTGAGTGTCTACACCCTTTATATGCACAATGTTCAGTCCCGACATCAATCAGAGTTTTTCTCCCAAAAAGCTGCTGATAAGCACTGAAAAATTACTCATCTAGATAATGGATTTCAACTCTTTTAGAATGCTTCATTCAAATGAACACACGACACAGGAATGAAATTAAAAGATTTAAATGAAATAATGCAGGTGGAGAATAAAAAGGAAGCTTTGTTCTTGCATCAGAATGTATTAGATCTTGCAATTTGCATATACAAATAATTCAGCCACATTCACCGGCATTAAAAACACAGCAAGATCAAATTAGAAATGTAATAAAAGAAAATAATAATAGCTGAAACTGTATAATACATACATATGTTATAAAGATTTGACAAATTAAATACATTTTGGTTATTAACTTTACATGAAAAATGGGACGAGGGAAACGCAAACGTTTCAAAAGACTGAACATGGGGTGGTCAGGCTCATTTTAAAAGTTTAAAAAATACATAAAAATAGCCTAAAAAACACTGCTAATTACAGTATGCATTCTTCATTACGGCCCAGTTCAGCCAAGCACTTAAGGGATTGCTTCGGGAACACGGAACCCATGGCACTCCCATGGATAAAGTGGGATAAAGATGCTGGGAAGCGAACGCTTAAATGCTGAGGTGAGCTGGGACCTTCTGAACACATGAACAGTCAAAGTCACACAGTGACCAAAACCACAGACAGATCAGAAGGACACTTCCAATCCAACTATTTGGCGTTTTAAAGGAATTCCATGCAACGTACGCAGATTCAAAGGAAAATTCCAAGCCACCGAGACGCTCCCCAGAGCTCCAGCCAGAGCACACACAACGACTGCAAAGGGAACTTTTCCAATTCCACAAAAATCTTAGGGAGCTACAGCTGTCAATTCTGAATTATATATTAGGCATTTCTCTTTCCTCCTCCATATCTGAATATGGTTATCAACTAAAATCCGAGTACCCACTGAGGATTTGGTGTTCCAGCTGAACCCCATCCTACTCCTGGTTGTAAGGAGGCCTTTAGTAAACCCCGTGGGCAGCTGGAGTTGTGCTGCAGCTCCTGGGGGGCTGTGGGACCCCCACACCCTCACACCACATCACTGCTGCACTGAGATGGACTTCATGGACAACTCACCCCAGTTTTAACCTCAGGGACCCCAAAATCTGCCCAACACACAAATTATTTTTCAAATGCTGAATGATCAGAAGCATCCTGAAATCAGGATCATAAAATGGGAATTCCTCTGCATTATTCTCCAACCTCCTGGAGTCTCCCTGCACTGAGACAACACCAGTTTTAACCTCAGGGACCCACAAATCTGCCCAAAACACAAATTATTATTATTCAAATGCAGGCTAAAGGGTCAGAAAAATCCTGACATCAGCATCAAAAAATGGGAATTCCTTTGCATTATTTTCCAACCTCTCAGAGTCTCCCTGCACTGAGACTGACTTCAGGAGACAACTCACCCCAGGTTTTTACCTCAGGGACCCAAAAATCTGACAAATTATTGTTCAAATGTGGGCTAAGTGGCTGGAAGGATGCTGACATCAGGATCAGAAAATGGGAATTCCTTTGCATTATTCTCCAATCTCTGGGAGTCTCCCTGTGCTAGAAATCAGACTGAACCCCCTCTGTATCAGTTCCCAGACTGAATTTGTTTTGGCTCTCTCAGTTTGGATGGAATTGCAGGAACATGCCCTTCCTCAGCTTCACTTTCCTACCCAACCCTGTGGCTCGAGTGTTTCTTCTCGTAGAGACTCCCAAGCGAGGTTTAGTCTTTAAACAACCTGTTTTCTGAAGTGCATAATTTACTGTACAAATAAATACAGGAGTGCAGCGATGGGAAGACAAGAAGCAGCCAATGGCACTGTGGGAATAGGGTGCTCAGGAATTCCTATCCTGCCCCTTTCCAGCCAGGATGGAATGGACGGAGACCTATGGACACCTTCCCTCCCCCTGCATTGCTCCAAGGTGCAATGAGATTATCTTGGAATGGGAATGGGATAAAATAGTGCAAGAACAGCAGGGAAAAGCTCGGCTTAAGCTGCTTGTTTTAAATAAGGCTTTGATGTTGCATCGCAAAAGCCCGGCTGGACGAGACAGAACTATTGCATATTCGTTATGGAATTAATTACAGATCCACCCCTCTGTGCTCATTAAGTCAGAGATGCTTTTGGAAGAGTGGGAAAGATAAACTTGGTAATTATTCGACGTTCGGGTGCCCCGTGATTTGGGGATTTTCCAACCCCTGGTCAGGGCTGTAATAAAGACTTTGATATTTTCTGTCACCAATTCTGTTCTCAGTAGTACTTGCAGTAAAAATATATCTCTGTACACAACCCTAAACCCCTTAGAGAAATGCAACAGTCCTTTTTTGATAACATTTCTGGGAGGGGAAGAACCTGGAGGAGCTTTTGCTGCAACACTCAATGTTTCTGGCACTAAACTGTTCATAAAATGTTTTTTCCAATTTTTACCTCTTAATTATCATGCTGAGTCAAATCAAGGAATAAGAGTTCATCTCTTATTTTAAAGAAGTGGGAAATTATGCAGGTGTTTATAGAGAAGAGAAGCTTTTAACTCCATTCCTGGCCTTTTTCTTCACATAGACAAATTCAGGTGCTGCAAAATATACTCTTCAAATATGCAAAATACTCTAAAAAATCACATTATTGCCTTTCTACGTCGATTGAAACAATATTAGGGAAAAAAAACCAAACTGACTGGGCTTTCAAAGTTCTGTCAATTCAAAAATTCTAATCTGTATTTCTACTGATTTTAGCCTATGGACAGTAAGATTCAAAATCCAACTGCCATCAAAACCTGGAGGCTCTTCAAAACAGCCTTGAAAAATAAAATAAATATCTATTTTCATGGTGAACATATTTTCCTGGTGAACAAAACGTGTTTAAACATGTGCATCACAATTCACTTTTTTTAGGATGAACTGTAAATCACCTGTCAAAAATGTCAAGAACTGGGAGATAACATTACTGATAAATATTTATAAGTGGCAAAATTCAAAGGAAAACAAACCTCAAGAATTAATTTCTTGTTATTTAGAATAAAGATTTCTATCCCATCTTACAGTGCTATACAGTATAGGAACATTATACTTTGCTTTAGAAGATATTTATATTTAAGAAACAACTTTATACAGCAAATGCAACTTTTAGAGCCAACACAACATTGTATTTACAGTTAACTCAACAATCCAAGTGGCATGGAATAAATTAACATAATATACAACTATTTATACAGACAAATTAAAAAATAAGGCAGAATCTCATTTGAAATTAGCATAATCTGAAAAGATGTCGATGAAATCTTGTACCACTCTGTAGCAGAATTCATATTGCTCCTGGAAAACAAGGAAAAGGTGTCAAAAAGTGGGTTTGGTCACACTGAGAAAATCTGACTTCTGCAAATCCCCGTGATAAATTCAGCATGTCCTAACTGGGACCAGTAGGTGAGAACTGGTCTGTTCTGATTTCTGTTTGTTACTTTAAATAAAAGCAATGGTTCCTCTTTCTTTGGTCAGGCACAGGCTGATCGATGCTCTTTGGTTAAAAGGATTTCTTGAGCTTTTCCAGACATGCGTCTTAAACTGAATCAGTTCTTAGGCCTGGCTTTTTATTTAAACCCAGCTGCTCACAGTCCTGGGCTGTCACTGGGCTCTTCCTACAGCAGAAACTCCTGATCATGGCCCACGGATAATCAGAGAATCATAAAATCCCAGGATGGTTTGGGTTGGAAGGGACCTTAAATATGATCCAGTGCCACCCCAGCCATGGTGCCCAGGATCCCTGGCAGTGCCCAAAGCCAGGCTGGACATTGGGGCTGGGAGCAGCCTGGGACAGTGGGAGGTGTCCCTGCCATGGCAGGGGGTGGAACTGGGTGGGCTTTGAGGTCCCTTCCCACCCAAACCATTCCATGATTCCAATTTGTGTCCACACATTTTAAGGTAAGAAAGAACAACTGATAAATAACTTGAAAGACATTTACTTAATATATTTAATCACCTACAACACTCAAAATATTATGGTTTAACAGCCTCAAGTTCCTGAAAGACAGAGAATATTCATCCGAGTTGTATTTTCGGAAATGCTCTAGAAACCCCTGTAAAAACCCAGCTAATGCCTTGCACACACACAGCTATCGTGTCCCATTGATGTCACCCTGCAAAAACCCCTTTGTTCTTGTCCCCCAAGAGTATTTCCACCCAGGACTCCCTCCCCAAGCCCTGGGCTGGTCAGTCCCATCCATACCAGCGTTTGCACCATGTGTGGCCTCTGCAGCCTCAAGCTCTTCACAGCTTGGAACACGTCCAGGAGCCCCTCGGCCTTCACCCGCTCCAGGATGTTGCTCAGGGCTATGAAGGTGCCCGTTCTCCCTGCACCAGCACTGCAACAAAACACCTTTGCTTGGCATCAACTGGGGTAAAAATGGGAGAAGAGGAGTAACAGGGGCAGAGAACAGGCAAGCTCAGGTGCAGAGGGGGCTCACCTGCAGTGCACGGTGATGGGGTGGTTCCCTGTCTGCTGCTGCTGCTTCTGCACAGCTGCAATGAGGTCGATCATCCCCTTCCCTTCGGCAGGAATCCCGATCTCAGGCCACCCATGGAAGTGGAATTGCCTCACCAGCCTGCTCTGCTTCTCCTGGTTGCTCTGCCAGCAGGAAAACAGCATTCAGCCACCGGTTACTTCCAAGTGGAAACACAATTCTTGCCTGGAACACCTGCAGCATCAATTTTGCCTTGCTACATCAGAGTGCTTGCAACCTGATCCATCATGTATTATGGACCTTGGTGAACTTATTTCCAGCCTAAATATTCCAGGATTCTATCCTGGTCTGGCAGACTTGTCAGGTCTGTTTCCAAATCCCCATCCGCTGATAATTCCCCTATAATTTTCCTTTGGATTTGCACAGCTGTTTCCCCTGGGAAGGACTTAGGATACACTGGAAGTGACCAAGGCCAGGTTGAACAGGACTTGGAGCAACCTGGGATAGTGGAAGGTGTCCCTGCCCATGGCAGGGAATAGGATGGGATGAGTTTTAAGGCCCCTTCCACCCAAACCAGCTTGGAATTCTGTGAAAAATCTTGGATCGAATTTTCTTTGATAGTTACGTGGAAGATGGCAGGAAAATCTAGGAATAACAGCAACAACAAAACAGTTTTAAAAACCCCACCCCCACCTCCCATTTTGCAACCACCTGTTTTACTGACCAGAATTTTCATGGGCTTTAAGCAAAAATGTTTCCTATAAGCTTCCCCTTAACGCCAGATTTTGATTAACCACATTTAGCTTTAGCTAGAAATCCCGGAATTTAATATACATAATCAGATTTGTAAATGCCTTCCAATGGAAAAAAAAACCAAACCAAAAAACCTGGAGTTTTAAAGGATTACCTGGTTATATGTGACCAGGAAATCCCTCACACTGATGGCATCCATCAGGCTGTCACTCTTGATTTCCACCGTGATCTCTCCGTGAGTCACAGAGCCCTCCGATGGCCAGTACTGGCAGCATTTTTCCTGCAGAATCCAGAGAATTGCAAACATTCCTTGATTTTTTTTCCCAGTTATCACGTTCTTATTAATCTCTGATATAAGAAGTGACATCCAGCATAAGAAGTGTGTTCTCAACAGTTTGTATTGCAAACACTAATAACTAAGAATACAGAGATAAAATATTTCTGTAATAGAAACCATTAAGATGAAAAGGGCTCAGGAGGCCCAGATGGTAAATACTGCTTTAAACCAGAGTAGAATAATAAGTGTAATTCCTAAAAGCAAGGCAATACTGTTAAAAACCTCCCAAAACCACCAAGAAAAAGCTTTTCACAACACCCTTGTTGAACCCAGAATCTTCAATCTGCAGCACAGGACTCTTTCATTAATTAATGATGTATTAGGACAGGCTCGGAATGAGCCACGGGAGCTTTTACTGGGACAAATGGGACAAGAGTTTATAGAAACGTTTGTTCCCAAATGCCAAAACTCTGTCCCATGTCAGGCATCCCTTAATGTGAACTGGAAGTTTGAAATCTGTGATTTCAAAAATCACAGCATTCCGTAATTTGTTTGTGCTTTCTGACAGTTCCAGCAAAAGCAGCAGTGCTGCCCCACACCGAAGAGTGAAGCAAGTGCTCATTTTAGGAAAAGCAAAAAAAATATCTCGGATTGCTGGAATTTGTAGGCAAAAAAATTCTTTTCTCCAGTATTGATGCTCGTGGCATGCAGGTGGGAAGGGAAACTGTGAGGCTGCAGGGTGGGCACGTACCTGCTCCCTCTCCTGGACCTCAGTGAGCATCACGATGGTGTGGCACTTCCACTCCCACACCATCCGCCAGAAATCCTCCACCGTGTGGGGAAGGGGGCCCTGGGTGGCGATGAAATAATCCTTCTGCCGATATCCCTGTGGGAACAGACCGGGGTCACACGGGGGAGAGGGACACGGCTGATGGGCACAGCGACATCACAGCTTCAGTGATTGGGAACAAGAGGGAACGGCTTCAAGTTGCACCAGGGGAGGCTGAAGTTGGATATTGGGGGAAATTTCCCCACAGAAAGTGTTGTCACTGCCCAGGGCAGTGGTGAAATCCCAATCCCTGAAGGGATTTAAAAACCATGTGGATGTGGCACTTGGGGACATGGGGCAGTGGTGGCCTTGGCAGTGCTGGGGAATGGTTGGACTCGATGGTCTGAGAGAGCTTCTCCAACCTCAACCCTTCTGTGATTCTAAAATCTCCCCCAAATTCACAATCCTGAGGTGAATTTTTCCAGTCATGGCTGAGGGGATGAGATTCTGCAGGACCAGATTTCACAATATTATCCCAACAGCAGCTCTCAGCTTTTCTCTACAGTTAACTCCTAGCTCAGGTTCTGAGCTCCAGTTTTATTTCACAGAATCACAGAACCAGTGAGGTTGGACAAAACCTCTGGGATCGAGTCCCAGCTCTGACCCAACACCACCAAGGCACTGAGGGCCACGTCCAGTCTTTCCTTATTTCCACACAGATGTGATCTTCACTTCCTCAGCACCCACAGTCCTCAGTCACTGATGTGGTTTTACTGCTTAAGGGCATGACGACTTCTCATATTTAAATAAAATCCTGTGTTACTCAGCTTCCAACAGGAACCTGGGAAGAAAGCTTGGAATTTATCCAGCTCTGCCCAAATAAAGCCTGGCTGCCAAACACTGTGACAGCCTTTCCCTGTGCTAAACACTGACTTTTCTGTTTCTCAGAAACGCAAATATTTACACCTGTTAACCTGAACCAGATAATGGAACCGCTGGCTGTTAGTTGTGCAGCCGATTTGTTTTGTCAGAATTTCATAAAAGGCTTGGTTTGTAAATCTAACAACAAGGTTTAAATGATACAGCCATTTAAACTGAAACTGAAAACACCAGATAAGAAAAGCATCTGGAAACTCCCATAAACAAAGCTCATGTTCTTTGCAAGCCAAGTCGACTGTGCCCCTTTAAAAAGACTTACCAACAACAGCAAAAGCTCTGATTTGCAAAGGAAATGCATGAAAATGTTGTGTACGTACATCTATGAAGGAAGCATTGATGTAGTCTGTGTACTCCTGCCCTCTTTTCATGGACAGAATCACTCTGTTAAAATCATCTGGGAAAAAAAAAAAGTCTAGACTTAGTTTTGAGTCCAGTCTTACTTTTGTTAACTGCATGTGGAAGAAGAAACCCCACTAAATCTCTTCTCTGAAATGTTCCTTTTCAGGTGCAAACATTACAGTGCTGCTCAGACCATGCAAAGGTGAAAGTGCCGAGTTGTTTAATTCAAAAAACCTGATTGTAACAGATTTTGGGATGATTTAGTAAAACCCAATTAATGGAATTTTTTACAGATGACACTTTGTAAGAGGAGCTGTGTCCTGAGATGAGCTGGGCTGCTGCCAGCAGACAGATCCAGTGTGTGCTCCCAACCAGGGATTGATGGCACTTGTTTGTTTTGGGAGATCAGAGGCTGGGCTCTTACAGGGGATGATCTGGATGACTCTTGCTTTCTTCATGTTGGCTGGAAGGTTGCCAGTTCTCATGTTCTCCTTCATGATCCGCACGTTGGTCAGCTTCTGCAAGAAACCACACAGGAGAGTGAGGGCACAGGGACAGGAGAGGGGTCACTCAGCACATCCTGCACTCACAGGGCCCTCCAGTGACTTTACTGGGGCTCAATCAGTGCCACAGTCACAGGGAGCCTGACTGCACAACAGCCACTTCATGGTCCTGGCTGTAACAACTAAGGAAGAGTAACAGTCACAGAATCCCAGAATGGTTTGGCTTTGAGGGACCTTAAAAGCCCATGAAGACACCTTAAAGACACCTCCCACTGTCCCAGGCTGCTCCAACCTGGCCTTGGACACTGCAAAGGATCCAGGGGCAGCCACAGCTTCTCTGGGCACCCTGTGCCAGGGCCTGCCCACCCTCACAGCCAAAAAATTCCTTCCCAATATCCAATCTAATCTTCCTTCCCTCAATACTGTTGATTCTTGAACTTGTTGCTCTATCATCAAACTTATTTTTACATCATTTTCTTTACCCAGTTCCCAATTTCTGGTTAAATTAATCGTCTAAAGCAAAGAGAGAACTCCAGTGAACACCCATATGTCAATTAATACTCTCTATCTATACAGAAAATAAATATTTCAGCATAAACAAAATCATAAAAAAAATCTAACTATTGCTCAGGGCACTAAAGTCATTTTAAGAATGATCACAGCCAGCCAGTGTGGTTTGCTTCATTTGGGGTTTCTCCACTGATCAAAAATGGGTTTTTTTGGGTTTTTTTGAGGTTTTTCTCCTGACAGTCTGGACATTCAGCACCAGCTCTGTAAATTCCCTGCAGTTCTTCCTGCTGTCAGTCACCTCGGAGTTAACAATCCCATTGGGATGCAGATTAGGAACACCTAATCCAGTTTCCTCTTGCAGCATTATCTGATCTGGCAACCAGTACCAGCCCAGAGAATCACTCCCCTTTTCTTTCAGAAACAAACAAAAAAGGTTTAGGGAAAGGCCATGGAACCACACAGCCCTGAGTGAGCATTTAGGGAACAGGATGTTCAGCAAGGCCCCATTCACAACCACCACAGAACAGAACAATTTCCCTTTAATGCACCTTTAAGGTCACACTTTTATCCTCTTGGCTTAAGTCTTGGAAATCCTATGGCAAAGATTTCCATACTTACTTTAAACTCCTCTTCCAGCCCTATTTTGACCAGGTTTGGTGCAGCATTGTGGGATGTCTGGAGGTGTTTTTCCAGGGATGACACATCCAGCTCCGTGTCCCCGTAGAGGTAGTACTCGAGTAAGGCTTGGTAAATGAAGGAATATTGCATCTGGAAGGGACAGGGAGGAAATGAAGGGAGGGAAATTAGGAATTCTGGGATTCATCTAATTTAAAATCCCAGACTGGTTTGGGTTGGAAAGGACCTCAAATCCCATCCAGTTCCTCCCCCTGCCATGGCAGGGACACCTCCCACTGTGCCAGGCTGCTCCCAGCCCCAATGTCCAGCCTGGCCTTGGGCACTGCCAGGGATCCAGGGGCAGCCCCAGCTGCTCTGGGCACCCTGTGCCAGGGCCTGCCCACCCTCCCAGGGAACAATTCCTTCTCAATATCCCATCCATCGCTGCCCTCTGGCAGTTCAAAACCACTGCTCCTTGTCTTGCCACTGGTTGGGGTACAATCTACTGATTATTAAAATAACAATAATTAGAAATTGTTAAGCTAAACCAGAGTTTTCCTGTTACATCACTCACATTCTCTGACATTCCACTCTCATGTGCATGGGAAAACCTGGAAATGACTCCTAAAAATGATGTGTTTTACAGTGGTCTTCACCTGTATCTTCTCCCCCATCCTTCCACTGGGCTTTGTTCATTTTTGAATTAGAAAATCCCAGAACGGTTTGGGTTGGAATGGACCTTAAATCCCATCCATCCCACCCCTGCCATGGGCAGGGACACCTCCCACCATCCCAAGCTGCTCCAAGCCCCACCCAACCTGATCTTTTCCAGGTGTGCAACAGCACGGGACACACTGGGCTGCACAAGGGAGTGGAAGCACAGCAGCATTTCCCTCTCTGCCCAGGAAAAGCTGGAATTTCGGGAGATTCAGGTGCACTCACGTCTGTCTGAACCATCTGGGGCCGCTGATTGCGGATCCTGGAGACGAACTCGAACACGTCCACCTTCTGCTCCGCGTGCATCATGTCCATGATGGCATCGATGACGATGAAGGTGCCCGTGCGCCCCACGCCAGCGCTGGGGAGGCAACAAACACACAGAACCCACCATGGGATCACCCAGCCTGCAGGGACTGCTGCAGCAGTGAGCCTCACTGCCACGGTTTAGCATAGTTTAGGTTTCTATCAGAGAGCCCTCTCTATCTCTGCGTCCTTGAAAACATGAAAACAAACTGCAAAACTGCTTTGGAAGTTTTGGTCGGGTTTTCTTCTCTTCTCAGGCTCAGTTTAGAGGCATAGAAAGGCACAAAGTTAATTTCTGGGCATAGGGCAGCGAAATGGGATACACATCATAAAGTCACCCCAAGACACTCGTGCTTAGACTGGACCAAAATGCTCACTGGGAAACACTGAATTTCACAGAATCATGGAATCATGAAGGCTGGAAAAGCTGCCTCAGATCCTCGAGTCCAGTTGTTCCCATCCACATCCCCAAGTGCCACTTTTTAAATCCCTCCAGGGATGGGGACTCCACCCCTGTGGCCTGTCCCAATGCCTGGCCACCCTTTCAGTGAAGAAATTTTTCCTAATATCCAATCTAAACTTCCCCCTTTTTCATTTTAACAAGGACAGCAAAAAAAGAGGAGTGTTTTTAACATAAAAACTCAGCCCTTCCCAGCTGATACCATCAGAATTATACTTTAAAAGACATTTGAAAAAAAAAATCTGCTTGACCATCTGTAATAATTCAGGTTAAGATGAAATTTAAATTATTGTTTTAGTAATTTTTAGCGCCACATTTCCCAACGCTGACAACCCTAAACACTTTTTTGGTTTTTATATCCTTAAAAGCCACGAGAGGGAGCACGACCATTAGAAATGACAAAAATCCAGCGACTTTCAGCTCTTCCTTCCAGAGGAAAAGGGCATGGCATCCTGTACTAGTCATTCATTAGTGGCTCTCCTTTAACCTCCGGGCAGTTTGCTTGGCTGCAATAGCCACAAACACCTCCAGGAACACGATAAAAACATCCCCCCTCCCCTCGTGGCCTCAAAAATACAAAGCAATTCTCAGCAAGGCAACATAAGGTTTTAAATAACACCAGAAATGAAAATTACTGTATTTGTAGTACAATTATTTCACATCCCACACATGCTTTAACAGCAGTGAAACCGAAGCCCATGAGCTCCTCTGTTCCAGAGGTCTGGAGGGACGATGGGGATTCCCTTCCCTCTCCCTTCCATCCATCCATGTTGGCCCTCTGGCACCACAAAGAGTCTCCCTCATGTCTTAATCCCCACTGTTCCTCCTCCTGATAGCCCTGGAAGCCACCTCTGAGCATGGATCTCCCCTCACTGCTCACTCCTGGGACTTTCGCCCCTGAGCCCCAAGCACAGCTTCCTCACTTCCCTTTCCAGCCCTGATACCCCTTTTTACACATCCCTGTTCCCTCCCCACGGTTCCCTGATCAGATCCTGATCTGGATTCCATCCCTGCACCTTCCTGCTAAAGCTGGGGACTTCACCACCCTGGACATTCAGCTCAGAAGCTCCTTGAGGGTCTCCATCCTTAGCCTGCTTTGTCCCTCACTCAGCCATTCCTCAAAGTCCCTCTCTGCTCACTGAAAGATTTCTATTTCTAAAAAACCTATTTCTAAAAACTTAGGGAATACAAGAATCAGCAGAAAATCCTGATCCTGCCACTCCTCATTTTCACTTCTTCACTTCCAAATGCTCAATCAGTGTTTCATTCACTTCCGAAACCTCCCTGGAGAGGCGTTGGTCAGAGTGGCTGGGTCAGACTTTCCTACAAGCTCCCTAAAAACAGCTGGTTACTCACTGCTGAGGGGCTTCCCTTTCCTTTTCCCAACAATTCAGTGGTGTCACATCCTGAACTCGGACGGAAGTTCCGTGTCACCTCTGTGCTTTGCTCTGACACTGCACGAGCCCCCAGCACTGACCTCACTGTGCTCTGCTGGCCCTTTATATTTAAATCTCTGCAGGTATTTATTAAATTATTTTATATTTTCCTTTCTTTTGTCTTTCCTTCTGCTGGTTAAACCAAGCACAGCATTTCCTGCTGCTGCCAAATAAAGCTCAAGCCCAGAATGAGACTCCATACAGAGCAAAGGGCTGTAAAAATATTGTGGCTCTCTCAGCTGACACAACTCAAATCTGCTTTTCCCATTTAAATGCCTTTTATTTAAAAGCCTTTTATTTAAGACACCTGGGAGAGAAGGGGACTCCCAGCAAGGCAAGAGCTACATGGAAATGAACCAACAAATCTGGCTTGCTCAGGACAAACACCCTCTTTTTCACCAGCACACACTTCCAGTATTTCTAGCAAGGAAAAAAGAGACAAATACAGGAATTTACAGCATTTCTTTCCTTATAAACAAGACCCAGACAGACAAAGCTGCTCTTTTTTCCTGTTCATTCTGCTCTTGTGTGTTCATTTTATTCTAACCTTGCAATGATAATTGCTCCTGGAAAGACACTTCTTGTTCAGTGGTGAGCTTACAGTTGCTCACAGGTTGCAATTCTTCTCTTCAAACTGTTTGGGAGTTTGGTTTTCGTTTCATTAAAGATTTCAACAGTTTGGCACCAGCCTTTGACAGCAGGATGTGCCTGTGTGAGTGACCAACAAGTGGGAATTGCTTCTGCATTGGTATGAAGCACATTTTTAAAATTGCAGCATTTCAGTCTCTTGAATGCAAGTCTTTCTTCCAAGCTTTTTAGGCATTTCATGGCTAATTTCCATAAAAAACTGCAATTTGACTGTGGGAGAAGTGGGGGACGAATTCCCAGAACAGCATTGAGTGGCAAAGGCCACGGATTTCTATCACCAGGCTGTTTTTCTGACAAAGAACAGATTTCTACCAAACAATGGGTATCCCTCATAAAAAAACCCCAAACAGAACAACAACTTCTGTTTGAGTATTAAAACTGACAGCAAAGACAGAGCTTTGGAAACTGTTCTTACTCTGGGCTCTCAAAAACTCAGCATATTATTACCCTTGAATATAAATATGTGAGTAAATATATAATACATCTATTCATATAAATATTTTACAATACTTAAGCAGATATGAACACATAGATATAAATATATAAATATTAATATATATATTTTAAAAAAAATATATATATAAAAATAACTGCAGGCCAAGCCACAAGAATGGTTTGAGGAGCACATACATACCTACAGTGAACCACAATTGGTCCAGCATGGGCAGGATTCAATGATTTGACTTTTTTCAGGAATTTCAGCATCCCAATAGGTGTGAAAGGCACCCCAAAATCCGGCCAGCTGGTGAAGTGGAGCTGTGTGACGAGCCTTGGAGCTTTACATCCCTCGTGGAGCTGCAAGAACACCCAGGCTCAGAGCTGATATCTCATTTTTCATGCACAGATTAATAAACAAACTGCTGTGGTCATTTATGGCTTCATTCCCTGCCACACTCAGAGCCTGACTCAAGGATTTGGAGTTTTCAGTGCATGTAAAATACAAACACTATTTCACTAAGTGAAAATACCGTCTATTATTAATTTACAGTGGGATAATCCCAGGACAGGATTGCAAAGAATGAGACAGACTCTTCCAAGTTGCCAAAATATAGCCAAATTCACTCATTTTTTTATCAGTGCAATTTTTTTCCTCAAAAGCTCAAGTCCCTGCTCCTGTGCTGGGCTGTCACAAGGCATCATTTGCTGTGGCCCTTGGGGACAGAACCTCTCACAACCCATGGACTGTAGTGGAGGTTTTGTGGGCAGACCCAGCTTCCCTGCCTGGGAGAGGCACCCCACCTTTCTCCACTTGCAAATCAGCTGCTTGAATGTCTTCTAAGCAAATATTTGAGGTTTTATCAGCTTTTCCTAAGGCTTAGGGAAAGCCCCCAGGAGCAGCTGTGTCCTCACCGACTGCACGCAGAACTTGCGGATGGTGTAGTCCACCAGCACGATGCAATCCTCCACAGACACACGGATATTCCCGTAGGTCCAGCAGCCCTGGTCAGGCCAGTACTGGTAACACTTCTCCTGCACAAAAACACAGGGAAGTTTAGAACCCTGACTTTGCTTTCACTGCTGGGCGCTCGTGGGGTTATTTGAAAACAGGGAAGGTGAGTACAGCTGTGAGTGTGCAGAGCTTCTCATGTGGCACAAGCAGCTTTAACACCCTACTGCTGCTGCTGCTGCTTCTTAAACTGAGGCAGAGAAGGTGAGAACAGTTTTGAAGCTGTTTTTTAACCTGCTCAGCCCCACACAGCTTTTGTTTCAGTTTGGCAGCTCTGTTACAAGGTGTCCAACTGTAGGCAGGCACTGTGAGGTTTGGACTTTGTTTTCCAGCTTTAGCTGCAGCCAGTGAGAAATTCAAAGCAGTTCTCACCTGGAGCCATTGGGAATATCCACATTTACCAGCTCTGGCTGCTCACACTGGGAATGGACCCTCATGGACTGGCTTTGCTGTCTGAGCTTCCCCAAGCAGCAGTAAAAGTGCAGTAAAATAAAGCCCAGGAGGCAAACCAGGAATGCCCGTCCTCAGGGGAGGAATGGGGGACAGGAAGGAACAGCAGCACCCTCACAACGAAGCAGCTTTAATTTCTCATTGTTCAGTTGACAAATTGGGCATTTTGAAACCTAATGCTCAGGAAAATGAATGGAGTTTTTACCTTCACTCCTAATCAGTCCCAACCACAAGTGCAGCCTTACACTGGGATAAAACCATTGGAGCTTTCCTTTGGCTGTGAGCTAAGCAGGACACCACTGGCTGTCAGAACTTTCTCCTTCAGATCAACTCATATAAATGGGTATTTTAGAAATGAAAACTGTGTTTTGGAACAGAAACTCAGCTGTGCTGACAGGGGCCAGGGGAGGAAGTGGTCAGAAATGCACCTGGCCAAACCCTGAGCAGCCACGACTGCTTCTGCAGCACTGGGGACATCCCAGAGCAGAGTGAAAGCTCTTTACCTCTTTTCTTTCTTTCAGGTTGGTTAACATGACAATGATGGCTGATTTCTGCTCCCAGATCATCCTCCAGAAGTCATTGACTGTTTCCTGCTTGGGTCCTGCAGACAGAACAGGGCAATGCTCAGGAGAGGGGATGGAGCAGATCCCAGTGCAGCCCCACACCCCTGCCCTGGGCACCCACCCAGAGCTGTGCTTGCTATGGCCTGCACAGGTTTGGAATACACCAAATATATATATATTTATATGTTAAATAACCCCCCGTGTTTTCTTTTACACAATGCCCCCAAATCTACGTTTTTAGCAGAAATCTCCTCTCTTGAAATATTCATAGAATGACAGAAGGGTCTGAGTTGGAAAGGACTTCAAAGTTCATCTCCTTCCCATCCCTGCCATGACAGGGACACCTCCCACTGTCCCAGGCTGCTCCCAGCCCCAATGTCCAGCCTGGCCTTGGGCACTGCCAGGGATCCAGGGGCAGCCCCAGCTGCTCTGGGCACCCTGTGCCAGGGCCTGCCCACCCTCCCAGGGAACAATTCCTGCCCAATCTCCCATCCAGCCCTGCCCTCTGGCACTGGGAAGCCATTCCCTGTGTCCTGTCCCTCCATGCCTTGTCCCCAGTCCCTCTCCTGCTCTCCTGGAGCCCCTCCAGAGTATTTATTCTTAAATACTATTTAATCTTGTAACCAAATTATGGCAGGAGCAACATTCAGCATTCCTACTTCGCAGCTCTTCCCCATGCCAAGGTCCAAGGTTCCCACAACAAACTCAGAACAGATTATCAGGAGACCCCAGTTTTGGAGAAGCAAAGAGGATCTGGAGGGGGAAATGAGCCTCTGCTCAGAGCAGAATCTCCAGGTCTAGAGGCAGCTGGTCACCTCACACATATTTCAAGTTCATTTCAACTGTGGCCTCTAAATCCAGCCTCACACTTGACCACCACCTGCAGCTAAAAATAACCTTTAAAACACATCTATGATTAAATGTGCTCAGCCCTAAGCTGTAGAGAAGAGAGAAATGAGAACAACTTACCTTGTGCTGCTATAAATTTATTCTTTTCTTTATAACCCTGTGGAAATAAACACCACAGCAGTTAAAAGGTGAAAGGCCAACATGTGCTAGCAGAGAATTACTTCTTGAATTCCCAAAGTTTGGCCAGCTGTGGGCAGCTCTCAACTCACATCTATGTATGATGCATTAATGTAGTCTGAAGGTGGGACTCCGTCAATTTGGGTCAAAATCACTCTGGAATGATCATCTGAAAGAAAACAAGCACATTGGCAAGCTCATCAACCTGAAATATGGTATTTCCTTGCAAGCAAGGAGGCCTGGAAAAGCACAGAGTTCCCAAACCACAGACAACACATGAAGAGCATTTCTGACCAGTGGAATTGTTATTATCTGAGTATTTGCAGCAAATGAACGCTACCAGCAGCCTGCTCAGTGCCAAAATTACGTGTCTGGTTTAAAAGCAAAAGGAATGGCTTACATGGCAGGATGTTGGGATATCTGTTCTTCTCCCTGTTTTCTTCCTTATTTGCCATTTCAAACGTTCCCTGCACATATCCAGATGTTAATGACTGAAAAGAACAAAGATATAGAGTCCATGTGTTAGAAAACAAATCATTCTGACTGGCTTAGGGAAAACGTGCATCCAACAGAACTGAACATATTTCAACCTTTTTCCCTCAGTAACTTTCACTACTCTCCAGCAGGCAACTACAACCTGGCAGATTTCACTCCAGAGAACAAGTTCAGCAGTTGGGGAAAGAGAAGGAATTTTTTTTCCCCTCGGAGATCACAGTTATTTAGCAAATTGGGAAACTCTGAGCTGCTGCCTGGAGCTGCCATCTGCCGCGGTGACTCAGAGCGCGCGACCCAGCCGTGCCAGCGCCACGCTCCACAGCCACCTACAGCACCCACACCGGCCTCAGGCACACAGACAGGGCTGGGGCCTGAACCCCTCAAAGCTAAGGACATTAAATATCCAACATCTTGCTCAGCTCTGCAGGTGAAGGCCCAGCTCTGGCTGGAAAGGAGGAAGGAAAAATAATTTGCGGGGTTTTTACGCGGTGCGAGCGCGAGTTGAATTCTGAGAGTCATCAGCAAGAGCTGAGTGCAGATAAATTTAGTCTGGCTTAAAAAAAATAACAAACAGTCATGGAGGGCAATAAACCAAAGGAAAAAGAGAGAGAAGAGTGGAAGTGAAAACAAGGAGGTGCCCAGGGTGGAGCTTCTCCACAGCTGAGATGCCACTACTGCAAATGGACAAACCAGAACTGAATTTCATGAAGTTCCTTTAACTGAGCTCCAAAACCCCCAGAGCCAGCAGGGTGGATCCCACCGAGGTAAAACCCCAGCGGTTTGGGAAGGCACCACCACCTTCTCCCACCCTTGTACCTCCCACTGCTCAGTTTGAGTCACACAGGGCAAGGAAAAACACGGTCAGGGAGGACACAGCTGAACCAAGCAGCCCTGGGTGGCTGGCAGAGAGCAGGGCTGGAATTTCCCCCTGGAAACACAAAGGTGTTGTCGGGGTGACACGGGAGGAGAGGGGGGCACGGGGAGCACTGATCCTCCACCACACAGGAAACAGCACCGAGCTTCTGTTGGGGCTTTGATGGCACGTAAAGCTGTGAGTGCAAAGGAAAGGAGGTTAAAAGAGGGTTGAGAAAGAAAGCTGCTTTCAGCAGACTGAAATTCCTTAGGTGAATGAAGCTCATGGCTTTTTAGCAGCCCATATTGCTGATTAAAATACATTTATGATTTATAAAATACAAACTCATTTCTTAAACAAAAAGAAGTAGTGGAAGGCGTCCCTGCCCATGGCAGGAGGTTGGAACTGGATGATCTTTAAGCTCCTTCCAACCCAAACCCACTATGTGATTCTATGAAATAATTATCTTTTTAAACACAATTTCTTCAAACTTAAAGTCAGGCACCCAAGTTTCAATTAACAGTCAGCCAAGTTCTGCATTTCCATGCATGAAAAGTAATTATCTTTGGCAAAATCACCTCTCCATCCCCCACTCCTGACCCCTGCAAGGCCTTGGCATCTTCCCAGGAAGCTCCTTGTGCCCCAGAGTGGGTGGTGAACCCGGAGCAAGGGCAGAGCCCAGCTCCCTGCTCCCACCCACTGGGGAGGATGTGATTCATCCAGGATGCTCCTCAGCACATCTTCCCCATCACCCCCAAATCACGAGGAGCTGATGTGTCCTGCTGGCACCGGGTCATCTGCTGCCACCACACTCTGACCTGTCCCTGCTTGGCAGGAGCCCTAAAATCCAGCTGAAGCTTTGAGAGGCTCAGCCCACCCCAGATCAGCACATTCCCTCCTTTTTTACCACTGAATGAGCCACGGGGATGTCTTAATCAAGCCAGAATTAAAATTTCAAAAGAAAATTCTTACAGGAAGCTTTTTAGTAATTAATCTGAAAATCCAGGCAATAATCCCGAACTTCCAACATCCAGCTTCCATTAGGGATGATCAACAGAGGTAGGGGTCTTACAGAAAGGAATAAATTTTTTTTTAATTGTTTTCTTTTTTCCTGTGAAGAAAGAACACACTCTTCTAGTGCCCAGTGTTCACAAAGGAATCACAGAACAAAAAAAGAAGGAGCTTCTGTTATTCTGGTGAGTGTCCAAGGAGTGCAATGGACCTCTTAAGGGTCATTCAGGCTCTAAGGACAAAATCAAAGGTGCTGGAGAACACCATCAGGCACATAAATCTAAGAGAACTGTCCTCAAAGTGTCAGGAACTGTCCTCAGAACTCTTTTCTGCCTGCTGGGTGTCCTCATCTCTCCGTGTCTGGTTTATTTTTACCAAAAAAAATCACTTGGGACCAAACTTCTCAGTCCTGGGCAGCGCTGGCTCACAGGGCTCACCATTTTCAGCCTAAATTTGTTCCTAATTCCCACTGGAGCCCCTTGTAGCTGCATTCCTAGAGATGCCCCTGGCATGTTGGATCAGGAAGTGTGGAGCAAACACTGCAGTGGGTACAGACCCCTGGAGCATCCCCAGGGCAGGGCTGAGGCACAGAACCAGAGAACCATGGAATGGTTTGGAAGGATCTTTTAAAGCCCATCCAGTCCCACCCCTGCCATGGGCAGGGACACCTCCCACTGTCCCAGGCTGCTCCAAGCCCCAATGTCCAGCCTGGCCTTGGACACTGCCAGGGATCCAGGGGCAGCCCCAGCTGCTCTGGGCACCCTGTGCCAGTCAGGGTCCAGCAGGACCCAGCAGCTCCCACCCCACGGCCTGTGCCACGTAGAAAGCTTTGGACACATCCAAATCCTGCAGGATTTGGCAGCTGTGGCTCCACGGGGCAGACACAGGAGTCACCTCAGGGGCTGAGTGCAGGGGGATGTGAGTGCTGTGAAGGAGAGGGCAGCACAGGGGTGTCTGTGCTGAAGGGTTTGCATTTATCAGCCCCTTTCCTGCCAGGGCTGCATAACAAACCTTGGAGCTTTATGCTCCAACATCAATCACTCAGATTTCCAGCTGCCTTTGCACCTTCCTTCCCCTCTCAGGCTGGAGCAAACAGCTCCTCCATCCACACAAACAGCCACAGGAAAACAACCACATCGAGCATCAACCCCATCCAACCCCCAACCCCACCACTGCTCATTTTTGGGGACCAGACCCCAGGCTTTTTGGGTGCAGACAGAATCCCACATGCTCACAGCACGGGCCAGAAAATTACCAAAGCAAAGAGGGGTTTAAAAACCGAAACAGATGGTTTGTTTCACTCTGAACCTCAGAGCAAATTAATCAGGAGAGTCAAAATTCACCAGCGCACACCTTGTCAACCTGGTTCTCACTTTCATTTTGTCAACCTTGATAAGGATTTCCACAATGCTCCCTGTCTGGTAAGGCAAAACTCTGTGGTTTAAATTTATCATCACCCAAACTGCAGCTATAAACATGCTCCCAGTTAAGAAGGTAACTCAGCAGCCTGCCTAATCAACACGTGCATTGGCTCTCACAAATCCACGCTTGACATTTAAGCTCCCGCTTTGCTTCTGCTGTGGAGGGAGGTGAAAAGAAGTTATCAAAGTCTGGAAGAGGCCCCAGATGCAGGCTCCTGGTGGTGTGTTTCTCCACAGGAAGTGGCCCTGCAGCAGCTCAGCACAGACTCCAGGTACAGCTCATCCCCGCGACCACACTCAGGCTCTGGGCACAAAGCAGTGACCAAGGCCACCCTGAGAGCTGAGATACTTCATAGAAACTCTGTGCTAGGGCACGGGAACAGCAAAGGGGGAACTGGTGGGATGATAGCAACGAGCAAAAAGCCAAATTATCAGGAAAAAAGAAGTCAAACCCCACCGGGGCAATATTGAGGCCACACTGCATCCTCTCCTCTAAGTACTTCCCACAGAGGTGAAACACCCAGATCCCCCAAAACCCTTCCACCACCATCACGAAAATCAATGCCAAAGAGATTCAGATTCAGTGTTCCTCTCCTCCAGCTTCAGGCAAACATTAAAGACCTTCTTTAAATGTTAGCAAGAGGCAAACAGTCCATACAATACAAGCTGGCATCAAATAGCAGTGAATATTCCAGGTTTTATCCAGATAAATGTCCCCACCCATGCAGAGCCCACAGGAACACCACCAATCACGCACCAAACAAAGGAATTATTAATACTTGCAGATATTTTGGTTTTCCCCCCATTTTTGGCCATCCACGTGTAAAAACTCACATTAAACTCCTCCCTAAAGAGTTTCCCCTCGTCTGCTGAGCGTATCCGGATTTCCTCCTCCAGGTTTTCCACTGGGATAGGGAAATACTTCTTGGGGCCCGAGGGAGACCTGCTGAGCAGCATGACCCGTTGCTGTTCTGTCAGGACAAGGGCAGCATGTGTTAAAGGCATGGCCAGAGCGAGAGATTTCCAACTACAAATTAATCTTTATGCTGAAAGATGCCCAACCAAACTTCTACCGTGACACTCTGAGGTGATAAAGGTGATTTAAAAGAAATAAAAAACCAAATCATAGGCCAAGTACTGATGAAATTAATTATTTCTGTATTTACACTGGATTAAAATGTGACCAAGTTTTATTCAGGAAAGGAGCAGGTTCTTTCTGCTGACAGGACAGGGCAGCTTTTGGCACCTGTCACCAAAGAGATGCTGTGAGATTATTTCATTTAGAGGGGAAATAATAATAACAATAATAATGATAAAAATTTATCTTTAACTTGGCAGCCACCAGAAACTGTGCCCCAAGAGGAGCTGTTGCCCCTGGGCACAAGCACCAGCCCAGCAGGAAGCTGATGGGTATTTTTAGGGTTTTGACTTTCCCTCCAGCTGCCACCCTCTTTAACTCACTCATCACTTCACACACAGCGAAGTGCAACTGGCAAAACCCACAGACTGATTCGCTTTTATCTTTAAGTGTATCATTTTCCTCTAGGTTGTGGCTAAAACAGCTTGCACGGCCTTTCCAGGTTTGCTGGGTTTGAGCTGGGCCCCACAGCAGAGCCAGCCCGGGGATCCCCGCAGGCAGAAACAAACCCAGCACAACTCAAACCAGTGGGAAACATTTTTAACTCCTCAGAGTGTTTTATTTCACTGCCTCTGGCTTAAAACTGCCCCATCTCAGCTCCTACTTCCCGTTCAGAAACCACCCAGTGTATTCACAAAGAGTTAAGGACCTTTTACCCCATTTTAGGAAGAAATACTGCAATTCTTTCTCGAAATCCAAAGATCAGTGTCAGAAACGTGGATCTCGGCTGGCATTCTGGTAAAACATCTCCCAAGAGCCCAGGCAAGTTTTACACAGAAACATTTGCTGTATCACAACTTAAAGTGAAACTTAATTCAAACCACCAACTGAAAATTCAGATTTTATACAGACTACTTGAATATGGATTTCTAAATATGGATCTCTACTCGAAGGCCAGGTTGGATGAGACAGCCAGGTGTTGGAAGGGGTTGGAACTGGATGAGTTTAAGTTCCCTTCCAACCCAAACCATTTGTGACCGTATTTTATTAAACTATTTTCTCTTTAATAACAACCCTGTCAGTTATATTATAAATAAAAGCAAACATTGAGTAATTGTTAATTAGAGAACAAGGCACACACAAACAAACCTGAGAGTCTGAAAGCAAATCTCTCCATACCTTGTTCTTCCAAGATCCCATTTGGCATCTTTTTGTCTCCGGAGCTCACCACGGCTTTCCTGTGTCTCCTGAACCTGGAGCAGAGACACCATGTTAACCTGGGCACCTCTGCTGAGAGGAAGCAGCATTTCCCCAGAGCCCTTTCTGACCCACCATGTAATTCTGGAGAAACTCTTTCTGTTCATGCTGGCAGCGCGAGCAGGGCGGGCACGGCCCCGTCTGTGCCGTGCCGAGGCTCTGCCTCCCCTTTTGCTTCCGTGGGAGGGCACAAAGGATGGGGCTGAGCCACTGCACGGCCCTGCAAACACCCACCTGAAAAAGTACCCCACCAGCACCACGAAAATGATGACCACCAGCACCAGAATGAGCAGTGAAGTCAGCAGCTCCTTGTGCAAGTTGTTCTCCTCGGTAGAGTCTGGGGATGGAACACAAGAAATGTGGAATATTAGACATGGATCCTCCTCTGGCACAAAAGCTGTGCTTGGTGCATCAAAAACTCTGTCCAATAATCTGCCTCTACTTACTAAAAACATCACAATCACTTGGCACAGGCAAGCTCAAATGGAAAGTTATTTTTTTTGTTTGTTTTTAAATTTTTCCCCCCTCTTCAAAAGCACAACCAGACCACCCACTTCAGAGAAAATCAAGGATACTTTTTTGGAATGCCTGGTTAAGCAAGGGATTTACCTGTAGTCAGAGAAAGCTGAACAGGTATTAAGCTGAATTTGAAGTCCATTAAAAGGTCTGCTGCAGTGCCCTTATACCCATCAGCTGCTTCTCAACCAGACAGAAACCACCCAAAAATGCCACCTTTCATATAGATTTTATTCACTCATATTCTATATAAATATACAAGCGAGTAGGAATAATGAGATTTTCCTCAGAATGGAGATTAAAGAACATTTTTGTTCTATCTGGTACAAACTCTGAGCCTCACCCTTCTGTTCCCAGTGTTTTATGCATGTGTCTCTTTACCTTTCATTATGCTTCTGTAACCTTTTAGTTCTACTGAATAATTCAATATAGAACAGATTAAAATCATTAAAAACCCAACATGTTTTATTTAAGGGAGCCAAACTCCCAGCCTGAACCTTCAGCAAGCAAAACACAAACCTACAACCACTCCTCCAAAATTAATGCAATTTCTGTTGCTGCTGGTATTTTAGATTTTTTTTTCCCTTTTAAATAACATTTACACACTTCTAATGGGTTTTTTTACCATTCCTACAGTGGTCTTTGAGAGCTGACAGATGGAAGGGCTGCATGGGATATTGGGAATTGGGAATTGTTCCCTGGGAGGGTGGGCAGGCCCTGGCACAGGGTGCCCAGAGCAGCTGGGGCTGCCCCTGGATCCCTGGCAGTGCCCAAGGCCAGGCTGGACATTGGGGCTGGGAGCAGCCTGGGACAGTGGGAGGTGTCCCTGCCCATGGCAGGGGTGGCACTGGATGAGCTTTGAGGTCCCTTCCATTCCAAACAACTCTGGGATTCAATAAAATATTGAGGAGCACATAACACCTGCAATAACTCAGAAAGGATTCATATGGATCAACCAATTACCCAGAACTGATGGCTGCAAAACCATTTGAGTCTTGGGAGCAGCTGGGAACTCTCTGTGTGCTCAAGCAGGGTGTGAGGGCATGGGAAAAAATCCCTTTAGAGGCACAGGTGAGCTCGGGACACACAGGGAAAGAAGGTCTCGTAAGTCAACATCATAATCCGAAGCCAGGGAAGGCAATAAAACGCACGAGAGATGACATTTAAGTGGTGTATAAAGATAAAAGTGACAGGCATGACAAAATTGTAATCAGAAGCCATGACTTGGCAGGGTTTCAGGAAATCACTCTTGGAAGGAGTGTCTGGATGAAGATGAATCACCACTGAACACTTTCTGTGCGCTGTTTTGCAACTCCGTCTGGAAGCCGAGGGCTGACAGGGAAACAAACACAAAAATTCCCTATTTTTGCCCCTCGCAGACAAAATGCAGCCACTTCCACCCACTTTTGGAGCTTAGAAATGTCACCTTCAGGATCTCAGAATGCTCCAGGATTTGGGGGTTTGTGTTGGCTCTCTTTAGCTCTGTGACAAGACCCATGACGTGAGGGGGAAAAACAACGAGTTTGTCTCACGAGACAGTTGAAATTTCCCTCAGACAATTACACAATAAAAAAAATCACCCATCTCTTCCTTTCACAGAACTGCTGCACCGTTTTTGGGGTGTCTTTGGAGAAGTGATTCCCACGTAAATACTGAAAGCTCAACCCAAGCTGGGAGAAGTTGAACCTTCTGCCAAATCGCTGCCCCCATTTCTTTAGCCAAGGGCAGAGCACCCCTACCACGACTGATTTCATTCTCTGCCCCAAGATGTCACCTCTCCTCCTACCATTTCACAAGGAAATTGGGTCAAAATCCACAAAAAGTCCCTTCTTTGTACCTGGGCACATCTGTTCCCAAATCCTTGCAGTTGTTCACCAATGCTCACTTGCAGAGCCTGTGAGTGAGGCGCGGTGTGGTTTCATTTTTTACCTGCAATTTGTTTTAGTATCAGTAAATTTATAGAAGTAGCCCAAAAATTGCATGAGAAAGTTAAAACTGAGCTTAGGCCACTGCAGACCAGAGGCTGAAGCATATCTGGCCAACACAACTGTCCCCAGACCAAGGAAGGTTTTAAGGGGAGACTGAAACAAAGGCCTGAAATAATTTTTTAATCCCTACTGCTTCAAAAATTCATGACTGAAACATCCCAGTAAATGGATGTGGGGGAGGCAAATCCTCCAAAGCAGGGCAACTTTTCCTCTGCTCCCACCCCAAGAGCTGTGGCCCAAACCCACTGGGATTTCTGCTCACAGCCAGCCAAAGATCATCCCAAGGGAATTTTTTTAGAGATATAATGAAAAAGTGACTTCAATATTCACCAGAGAGGGGGATTATCACCAGGAGGGTGCTGACAGCTCTTGTGCTTCCCCTGGCACCCACCAAGGCTGACTCAGGGTTCTCCCTGGCTCCATCCCTGGTGCTGCTGGCCCGTGGCTCTTTCTGGAAGCACATCACCATGTCCTCCAGGGTTGGGATGTTCCCACTTCCCATTTGTGTCAAACACAAAGCCAGCCCCAAGGAGAACGGGGATTAACAGCAGCGTGTGCACATCAGTGATCCTCCCTCCACATTCCCTCCCAAACTTTGATTTTCTCCATCCTAGGATCAGCTCCTTTGCATTTTTGGGTAAAATGGCCCATGAATAAAAGTGTGATTAAAACACTTTTTCCCCCTCCACAAAAGCAAGCCAGCAGGGCAAGGTTTGCCCTAATCCAGAAATTATTCTGGTGAGTGACACAGAACAAAATCTTGTTTAAATGAGCACAGGAGAAATCCCACAATCACCAACTCTATTTATGCACAGGTCTGATCTTCTTTTCAAAAACCAGAGATATCACAAACAAACATCCAACAGGGAATATGACAAAACCCACACTAAAGCCTCTCAGGCTATTTTTGGAAGAGAAAACCCCAACCCTGCCATGCCTTGGCTGCAGGAAGGCAGGAGCTGATGGGCAGCTGATAAGCAGGAGATTTGTTTGCTACATGTGAAGCACAAACCCAAATCAGAGAAAAATATTAAATAAAGGAAGGGCAAAGGAAAAAAGACAGGTAGGGGAGGGAAACCAGCACCCACAGTGGCAGAAAACAGGAGGCAAGCAGCAGTAAATGCAAGTTTCATGTCTCAGCTGAATCCCACTCAGGCAAAGCCAGCACAGCCCAGCTGGCACTGCAGGCACAGAATCACTGAGCAGTCTGGGCTGGAGGGACCTTTAAATGTCACCCAGTCCAACCCTCAATCCGAAACCACCTCTTTCTGGAGTTCTGCTTTGCAAACTAATTCTTGGAATTGAGTGTCTACCAGCAGAGCATCCCTCTGGCATTTAAATACCAAGTAAAAGGAGCCAGATTCCATCTTCGTAACTCAGTTTTCTGATGCGGCCTCATTTTTCCCATGAAACAACCACGAGTCTCGCAGGGAAGTCCCACCTCTGGGTCCCTTCTGATATTTCAGAGTCACAGAATGGTTTGGGTTGGAAGGGACCTTAAAAATCACCCGGTGCCAGCCCTGCCATGGGCAGGGACACTTCCCACTGTCCCAGGCTGCTCCCAGCCCCAATGTCCAGCCTGGCCTTGGCACTGCCAGGGATCCAGGGGCAGCCCCAGCTGCTCTGGGCACCCTGTGCCAGGGCCTGCCCACCCTCCCAGGGAACAATTCCTGCCCAAGATCCCATTAAAATCTCCCCACTTTCAGCTTAAAGCCATTCCCTGTGTCCTGTCCCTCCATGCCTTGTCCCTAGTCCCTTCTCCAGCTCTCCTGGAGCCCCTTTAGGCCCTGAAAGGCCACAATTAGGCCATGCCAAAGCTTCTCCTCTCCAGTCTGAACAATCCCAATTCTCCCAGCCTTTCCTCCCAGCAGAGCTGCTCCATGCCATTAAACATTTCGGTGCCTCCTCTGGATTCATTCCAGCAGCTCCATGTCCTGTGCTGGGGACCCCAGAGCCGGACACAGTGTCCTGGGTGGGGTCTCTCCAGAGTGGGGCAGAGAAGGAAATAATCTTATTTCCAGCATCCCACTGACTTGCTGGAAGTTGAAACCAGCACCAAACAGGACCCCCAAAGCTGCCCCATTTCCTGCCTCTTAACCTGCAGCTCCTGTGATATTCCTCCCCCCTGCACGTTCCTGCAGCGGCGGTGGAAAGGAACGACAGGATTCAAAGGCACCAACCCCATGAACGCCGGCGGAGTAAATACCAGTGGAATGTAAACATTTGGAAAGGTATTTAAAGGTTTACAACTGCTACTCCCAGGCTGCTTCCACATTTCAGCTACTCAACAAGTAAAAATACAAGAGGAAGTAAAACAATCCTGTCCATGACTAATCCTGAAGAATTTACAAATACTGGAATTAGCAGGAGTTATGTGAATGTCATGGACAGTATCATGAATAAACAGTCTGTAGCAAGGATCTGAGAGCATTAAGCTGTCTCTACTGGAAATATACATTTATTTATGCAAATTCTAATAAATACTAGCTTGGAAGTTGGAACTACATGGTCCCTCCCAAGCCAAACCATTCTGTGGTTTATTTATTTAATACAGTTGAATATCTGGACTAAATATCAGGGCAGCTTTCCAGTAAATGGCAGTGCAATAAACCCCAGAATATTCTCATTTTCTGAAAGGGAAATTTCAAGGTAGCAATTTCATGGCAGCAATTTCATGGTGCTCTTGTAGGAAGTAAAATGGCAGCAGAGCTAAAAACCAACCCATCCAGACAAGGCAACTGTGTTTTAAATAAGAATAAAGCTGATGCTGTAATTCAGCAAATCTTTGAAAAAATCAAGGCAGCTCAAATAATGACATGAAATAATTTATACCAATTCCTTTCAGAATCAAAAGCAGCTTATCTTTTGGGATCATTCATCAAATTAGCATGCAAAAGGAAAGCTGGATTTCTTTTAGGATCTTTTAGTTCTTTCTACAGTCTGTTAAATGGAGTTTTCTTTATGCTTCAATCAAAAATCTTTAGTTTTGTATTTAAAAGTGCCGTATTAGTTCAAAGGCTATCAAATTTATTAGATAATCCTGTTATCTTGGAACTCTTTCTGCAGCAATGTATTTTCAGTGTGCACCTACTTGTCTGCCAGACGAAACTCTTCCTCCCTGTGAAGTCAGGAAGGCTTTGATATTTTGGAAAAACAGTTTAGTCACACCAATCATTTCTGAATCATATCACTGAAATTAAGATTTAATGAAAATAGGGATGATCAGATTACTCTTATCCATATTATTGGACTTAAATTCAACACAATTTCAAGTTAATCTTTGAAGATGAACAACATTAATGGCAAAACTCCCTTTGTTATTAAAATTATGGGAAGTGATAAAAACAACAAGTGACTTCCCCTTCTCAATTCCCATATTCTTGCATATTCAGCCCAATATTAGTAACTGGTTTTTCTACAGTTCCAGGTGCCAGACAAGATGCAGGGGCCAACAATCCTCCAGCGAACCAATTAATTAGCAAATTTACACTCAGCTAAAGCTTCACTTCTATTCATAATTTGGTTATTTTGGGAGCACTAAGCACAGCCACACTCAGATTGTCACTGCTGATGGTGGGGGCCCCTTGTTCCCCCAACCTCCACTTCCCCTTCCGAGCTCTGGGAGTGCCCAGGAAGAGCTGCACCCACCCTGCCCCTGAATTCTGGAGAAGGCAAATGCTCACACCTAAATTAGCAGTGAATCAAAGACAGCTTTGGGCTGGAAAGACCCTCAAAGATGATTCTGTCCCACCTCCCACTGTCCCAGGCTGCTCCCAGCCCCAATGTCCAGCCTGGCCTTGGGCACTGCCAGGGATCCAGGGGCAGCCCCAGCTGCTCTGGGCACCCTGTGCCAGGGCCTGCCCACCCTCCCAGGGAACAATTCCTGCCCAATATCCCATCTGAATCTCCCTTATTTCCATTTCTCTTACTACAACCAAGAACCAAAACAATCCAAGGGGCCATGAGCCAAGCCTGGCATTTGATTCCTGCTCCGCTCTCCATCCCTAGGGGTGTAAAGTTCACAGGCAAATTAAAAGCAAATAAAGCACAAATCAGCCTTCTATAAACACTGGGTGTCAACAACAGTCACCTGAACAGTCGTCAAGACTTGGTCACATTGTTTATATGGGACATCAGCAGCTTTATCTCCCTGGCTTGGGCTGGAAGGGACCTCAAAGATTATCCCATCCCACCCCTGCCATGGGCAGGGACACCTCCCACTGTCCCAGGCTGCTCCAAGCCCCAATGTCCAGCCTGGCCTCAGACACTTTTATAAAACCCTATTCCTCCTGAACAGCCCCTCCCCAGGACTGTCACGTGTTAGGATGTGGTTGTGGGAGGCCTTGAAGAGGAAGAAATCCTGCAAACAGAAATGAGGATGAATAAAAGGTGCTGTGGTGGCCCAGTGAGGAGGAGATTGCTCTCAGCTCCAGGGACAACACTCTCCTGTTTTTCACCTGACAGGACCTCACACAGGACACCTGCACCTCACCCCCTCTTCGAGTCTTTGCATGAGAAAACACAGAACTTGTGTAAGGTTTCCTCCTGGTGTTTAAATACATCCCTCCTGCTGCCTAATGAAAATTCACCTCCTATTATCCATGTCCACATCCCATCAGATCCCCGGGGGCAGCTCCTGGGCCAGGCAGACCTCGCAGCCCAGGCAGGAGACTCCCTGTGCTCCTCCACCTCTCCCAAAGCCATCCTGGGTTTTCCCATCCATGGGAAAGAGAAAGTGAAACCCCAGCACCACTCACGTGGAGACCAAACCCACAGGGCAGCCAGCACCATCAGAAATGTGTTAGTGGGGTCAAAGTCCTGCAAAAACATCCTGGACTGTGCCACCAGGGAAACCTCCCTGAAGTCCCTTTCCATGCCCATCCCAACCCCACAGATCATGTCCTTACTGGTTGTTGTGGTTGTTTTGGGCAGTTCAGTTCCATTGGGTGGCAGAGCTTGTGCAAAAATAAAACTAACACAGAGCAGCAGGAGCGAGCAGGAATGTTCCATCCTGGACCTGGAAGAAAGCAAAGTGAAAGATAAATTTTCAGGGCAAATCAATATTATGGGGTTTTTTATCTCGTGACAGAAGGAAGAAAAAAGAAAAAGCAATATTTGCTTGAAATTTAAATGTATTGTTTTATACTCTCCCATTGCCTTAGCACTGAATGTTCAGTTCTGATGCAAAAAGAAAAAAGAAAATACCACTTGTGCACACCAAAAATTCATTAAAGAGGTCTTAAATCCAACAACAGAATGGCAACATTCAGCCATGGTTCAAAGGTAACATGAGAAATCAGGGCAGAAAAGCTCCATCCATAAAAAAAGGTATCTGAGGACACTGAGGCAACGAGCCTGGAAGTCATTCCCAGAGATAGGAGGAATATTCACAACAAAGAGGAAAAGTTTTTACCACCAAACAGACCAGAAACACCAGAAAGTTTAAAGTGCCTTTAGCACACACTTTTCAGAGTTCCCTTATCCCACTTGACTCCTTTATCCACAGGTAAGGTGCTCCATGCATGAATTCCTTGGGGGAATGTGGGCCACAGCTGAGTCTGCTTTCCAAACACAGAATTTCGGGGTTTGTGAGACCAGAAAATCATTTCCAGTGTGAAGAAAGTTACAGGAAAGGTGTGATGAGAACGTGCTCTCTCTTAATTCAGGGAAATTCATAGATGGAGACAAATAAAGTGGTCTAGAAATACTCCAATCCCTCTAAATCGAGGTGGAAAGTAACTGTTGTTACAGATTTGCTGTTTATTTATCCAGTCCCTAATGAACAGATTAATTAGGAGAGGCTGCCATCTCAGCCATTAGCCAGTCCTGCTTGATTTAGAAATATTTTCACACAACCTTTACTTTGTGCCTTCCACAAATGGCAGGATTTATCCAGATGGTGGCTCTGCAGCCACTGCTAAAATTATATCCCTGGAAATGCTGCTCACCAGAGCTCCCTGTTTCAGGGTAGTACATTGAATTTAGCAATTTCCACAGGGTATTACACAGCCCTGCCTAACAACACACTAAAAAACCCAGGAACTTGGCAATCATTAGAAGAACCAGTAGAAAATCCTACCTTTCCATGTAAAGAGGGATAATCCACCTCAAATAATCCCTGGATAAGCTCAAGTAAAGAAAAATCTCCCGTAACAACAACTTTCACACCACCTTTTCGCCACTCTCACAGCTGTTACTCAGAAGTGAAATATTCCAAGTCATTCCCAGCCTCTCCAAAGCCCTGTCCTACACCCAGGAGTCAATTCAAACTCAGCACACACCTGGTATTCCTTGGATACACAGCTGGAAGCTCAGTTATTTTTTTCTCCAACATAACAAGTAAAGAAAGAATAATAAAGAGTATTATTAGCATCAAACTTGATTTTCTTAATTTTTTTCCCCAGTCCATCTCCCTACTAATTTACTCCTTCAATTCCTTCTACTACTATTTATAATTTAAGCAGACTAAATGTCTTACCACCTAATCCCATTCTTGGGGTTTTACAATCCCATTCTTTCCCAATCCCATTCCTGGGATTAGACAATTCATTGTGTTTAATGCCTCAGTGCAAACTGTGCCTGCGTCGTTTTTAACATTATATAAATGTCCCAAATTAACAATTTATAATTATATTATATTTATAATTATGGAGCTCGGGACACGCAGCAGCAGTTAATGGAAACTGAAGGGAAGGGAAAGGAGGAAGATTTGGAAATGTGGAATACAACCAGGATAAAAAGTGGAATTAAAAGGGAAGAGGTGCTGAATGCTGGGATGCTTTCCACCCTCAGCAAAGGCTGCTGAAATCCACTGGAATTTCAGGTAATCAATCCTGGAAGTGGCTGATTTTCCAAGGCAGTGCTGAGTTCGCTCTCTCATCCTTAAAATACATCCAGCTCCTTAAAAAAACCCTACAGAATAATTGGAGTTGCTGGAAGGTTTCCAGGAGACCGGAAAGTGAAAGGAACATCAGCGCTTCACTCCAAATCCCTGTCAGGAGGGTTTTCCAGATGCCAGTTCCCTGCCAGACCCCTGCAATCTGTTCTCTGGGATGTGATGAAGTGTGGCTGGAACACTCTGTGGTGTCCCACAATTTATCAGAAATAAACATAGCGACGAAGATTATGCAAATTCTGAGCTCTCGTTTTTGGCTGAAGCCCTTTGCGTTTCCACCTCCTGAAGAGAGGAGGGGGAAAACTCCAAGGAAATCCAGGAGCTGCAGCAGAGGTGGATGCAAAGGACTGGGCTCAGCAGGACCAAGCACAACATAGGACCAAGTAGAGAACCACGGAATTAAGGTTGGAAAAGACCTTTAAGATGATCAAATTTAAGTATTCCCCAGCACTGCCAAGGCCACACTGCCCCATGTCCCCAAGTGCCACATCCACGTGGCTTTAAATCCCTCCAGGGATGGGGACTCCACCGCTGCCCTGGGCAGCTGTGCCAGGGCTGGACAGCCCTTTCCATGAAGAAATATTCCCTAATTTCCAATCTAAACCTTCCCTGGCACAGCTTGAGGCCGTTTCCTGTCCCTTCTCTTCCCACTGGGGCGGATGGGGAGGTGACCAAGCTGCAACCCCACAAAACCACCGTGAACTTTACTCTATATTTATATTTATGGCCTTTACACACAGGCCTGCAACGATACCATTTTCTGAACCAAAAACCCCACTGCTGCAGGCACAGCAGCATTTCCCACATTTTCCTTCCTCACAAAGGCACAATGTCATGATACAGCCTGGTAAAACAAGAAGGAAAAAATAGTAACAACTCTCCCGGGAGAACAGGCAGGGAGAAAAACACGGCTGAACAAGGAAGGACAACCACGTGCTACCAAAGAAGCCTCTTGTTGATAAAAGTGGAAAGCAAAAGACCCAGGGAGAGACAAACTGTTATTATTATACAGCTCTGCTGTAGGGCAACTGCTGCCCCTCCTGGAAAAAAAAAATAGGAACTGCCTTTAAAACCACACAGGAATACAGTGCATTTATCGACTTGGATCCTACTGCATCCAGCATTGCTCCCTGGGCACGCACGGGTCGGCCTCTGCTCCCACGGAAATGGCAACAGGACGAGGACTGGCCTCAAGCTGTGCCAGGGGAGGCTCAGGTTGGACATCAGCAGGAATTTCTTCATGGAAAGGATGATTTTACATTGGAAGGGGCTGCCCAGGGAGGTCTGGAGTCCCCATCCCTGGAGGTGCCCAAGGAAGGGCTGGATGTGGCACTCAGGGCTCTGGGCTGGGGACAAGGTGGGCATGGGGCACAGCTTGGGCTCCAGGATCCTGGAAACCCTTTCCAGCATCAATGATTCCATGATTCTACTCTGAATGACCCAGGCACTTTGGGTTTATGTTTTTCAGTTCCATGCACTGATTTTTTTCTGTAGTTTATTACTACTCTGGGACACTTCCCACTATCCCAGGCTGCTCCAAGCCCCGTCCATCCTGGCCTTGGACACTTCCAGGGATCCAAGGGCAGCCACAGCTTCTCTGTCCAAGGAGGCAAAGCACCTGGAGTGTAAATGCAATTGCACAGGGATCAGCTCAGGAATTGGGGCAGCCTGTGACACCTCCGGACAGCTCCTCCCAGGATCGCTGCGGCCGCTCCTCGCACAGCCCGAGGAGGTGCCATGAGGCCAGCCCAGCTCCCCAAAATGTGAATAAATGGCATTATTTCCAGGGATTAATTGATTACCACACATGGCTAATTTCTATTTTGGCCGCAGAACTGAATCCTCATCTGACCTGACAGCTTAAGAGTAAAACCTGGGCTTTGAGAAAATAGGCCAACAAAACCTCCGTGGTGTCACGTGGCCCTGCTACAGATCTGGAGCCCTGCTCCTTTTTCCAAGGATGCACCAGCTGCTTCAGAGCAGGTTAAATTGATACCCATCCCTTGCATCCTCCTAAAGCAGGAAAAAATCAGAGAAACACCTCAGGTAACACAGAGGAGAGTGGAGATACTGTTGGGATTTGTGTTTTCCCCCCAGGCTTTTGAATCCCAGAGCTCAGGTCATGTCCCAGACTCTCAGTGGTATAAAAGTCATATTTGCAAGGATAAGGAGCATCAATTCAGAAAACAAAACTGAAAATGAGAGACATGAAAGCATTGTCACTGTAGGCTGACAAAGCCATTGGCCACAGCAAGTGCCTACCCCAAAATTTTGATAGTTTAATAAAAAAACCCAACAGAAACACCAGAAAGGCAATGAGGAGACACAGCCACCCTCTCTCCTTTGCTCTTCCTGCTTTCCCTCCATAAACCCCAACACACTGCTCGTCCCTGCAAAGATTCCCCAGAGCAGCTGGGGCTGCCCCTGGATCCCTGGCAGTGTCCAAAGCAAGGTTGGACAGGGCTTGGAACAGCCTGGGATAGTGGAAGGTGTCCCTGCCGTACAATGGGTTGGGCTTTAAGGTCCCTCCCAACCCAAACCAGTCTGTGATTCCATGGTAAGAATCTCCAGGCCCAGTGCCCGTTTCTCCAGCTGCCTGGAGGTTCCCCTACCTGGAGCAGGTGAGCCGGCACGGCGGCTCCTTCCTGGCTGCAATCCCAGGCTCCAGGAGCTGCTCCCACAGCGGGCCTGATTCTCTTTTTCCTCAAGCTGTGGCTTCAGGAGAGCCAAGGACTGTGTGTGCTGACCCATCCCAGGCACTGCCACGTTACAGTTTAACTGGAATTGCTCTCCCATGACCTCCTTCGTGATTAGGGCTTTATTGCCCCATTATGTCATCAGGGTAGGCAATCAGTGCTGCAGCATTCCCAAAGAAACTGTTCCGCTGGATTCCGTGTTTACAAGATAACTGGAAAGAGAAGTGGCCCTCCCTTTCCCAAAGGAACGGGGGAAACCTGCATCAAGATGGAATCATGCAATCCCAGAATGGGTTGGGTTGGAAGGGACCTTAAAGCCCATCCCATTCCAACCCTGCCATGGGCAGGGACACCTTCTGCTGTCCCAGGGTGCTCCAGCCCCATCCAGCTGGAGTTAGAGCCTTCCTGCCTCGCGTTTCCAAGGAAAATGAACAAAGAGCTCCAGGAAGTGCCAAGTCCCACAGACCCCTCTGACCACACCCAGGCCCTCCATCCCCATCCCCACTTTGGGAACCAAAACCTGTGGAGCTGCAGGACCTCGGACTCCTGCCCTCAGCTCCCCAGGGACACCCCACCCTCCGTGGGCCATCAGCTGGAATCAGCTCGTCAGAATTCCTCCTCCTTGGGGTAACCATTCCACAGGATCTGTTACTTGGAGTTAGACATTAGGCCCCAAATACAGCTTCCAGAAGTTTGATCAAGTCCCATGTTTTGACCTGCTTGAACATTCATGAGCTTTAAAAAACCCAAACAGATCAAGTTTTCATTTTCTTAATTTTGAACCCTTGTAATTCTTCCTCAGAGCCTCAGGGTGTCCTAAAATCCAGAGGAAAGAAAAAAAAATGGACTTGAGATGTTTGTGGAGATGTTTGTGCATGTGTTCAGTGCAGCCCAGCAATAAACTGAGGAAGGGACCTCTCCACTTGGGAAATATTCCTCACAACTCAGCCACATGACAAATTGGAAAACGCTCTGTGATGAACATTAAATCTCACTATAAATCCCGTAATTTTTTAATGGGACTGTTTACAGCACACTCACTGTTGGGGTAATTGTACAAATAAAAACCAGGCAAGCTTTGTTTCCAACCCCTTCAGAAATAACAAGAGAATTTAAGGGATAAATATCTAATTTTTAAATAATTTGTAATTTAATATAACCACCCATAAAATGATAACTGACTGTAAAAATTCCTCTTGTATTCCATACAAACACCCTCAGTAAAGATCATCTCAAAGAAATGACAATAATTAGATTTAAAAATTACAAATCAGAAGAATCATTTACACGTAAGACACCGAGCGAGGCAAAGCACCAATTAACTGAATAAAATCAATTTCCATTTGGAATAATCAAGCTTGATAGACTGTCTTACTTATTTAGTCACTTTGTGTCTAATTCAGGTGGACAAATTATTATATTTGCTTTGATTTCCATGGAAGAGGAGGTCAGCAGATGTGGCAAATCCATTATTTGTTCTAAAAAAATGATGTTTAAAGAGAAATGCCTCAATACAGACAAGAATTACCACCTTTGTAATACCAATTTTGAAATTCTACCCAGTTCAGCTGGTTCTGTGTGTGTTTCCCAGCATCCTGAGTCTCCAAACCCAGCCTATCATGGAGAACACGAGTTCCAATCCATTTCAATTAGCAAGGCTGGGATCTCCCGGGAATATAAATCACAGGTTGTCACCAGCAGATTAAGCACTGCATTAACAGGGCTGCTGCAGCCAGGATTAACTGACAGCAGTGACACTGGGGGTGACGTGCCAGCCTTACAAAGTGACATTTCCCACTTGAAAAGTGGTGGGGGAATTTTTCCATCAAGGAGATTTTACAAATGCACCCAGGACTGGATGGGCTGGGCCACAGGAATGGGTTGGACCTTCAAAGGTCCCTTCCAACCCCAATTATTCCACGGTCACCAGGAGGCAGCAGCACTGAGTGTGACAGGGATCCCTTTTCCTCTGTTTCCAGGTATTCTTTGGCACCACTGCTCACCACACAAAGCGGTGGTGTCGATATTCTGTGGGATAAACTGAATTAAAACCAGGATTGGCTTAGATGTTTTTAAAACCAGGAGCATAACGAACCATGCAGCCTTAATTTGGGAAAAATCTACATTGCCTGCTCGTGTATTGCACATATGGCTTATCTGCAGCCCCACAGCTCTGGAAATGAAGGGGAAGAAAAAGAAGGAGAGCTTTATTTTCCATGCCTGAGTGGCTCTGAATGAAGCAATGCAGGGGGCTGTGAAAATACTGGGATGTCATATCTAAAACTACACAGGTCAGGCTTGGAACAGGCATCTGTCAGATCAAAAAACTCCATCAGAGAATCATGAAAACTTTTAGGTTGGAAAAGCTCTCTGAGACAGAGTCCAGCAATTCCCAGCACTGCCAAGGCCACACTGCCATTTGTCCCCAAGTGCCACGTCCACACGGCTTTGAAATCCCTCCAGGGATGGGGACTCCATCACTGCCCTGGGCAGCTGTGCCAGGGCTGGACAAACCTTTCCATGAAGGAATTTCCCCAATATCCACCCTGAGCCTGCCCTGGCCCAGCCTGAGGCCGTTCCCTCTCCTCCTGTCCCTGTTCCCTGCCAGCAGAGCCCGACCCCCCCGGCTGCCCCCTCCTGTCAGGGACTTGTGCAGAGCCACAAGGTCCCCCCTGAGCCTCCTTTGCTCCAGCCTGAGCCCCTTTCCAGCTCCCTCAGCCGCTCCTGGGGCTCCAGCCCCTTCCCCAGCTCCGTTCCCTTCCCTGGACACGCTCCAGCCCCTCCAGAGGCTCTCCTGTTGGGAGGGGCCCTGAACTGCCCCCAGAATTCCAGGTGTGGCCTCCCCAGTGTCCAGCACATGGTGACCACATTAGGAAAAGAGCACACAAAAATTGGAAGGAACTACTTCAGAGAGAGAGAGATGAAAAATATTTTCAATTCAAAGCTCTGTTTTCACGCTGCAATAAAAGAGGTCAGGATGACTAATGCGTCCTCTCACAGATGTACATTTACCCTCAAACACTTTTTGAAGAACTCTTTAGCCATTTTTTGCACTTTCCTGACCAGCTTTTGCAGGAAATATCCTGCAAAACTCAGCAGGAGCATTTCTGAAGGGATCATACAGTTCCAAAGTCAACACAGTGAGGACACTATTTCACTATTTCTTACCTGATGTATAGAAAATTGTTTAAATATTTTCAAAAATCTTAACAAATTTCCTGTAATTCCTTCTGTTATAAAAAACAACTCCAAACACAAATAAGTAGGTTAATTTGAAGTCTCCTAATCATATCTTTTTTAAAGATTCATTTGTGTTGTGTCATGAACTGAGGCTTTAACATTAAGGAGGGGGATAAAATAACTCCTACCTAAAGCTAAGTGTAAAGTCCCATGATTTCAGTGTAATTAATTAAATGAGTCATGTTTTATTTAGGTGCTTACACAAGCACAAGAGGATTAATTCTAAATAAAACCAATAGAGCTGTAAAATGCTCATTTGGAAAAAGGTCCTTGACAAGTGCCCAAGGCCAATCCTTCACCACAGGCTGGACCTATCCCGTTCCTGCCATGTTAGTCTGAACTGCTCATCCAAATCTCCAGTTCTTCAGCATCCCTGTTGTGGGCTGGCCTCTGCCCCCTCACACACCACCTCCTGCCCCTCACAACCTCCCAAAGCCAGGGATGGCTCCAGCCTGTTCCCAGATCAGAATTTCCCAGAGGCCACCCCAGTCTGAAAATGCCCAACTCCATCTGAAAGCCGATTTGTCCTTCCCCTGTGTCAGCCCGAGTCCCATCCCTGCACCCACGTTACCATGTGGCACTGGCAGCTTTGGTTGCCCGTTCCCTGCTCATCCCAGGCAGGGCAGGAGCCTTTCCATCATCCTTTGGTGATGAGGAGGGCGAATCCACCACTGTTCCATCTGTTCCTTCACCCACCTTCAGCGTTCACAGCAGAGCCCCTGCAGGAACATTCCCCTCACGGACACAGAACCCAACCACGCTCGGCCATCTCGTGAAGGTGCAGCTGCAAAGGAGCACGACAACACCAACTCCACACAACCAGAAGTCTTTTCAGAAACCACAAAATTCATGAGAAGCTGATTCTTCTCTTTTCAGTCCCAGAGAGAACTTTGTGTCAACTGCAGTGCCCAGTTGTGCCTCAGCCAGCAAACTGCAGCTCTGAGGGGACAGCTCCTCGCTGCAGTGACAACCTTGCCCTGAAATGCCAGGTCTGAGCCCAAATCCCACTGCACGACAGCTTCAGCCAGAGCACAGCCACAAACTGGGAAGCAGGACAGCAAATCCTGGAGCTGGATGCCACCATCCCTCCACCTGCTCCTATTCCAGTGTCCCAGCCCTCCAACCTCACCTTGCTCCTGTCCACGCTCGGTGTCCCATGCCAGCTGCCAGCAGGTGACTCCACACACAGGAGCCCTTCTCAGCCAGCTGCTTCCATGCAAAGCACAAAACCTGCTGCAGAAGTATTCCTGGAGCTGAAGGATGTTTCTTGAGCTCCAGGAAGAGCTGAATTAGCTGCCTGCAGTATTTAAATGCCCATCTTTCCGCAGGTTCGTGTAATCAATCCCCTGAGGTGAATCTCTGTTGTGTGACATTTTTGCAGAAAGAACTGACTCTTTTCAGTTCGTGGGGTATTTTTACTTCTCCCCTGCAGTTGGGCTTGGACTTACTCCCTTTTTTTCAGGCCTCTTTCACCATTTCCTCCTTGCTGACACTCTGGGTTGCGGCAGCAGCGGTTCTGCAATGCAGGGCTGAGTGCATGCAATTAACAACTTGCTCTCAGTTAGCAAAACGACTTGGGAGAGCCAGTGGCACCTCCTGTACCTGCTGCTGACGTGTGAAAGAGTTAACAGAACCTTTCATTAGCGCTATCAGCAGCCAGCCACGCAGTTTTATATATAGAAAAGCTTATCATGAGTGAGGAGCCAGCCCGCCCTGGCCCCTCTTTCCCAGCAGCATTTGAGGAACGTCTGAGTAAGCCCAGCTTTTGAAGCCTACAAAGAGGAGCCAAGCTATTCAAAGAGAGTGTGGGAGAAAAGGCCTCGGCTGATTTTGGGCAGAGGAGGTTTATAAACTGCCTGGGCTCCTGCTGGTAACCCCAGTTTGCTCTGTCAATCCCTACCCCGAATCACTGGGAATTCTAGATCAGAGGCAGAAGCCTAAAAGACACTTGAAAGTTTCGAGACAGAGGCTCGGCACAGACAAAATCACATCCAGAGCCTGAGTTCCAGCTTGGAAGGGGGTGAATCTGTGGAGCCACTCCCCGCAGTCTGTGACAGGGACAGAGGTGGCAGAGCAGGATGTCAGTGCTGAGTCAGCAGGAAGCCCCAGGCTCTGGCCACTGTCACTGTCACTGTCCCCACAGGGAGAGGAAGTGGTTGTGACTCCGGGCTGGCGGTGGCAGCTGTGACACCCAACCACGGCTGCCACCTCCACACCCCCGCTGCTGTCACTGTCCCCAGGGCACCTCACACAGCCCCCGTTAAGGGATGCCCAGTGCCCAAGGGGAGGATTGAGCCATGAGAGACTGAGCTAAGATGAAGGCACTGAGGGTTTTTATGGGGAAAATGAAGGAAAAACCATTGGATTATTTTCTAAGTGCTTGTTGTGTACTATCAGGTCTATGCCACAGCCATTTCACACTCCCGTGCCACAGGATGTGTCTCTTGCTGTATATTCACTGTCCATCCAGTTTGGTCTCATTTTAGTTACGAAAGGTCTCTGCAGCAAGGCTCTCTTTTGAATTATTTCCTATTTCACCTGCAAGCTCAGCAAAGGACTGAGGTCATTAATGCAGAAACACGGAGAAGGAAAAGAGACTCATCATACTAATCAGGGCACTAATTAAGTAATTCAACATTGGCCAGCAACAAAGCTCCAGGACTTCCTTAGGAAATCTTAGAGGAACAAACATTTCAGATAAAACCCACTCTGACTGGTTTTAACATCTCATTGATATATTTTATGATACTGAACAGCTACCCATACCCCAAATTAATGACATTTTACTGAACAGGGAACCTTTCAAGCCAAAGCAAAAGCTTGCAGTTCCATTTTCCCAAGTTTCCAGCACCCCCCTGTCCCAAAAGGCCTGTGATTGAAGTCCCAAATTAGGGTCACCTCTCCCTGTGCTGTCAGCAAATCAATCTGGGCTGCTTTTCAAGCAGGGCTCACACATAAATCAGGCAGTCTGCCATTGACTCGCATGAGAAACCCTTGAGCAGCAGAGTGAAACACCAATAAAATCTTACAATTAACTTGAGAAGTTGCCTTTGGTTCCATCCCAGCGGCCCCTCTGCTCCTCAGCTGCAGAAAACGTGTCCTCACACAGATGCTCCCTTGTAATGGCTCTGGATGAGTGTTTAAAATTGCTTCTTGAACACAAAAACTAATTACAGCCAAGGGGAAATACTCACAGAAGAGTCTCATGCTGCATCATGGCCAGATTGAACGCTTGTGTTTCAGCAGCAGTTTCATTTTGGAAGAGAGAAGGGGAGGATGGGAAAAAGCAAAAGTGTGCCCTGTCTGACTCTCTAGAGTTAGAAAAGGGGAACACATAACTGGATGTGGGAGAAAAGGAAGGAAGGGAAGGGAAGGGAAGGGAAGGGAAGGGAAGGGAAGGGAAGGGAAGGGAAGGGAAGGGAAGGGAAGGGAAGGGAAGGGAAGGGAAGGGAAGGGAAGGGAAGGGAAGGGAAGGGAAGGGAAGGGAAGGGAAGGGAAGGGAAGGGAAGGGAAGGGAAGGGAAGGGAAGGGAAGGGAAGGGAAGGGAAGGGAAGGGAAGGGAAGGGAAGGGAAGGGAAGGGAAGGGAAGGGAAGGGAAGGGAAGGGAAGAAAGGAAGGAAGGTTGGTTGTGTGTCAGCACAGCAGGTTGGAAACCTTGCAGGTGTATCTAAAGTCTAGTAGAGCTTTGCATCACAAAAAGCCAAATCCAAACAACAAAAGGAAAGCTCAGGTTGAGTGATGGATTTAAGCATGCATGGGGAGCTC
Source organism: Coloeus monedula (assembly GCF_965178545.1). Lineage (NCBI taxonomy): Eukaryota > Metazoa > Chordata > Aves > Passeriformes > Corvidae > Coloeus > Coloeus monedula. Next base: position 36,668,529 of record NC_138788.1, on the reverse strand, counting down.
TGACACTGCTTTTGGTGCCAGCACCAGTCACTAAACATGTGCAGAGGCAGCGGCTCACTCCTGAGCCTCCTGATTCTTCTCCAACTCCACCATGACCTGAGCTCCTCCACACCAGGTCCTTGCAGACCCAGAACCCCACAGTCCCTCCAGGCAGGAAACAGCACCAGGGACACCCTTCAGGGATGATACCTGGGAAGGAAACTTAAGCAACAGAGCCTTAGGCACATTTTACAGAGTCAAATCCATTGTTTGGCCAAATTTAAAGACAGAGGGATCTTTTCAGAGGTGAAGATGGAAATGGAGACTGACAATATGAAAGTTAACAGTAAAGGTTCTCCTTGACTGGTCAGCTCGCTGGTGGGATGGGTCAGGAATTCCAGCCCCACCACAGAGCTGCTCAGATCTGCAGCTTCAGGGAACCCAGCCATCCCCCTCTCCTCCTCCCTGCTTCGTGTCCTCCATGGAGTTAACACGTCTGATGTGCACCTTTAGTAGAAAAAGTTCTTGCTTTCAAACCTTCAGCCGCTTCCCAAGATTTTTAGCAGTTCTGTAATTGGAGAAGCAGTGATGGCAGCCCTGTTCCAAGGTTTCTAATTCCTCTCCTCACCTCTGCAGTGGCTGAGACTCTCCTCCAGCAGCTTCCCTGGGCACGGACCTGCCAAGACTGAGAGGAGAAATCTTTTTATGATGAGGTGGGCAGGCCCTGGCACAGGTTACCCAGAGAAGCTGTGGCTGCCCCTGGATCCCTGAAGTATCCAAGGCCAGGTTGGACAGGACTGGAGCAGGTAACTTGATGATCTCAAAGCTGTTCCCAATTGACATGATTCTGTGAGTCCATGTCCCTGCTCATTGTGGGGGGCTGGCCTTTAAAGGTCCCCTCCAGCCCAAACTGTTCCACGTTTCTGTGGATCCTCCTGCTCCCAGCACACACAGCAGGGCTGGATCAGCTGCTCTAGAGCACAAAGGGTTTGCCAGCACGAGGTTTTGCACATTCTCATTCCTTTTGTCTCCTACACCCCGCTTGTTCCCACTACGCCAACACACCGTACATCACCCTGCAAACGAGGGGGAGGAGCAGGGAAAACTCACTTTCTCCTGAAATCTGAACGAGTTTAATGATCAAACTCACAGGCACAGCCCAACCGATGGCTGAGACAGCAAAAGTGGGGTGCCAAAACAGGGATGGGCAAGGGATGCAGAGCAGCAGCAGTGACAACAGGGCAGGACCCTCCCCTGAGGTCTGGGACATCAGTGTCACGTCTCTAATTCCAGGGACTGCGCTTTCACAGCCTCCTTGGCACAGTTGGTGCAGCTCTGTCAGACAACACCTTGTTGATGTCAGACAGACAGACAGGATCTGCTTTTCCAGCTGAAATAATGCCTTACAGACCTTATTTCTTAAGGCTTCCACCTCAGGTTCTCCCCTTTTTTTAAGCTCAGAGTATTTTCCACAGCCATGCTCAAGCTTCTTCTCAGCCCCTGTTATGACCTCCATCCATGACCTGGCCCATGTGGACCCTCCTGTCAGCACAAGGATGCACCATCCACATCCCCAGCTGCCAACCACCCAGAAGTGACTGTCACCAAGCACTCCCCACAGCCAGGAACCCAAACCATCCCAGGAAAACCCCCCTCTCCGGAGGTGTTTGGATACAGCCCCCTCATACTGAGCCAGCTGCATCCACACACTGACAAAACCATGAAGCAGAATCTTTCTGAACACAATAAAAGTCACTCTAGGGATTATTTCTAAAGCCAAACCAACAGGATTTTTTGATGTTGAGATTAAGCCACTGATCACATGAGGCGAGCACAGGACCCTGCTTGCTCTGTACATCCCAGGGGCTCTCTGGAAGCATCAGCTTCAAACCAGCTCATGCTGAAGTTTACACCAGGAAAAAATCCATAATCTTTGTAGCCTTTTCCCCCTGCAGCTTCCACTTAGGAAATGTGTATTTATTTATGTGTATTTTTGTACGTGTACAATTCTCCCTCCAAATTTTTACAAAGCAACACTAAAACTCCAATTAACAAAAGCTACTCCAGAACATTTATCTGCCACAAAGTCTCCTGAGAGAGGCAGCAGTCACAACAAAAAGGTTCCTGATACCGCAGCCACGCGCTCCTGGTGCAAACCTGGCTTTTCCAAGCCCTTCCCAGTGACCAGCAGGGAAATTACATGAGTACAAAACAATTACAAACCTAATGAAGCAAGCGATGCCAGATGTTGAACTTAGGCCCCAGATAATTCCAGGGAACACCTGTTCCCTGCCCACGGTTGGATCCCAACAGCAGCATGTGGAAATGTGTGAGGAGATTCAAGGGAACATCTGTTTTTCCATGAGTTGCTGGCTGAGCATTCATCAAAAGGCTGATATTCCAATTATTTATTTGGAATGGCTGCTCTGGGCACAGGCAGCAGCTCCCTGCTCCTGCAGCACCAGGAATTAAAGCAACGGCCTGGCCTGGTACAGATATAGCATCTGCCACCAGTGCTCGCTATTCCTCTTTTCCTCTGACATTCCCAAAGTTAGCAGATATATATTTACTTCCCAGAACTAAACTTACGGCATCAACAGCACCAGCTTTAATTCTAAATCTGGCTCTGGGACATGAAATGCATCTGATTTTCTCATCCATTATTAAGTCCCAGGCATGCTAATAAGGCGTTTATCTCCAAAAAAGATCATTACCCATGCAGATTTCTAGGGATAGTCAAGTTCTTCACAGCCTGGAGTCTCAGGACATAAATAGAAATGCTTTTACTATTAAAATTAAACCAGCAAGCCTGGGAGTTATTAGAACAGTAAAACCCAAGCCTGCAGCGTGGTTGTGCAGGCAGCTCTGGGAGCCTGCATCAAATCCCAGGGATGCAGGCACTGCAACCTGCCACAGAAACTGCAGGAATGCGGAGCGCCTGCATCCCTGGAATTCCCCCATGCCAGCTTCACAAACAGTGCTGGAAGCATGAACAGGAGCCCTTGGTCTGCAGTGAGAAAACCAAATGCCCCCTGAATAAAGCACCTGCAACGTTTCATGCATAATGCCTGGCAGGGGAGAGATTTTTCTTTGCTCAAGTCTGGAAAAGAATTCATACCATAAAATAGGAACAACATCAACAACAAACTTAACCCCAAGAGGAAAACGCTGACACAGGCTGGAGAAACAACTGGAGAGAAAAATGAGTTTAGTAACAAGGTGTCTGTAGCAGTTGGGGGAGAATAAAAGCAGCAAGAACTGCCACCCCCTCCTGTAATTCAGATTTCGAGGGCATTCACCACACCTCTGGAGGACTGCACTGAATTTTCCATCATTTCAGCTCAGATCAGTCTTGGGCTGGGAAAATTCAAGAAAACCCAAAAAACAGTGTCAGTCTGAGCTGAGTCTTTGGAGTATCTTTCAAAGTCTGACGACTTCTCAAGCTTTAAGCTTGTCCTGAATTTGGAGAAATGGAAAGATATTGAAAGATATTGAAGGAGAAAACCAAATTACTGTCATCATTTTGGAGATGAATCCTACCTGAGACGTGTGTGATGTTGGGAGACCAAGCAGCCAAAAACCAGCTGGAAATTGAAGGAGTGAGGGGCAGGGCAGGAAGGCACAATTTAAATGTTGGAATCTCCATTTAAAACACCTGCACTCCATTCACTCTTTAGCATAAGCTGCATGATACAGACAATAAGCTTTAAAAATAGTTTTATATTCAGCTTAGAAAAAACAATGAAGCAGTTCTCAAGTTTTAGTTAGGTGCCACTCCTGACACAATTAAGCTAAAAATTGGAGCTGAAAATTTAAAAATGATGCTCGGTATCACCTGCAAATCACACGACAGCTGAACACCATTTCAGAAAAATGACACCAAAGACAGAGCTGGGCTAAAATCTACCAAAAAAGATGACAATCCCTGATGGCTGCACTGATAACAGACACTGAGCTGCACAAAGCACTCACAGCTACACCACCAGAGATGTCCCTTCCCTGTGCCCACCTCACCTCCCAGCCACCATCATCTCTTTTACAGCCATCATCATCTCTTTTACAGCCCTACAAACTGATGGATTCATGTTCATTCCTTGAAGCAACGACATTCATATTGCAAAGGCTCCTGATGAGCTCTAAAAAATGATCTGTCACCCCTTCAGATCCTAGCTGGAAGCATGGGCTCTTCCCACAGGTCCCACCGCAGGCAGCTCAGGTTTCCACTTGGGGGAATGGCTTCCCAGTGCCAGAGGGCAGGGCTGGATGGGAGATTGGGCAGGAATTGTTCCCTGGCAGGGTGGGCAGGCCCTGGCACAGGGTGCCCAGAGCAGCTGGGGCTGCCCCTGGATCCCTGGCAGTGCCCAAGGCCAGGCTGGACATTGGGGCTGGGAGCAGCCTGGGACAGTGGGAGGTGTCCCTGCCATGGCAGGGGTGGCACTGGATGGGCTTTGAGGTTTCCAGGCCAAACCATCCTGGGATTTTATGATTCTCTGAGGTGAAATCCAAAGCATGAGAATTTCTCATACTCCCTGTCCCAGTTGGTGTGCACAGCCCACGAGAACCTGGATTAAGCCTCAGCCTGAAGGCGCCCTGATGGACAGGAAGAATTCATGTGGGGGATAAAAAACCCCCCAACCAAATAGATCAAACTCCCCAGTAAAAGAACACACACACCCCCCAACAGGCCATTAACCACCTCCCTCGTTCTTTCTTTGGGACCACGTAACTAATCCAGATAGAAATAAATTATAGTGGCAACGTGTCCAAAATACAGGGTGGACGTCTGGGAAACGTGGCAAAGACCATCAAAAGGAGATTTGAAAAACCCCAAACTAACAAAACTGGAAGAAATTACTCTCCAGTGATTCCTCTTGCCCCAGTGAGTTTCTTGGTGTTAATTCCCAACTCTCCCCTCCACTCCAAGTCTGGCCCATCCCCCCCCAGCCCCCCGTGCAAACCTCGTCTCTGCTGATCCAGGGCCGTGCTCTCTAAGCCTCTGGCCTTGCAAGGCAGCAATTTTCTCACAAATAATCCTTGCAGTTTCATGCTTTTTCATTATTCTAGTACAGGAAATGGCTCAAAACAAAACTGAAGGCTTCCAGTTATATTTTTTGTTTAGCTCACCACCCAGCACATCACTGCTCTGGCTGGGTAATAGAATTGTTGTAATATTGATCAGAAGCTTCCAAAACACTGCAGAATTGGGGTTTTTTTCCTATTAAGAGGTCTCTCTGTTTTTGTGATTATATTTGATACAGAGCTATGACAGCCATCCCATTATTTTTATGATTCCAAGACTTTCTGGAGCAACAGCTCGTCAGGCTCTCTGACTACAGAGGCTGAAAAAATCCTTTAATTTCCACATCAAACCCCTGCTGAGGAATCTGGCATTGCACATCCACTCCCAACAGAGGTACAACCATCCTCTTCAAAGCCTAGACTGGGCAAAAAGGGAATTTCCCTTCAGAATAAACACTGGGGTGGCATTTCCATTATCCTGTTGTCACGAAAAGCAGGATCAAAGTGATGAAGAAACACACCCAGAGCCACACAGAGGCCCAGGGCGTATTTAAAGTGCCATCTATTTTTGATGTTATTTTAGAAATAATAACCCAAAGTTATTTTCTTAGTAATTAAAAAACCTGGAAGACCAATGATTTTGTGCTACTGTTCTCAAGCAAAACCCACCTGATCAATAAATACCAAATTACAGCATTTTCACATCTTTTGAAAATGTATTTTGAGGAAAAAGTGCCCCAGGCCAGGTTGGATGGGGCTGGGAGCACCCTGGGATAGTGGAAGGTGTCCCTGCCCATGAGTGGATGAGCTTTAAGGTCTCTTCCAAGCCAAACCATTCCATGATTTTATGTAGAAATTCCAAGTGTGTAATGATGCCCCTGCCCATCTTACACTGAGTATCTTAAGTGAAGACTAGAAACGTTAAACTCTGTTATTTAAAAAAGTATTTCCATTCTCAGCTGTGAGACAAACTCAGAAAAATTCATTTGCCTTCCATAATTAAATTGCCCCAATGCTGCAACACTTCAGGCAGAAAAAGGTTGAAGCATCAAGAAACACTCAGATAATTCTTCCCTAACTTCTGTCTAATGTCTGTTCTTTCCTTCTGAATGAAAACATAAATTTCATTAGTGGAGTATGATTAAAACTTGTTTTTTTCCTATCTGAAAACCCAGTAATCACCACCTGAGCATGCCAGCTGTCAATGACAACAGCCTCAGGCTCTGATCTGCAGGAACTGAACAATTAGTAATTAATTAGAACAAAGCTGAGTAGTACAACACAAGCTGGATTGTCAGCTAGAGTTATTAGAGTTGCAGAATTAGGGTTGGGACTCCTGCTACGTGTGAGCACAGCAAGCTCACAGTTTCTTCAGCAAGTTCACAGAAAACTTCCCTTCAAAATGTCATTTTTCCTTTTTCTCCTTGAAGTGACAGGACAGAACTCCTGTCCCCAAAAATGCACCTCTTCTCCACAGTGCTGCAGGATGACAGACAGAGTTTCTGCCTTGCCCAGCCCTCTGGCCTCTGCACTCAGTTCTCTCAAACAAATAAAGTTCTACTGCCTCCAAAATACACCTCTGCTCATCCTTGGTATCTGGAAAATCCTTCACAGAGAGTAAAATTTGATGAAACTGCTCCTTAATTTGATTTTCATCCTCACAAATTCTTTACTAACAACTCCCTAAAGCCATGCCCTGTGTGACACAGTTCTTCATGCTCAGGGAAGGAACAGGCAAGGACAGTCCCCAGCTGATACCCCAATTTTTGGGTGTTGTGATTGTACAGAAGTAACGAGGCCTTTGCAAACACACCCATCACTGCTCTGCCTCCCCCTTCCATCGAACTCCCTGATCACCACTTCTTCTCCAAAGCACAACCAGCAGCCTCGGGGCTCTCTGGGGATGGGCAGGTAACAGGAGGAGCGCAGAGAGAGGCTGGCAGGCAGCTGCAAGGGAGTTCAAGTGGAAAAAAACTAAAATACACCCCAGAGAGGACGTTTGCAGCCACTTTAGTGCATTAGAGATGCCACTTACAAATGTGAGAACAGCAGAAAACAGAAAGTCTCTGTTCACAGCGTGTAGAAACTATTGACAGCGTGGCATGAGTAAAGAAAAATGTTCCTGTACGTGGTGCTTCTGCGTCCTAAGGAAATTTGAATTGTTACAGCCAAAAAAATCACCAGAATATTAATGAAAAACTAATGAAAAGTATGGTATCAGTCCAGCATCAGTTCAGATCTGCTCCATACCTTCACACTAATCCACATTAAATCAAACCAGTGACAAACTGAAACTGTGCCATGAACACAGAATAAAGCAGGAAAAATCGGCGCCAATTTATTGGGTGCTGTAACCTTGGAGATCTCCAAACCTGCTGTGGATTTAGAGGACTAAGATCAAGATTAGAACCCCCCCTTTAACAGAGCAATTCTCAGATGAACACATATTTAGGTCAATGACTTCCCTGCCTTCCCCAAAACTGTGCCACTGACTCCAAGCACAGGAATCTGCATCTTTGGAGAACATGGATCATCGGCTCAGGCAGCCAAGGGCAGGATTGATTGAGTTCTGATTGCTCTGCTAAATAATTGCACCAGGATTTTTGTTTCTTCAGTCACACCTAAATATAAACAGCAACTTTCAATACTGAAATTGGTTTTCTGGTCAGCTCTGGGATTTGAAAACCTTCAGGGAAATGGAATCATAAAATGGTTTGGGCTGGAGGGGGTGTTAAGGATTACCTGGTTCCACCTCCTGCCATGGGCAGGGACACCTCCCACTGTCCCAGGCTGCTCCAAGCCCTGTCCAGCCTGGCCTTGGGCACTGCCAGGGATTCAGGGGCAGCCCCAGCTGTTCTGGGCACCCTGTGCCAGGGCCTGCCCACCCTCACAGGAAGGAATTCCTTCCCAATTTCTAACCTGAATTTCCCCTCTTTCAGCTAGAAACCCTTACTCCTTGTCCCATCACTAAAATTCCTGATGACAAGTCTCTCCCTGGCCTCCTTGTATTCCCTTCAGATGCTGGAAGGTGCTGCGAGGTCTCCACACAACCTTCTCCTCCCCAGGCTGACCACAACAATCCATGTTACTCACTGCTGCTCAAAGCCACATGTCTGTCCCATAAATGTTGTGTTTGGGAGATCTGACTTCAGAGCTGTGGAAATCCCACTGCACACTGTCTCATCAAACTGCGAGTCCTCAACCTTCACCAGGGTTATATTGTCTGGATAATCAGAAAAGTTTCATCTATTTTAGGCCTCTTTCCAAAATGTTGATTTGTTACCTCTTCCCTTTAACCATTCAATGTTTCAGCCTAGGAGGTTACACCCCAATAAAGGACAAAATTGTGCCAAAGGGTGCAAATTGTCTGAAATGCATCAATCTAGCGACAGGAAAGCCAGGAAGAGCTGTCAGGAATATTTGCACGCCCACAGCCAAACTTGAAATCCCAAACCATTTCTGCAAGAGCTCCTGTTTAAAAAAAAATAGGTTGAAAGCACTGATGTAGGAGACAGGACTAAAGCCAAATCTCCTAAGGTTAGTCCAGCAAAGGGCAGCTTTGCTGAGCCAGGTCCTAGAGCAGATTTCGATGTGCAGTGGCATTGCTGCAGGCAGGATGCCTCCCCAAAGGCAGGATTTGGCACATTCCCATTGGGATTCTCCAGGTTCCTGCAGGTCCAGGTCTCCCAAATTTACCAGCCCCTCCCAGTTGGGTGCTGCAGGCAAACTGGGCCCTGCTCCAGTGCCCTGCCTCAGGATCCCACGGGATTTGAGCAGGGGTCGGAGAACAGCTTGGAAAACTTATGTACAACCTCCAAATCTACAAATGACTTCCACTGCTGCCCACACACTCCGTAGTCATATTCAGCAGCTCAGAAACTTGAGGAGAGGGAGCTTTTCTTGCCCCAAAGAAGAGCAGAGAATGATAAATTAAATACCAGCACTATATTTAGAAAATAAACTCTTTCCGCTGCAGTTATAATTTGCCGAGTGTCACAACATTTTGAGTTTCCTTGGAAATATTATCTGCAGGGGAAAAAAACACATTTAAACACAGCACATTCTCACTCCCATTTCCAGCTGTAGCAGAGGACAGCTCAAAAACCCTTGCCAGGAAAACATGGCACAAGGATTGGGTGTCAGTCACTGCTCCTGCCCCTGGGCTGCACCACCCCTGCATCCCTGACACTCCATCCACACATTTCCCAACTCCCACCTTTTACTATTCCTAGCCCCACTAAACTCACAGATTTTGGGTTTAAGTTGGTTTATTTGCATTATGAAAGGAAAAAAAAAATACGTTTTTCTCCTCAGAGAGCAGCAGAGTGAAGGCTGGGAGATGCTGAATGGCCTCCTTTGATGTGAGAGGTTTACACCTGACCTTCTGTTTTCCTTCCTGGATATTTAAATCCTGTTGTCTCCGAAAGCTGAGTAACAATGAGATCCACACACTGACCTGCTCCAGTGGAGCTTTGATCCTTCTCCTAAAAGCCAGTCCATGGCACTTGGTTCTAACACTTTTTCAGAGATAAATGACTAATTTTCAGCTTTATTTAGCTCTCTTGGCATTTGAGCAGCTAAATAGATTATTCCAAGCAAAATTTATCACTTCAATAATTCCAACACATCGCCTCAAAAGGCAGGGATTAGTATTTCAAAGACACAGAGTTAATCCCAAAAAATTCTTCCCTGTGAAGGTGGGGAGGCCCTGGCACAGGGTGTCCCTGGATCCCTGGAAGAGTCCAAGGCCAGGCTGGAGCACCCAGGGGTAGTGGAAGGTGTCCCTGCCCATGGTAGGGGTGGAATGGGATGGGGTTTAAGGTCCCTTCCCACCCAAACCAGTCTGGGATTCCATGATTCTAACCAAGAGCGCCAATGTTTTAACTCAACATCCGAACAAAACCATGAAAAGACGTCAAAACAACCCCTGGAAAAAAGAGAACGTTCTTGTGTCATTTCTAAAACTCACATATGGATCTGAAAGTTGACCTTTATGGCTCATTTCTTCCTCAAAATGAAAACTCCTGAGAAAACAGCACATTTTCTATATAAATAACTGTCAAAGCACACTGTTGTGATGCCTCAACACTCACTTCTGAGACATTTCCAGGATTTTTATTTGTCTTTCTACTGCTATAATCTTTAATTCCTTTTAATCAACACGAAGTATATTGTTTAGCTGAAAGTAAGCCAATTTTTATTTGGTAATAAAGCAGCATAATACACACAAGAGAAGCAAGGCACCAATGCAATCTGGGGAAGAGGAAGGAATTCCATTTGAAACGAGGACAAAAACTTTGAATCAGGAAATCCGTGGCTTTCCAAGGAAAGTGAACCTATGTGGCCATTTGGAACAGGAAAAACCAATATCCAATATTTATTTGCATTGCAGAGCAGCTCTGCAGCCCACACAGGGTAAATACACTGGACTCAAATGATTTCTTTGTAACCACATTGAAATGGCTTCATTATAGCATTTTAATTGTGGGTAACTGCAGGGAAATCTATAAAACAGAAAATGAAATAGAAATAGAAATTAGAAAATTCTGCAGCTGGGCAGAATTTTTGAATGGATCTGCTGAAATGCCTCAGAAATAGCAAAAAATAGGGATTTGCTACGTTCAACTTTAGGGAAAGACTGGAGCACGTTGGGGAAAGCAGCCTAATGCCCCTGGCATTGGAAGAGCTAAGCCTGTAATACTTTTCCCTCCTTGTTAACCAAGGGATTACAATCCCTCCCCATCCCTGTGGTTAATGCAGCTAATACAGCCAATACATGTTTATTGGAATTCTCCCTGCAAACCCAGCAAAGCCTTTGGAAATTTCAGCCAAAAAGCATTAAAATGATCTTTAAGTCTTCTTTAGGGCTGTTTCAGATGTGTATTTTATACTTACATATTTATTATCACTGTGTGATATTCACAGATTCTGGGGACTCCACTGCAAACTCACAGAGAATTCCCAGAAATGCTTAGGATCAGATAAAAATGTTCTGGTTTGATGTTAACTTAGGTACAGTTCTCTGACAAAGAAAGTCACTTCAAACCCTGTTCACACTGTGAAGTGTCCTTGGGGAGCTGCTCGTTCCAGTGTGCCACAGCCTCAGGTTACAGACAGCACCGAGCGACCTCCCACTCAAGCATGGCCAGGGATTCTTCTCCATCTCCTAGGGAAGGGAATTACCCTGGCACTGCAAATGGGAATGCTGGGTTCAGCCATGCTGACTTCCGATTAAAAAATAGAGAGGTTTTAGTTCATGGAATCATTGATGCTGGAAAAGCCCTCTGAGATCATCAAATCCAACCTCACCACTGCCCCATGTCCCCAAGTGCCACATCCACACGGCTTTGAAATCCCTCCAGGGATGGGGACTCCATCACTGCCCTGGGCAGCTGTGCCAGGGCTGGACAAACCTTTCCATGAAGGAATTTCCCCAATATCCAACCTAAACCTCCCCTGGCCCAGCCTGAGGCCGTTCCCTCTCCTCCTGTCCCTGTTCCCTGCGAGCAGAGCCCGACCCCCCCGGCTGCCCCCTCCTGTCAGGGACTTGTGCAGAGCCACAAGGTCCCCCCTGAGCCTCCTTTGCTCCAGGTCAGTGTGGAGCATCCCAAAATTCCATTTCTCAGCATTGCTCAGGTTGGAAAAGTCCTGTAAGATCACCAAGCTCAACCCCAGCCCTGCCAAGGCCACCACTGCCCCATGTCCCCAAGTGCCACATCCACACAGCTTTGAAATCCCTCCAAGGACAGAAACTCCACCACTGCCATCTAGCAATGATAACTTTTAAAAGAATAGGTTTGAATGATCAAAATGATGAACATTGAGTACTCATTTTATCTACAGATTCATGGAAAAAACCCGAATTTTCCACTTCATCAGGAAGGAAGTGGCATAGGGAGCTGATTGATCCCTCTGTCAGGTTATTGCCATGGATAAACAAACAGAGGAAAACCACCACAGGCTTCAAAAGTTATTAATGGGAGAGAAAGGGCAGAGGTCAGGGCTTTATTGCCAATTCCAACTTCTTCACCTTATGAAAGGCAGATTTAATGTATGTAAATTATTAAATGTATGTAATTTATATATTTTTTTTTTTAAATAGACCAATGCTAAGATTAAACTTAAAAAAAAAGTTCCTGTGTTTTCCTCAGTCACGATTGCTCCTTATCTTCTTGAACTCACACTAAATCTTGGAAACTCTTTTTAAAGACACTTCAGTGAAAGCAGAACTTCCCAAATCATGTAGAAGGCTAAAAATATTTCAGCAAGGTCCCTCAAAGTCTAAAGTGTCTGTGAGAAAAGTACTTTTCCCACAGAAAAATTCATAGTATTTATAATCTAGAACTGCTTCACATTTACTTCTAAACAGCACAGGTGTGAGACACCACATCAGGTCCCCAAATAAAGTATAAATGTTCTTGTGGAAGGGGAAAAATCATGGAATGGGTTGGGTTGGGAGGGATCTTAAAGCTCATTCTGCCATGGACAGGGACACCTTCCACTACCCCAGGGAAGCCCCATCCAACCCGGCCGTGGACATTCCAGGGATGGAAAAATCCTCTATCTTAGATCTGAATTCTGGTGCTTTGATACTTTGGAAAATTTCGTTAGGCAGCTTTGAGGGCCTTTAATACCAAAAAAGGTTTGGATGTGGGTTTGCATAACCACAAGGAATAGTTCCCCACTTGCACAGGACTCACTCTTCTTAAAATAAAGAGAACTAAATTAAAAATAAATCAAATAAATCAAACTCATGATCTAGCTTACCAAGCAAACTTGACTTTCCATTAGAAATCCTAATACATCTTCCCAATTCTCCGTTTCACACTGATGGGCTTGGCTAAGCAGAAGCCATGTGAAATAGGTGTTATTAAAATGCCATATGCAGCATCAGATGGTATTTCCTTACACAGTTCAGTTTCTGAGCTCTGGAGGAAAAGAAATGGTAATTCTATGCAAAAGAAGCTGTGACTCACCAGCATGCTGCTTTTGCAATTATCAAATTCCCCATTTTTATTTACACAGGTTTGAGTGCTCTTAGATACTTTAAAAACTTCCTGATTAAAGAAAGACCAGAAGCAAAACAAATTTCAGAGATTTGTGTACAAAGAAATAGAATTGATACCTTGAGGAGCGGCAAAGGAGCTCAATGCTAAAAGCAGGGATTTCACATTCAGGAAATGATGGAATGCATGGATACTTCCTCCAATTTGTAAAATACACCCCAAAACTTTAAACTTCCCTCAAAGAATCAAAGAGGTGTGATTTTATACACCCCTCATACACACATTTCATGGGGGCTGTACATAAAACTGAAGACTGCAATAGACTTTTTTAATCTTGCACTTAATAACTTTATAAGTGTAATTAATGCAGCATTTCTTCTATATTTTTTTTTTTTTGCTTAATCCAAATTATTTCAGTTTGAAAGCACCTTCACCTTTCAGAGTGTAAAATCTGAGATGAAAATACAGCACAAACCAGTTTACATCCTGGAGTCACATCTTTTCAATAAAGATACATGATTAAATGAAGGAAAGTCAGACTAAGCATTAACTTCAACACTTCCTGATGCCAAACTTAGAACAACTGTGTGCCAACACATGCTTACAAAGTTGAAAGGCAAAAAAAACCCCACAAACAAATCAAGAAGTTCCCAAACAAGCTGTGGGTTTGGTTTTGTTCTATTTCTTTCATAAAAATGAGAAATCATAACCGCAGGGAAGTCATGAGGCCCAGAGCAGCGCTGGGCACTGGGGAGGCACCTCCAGTCCTGGGGGCAGTTTTGGGTCACAAAAGAAAGGACATGGAGGGGCTGGAGCATGTCCAGGGAAGGGAATGGAGCTGGGAAGGGGCTGGAGAATTCCTGAGGGAGCTGGAAAGGGCTGAGCCTGGAGCAAAGGAGGCTCAGGGGGGACCTTGTGGCTCTGCACAAGTCCCTGACAGGAGGGGGCAGCCGGGGGGGTCGGGCTCTGCTGGCAGGGAACAGGGACAGGAGGAGACAGGGGAGGTTTAGGTTGGACATCAGGAAGGATTCCTTCAATGAAAGGGCTGTTAAACACTGGAAGGGGGTGCCCAGGGTGGTGATGGAGCCCCATCCCTCAAGGTGTCCAAGGAACGACTGGAGGTGGCACTTTTCGATATGGTTGAGTTGGCACAGTGGGATTCAGTTGGAAGTTGGACTTGATGGTTTTGGAGGTCTTTTCCAACCTTAATGATTCCATTTTAAAGCCACTTCCATATCCCTAGTGAACTGGTTTGCAGCTCTTGGCCACAGAGTCACTTCATCCCCCATGTCCCAGCACAACAGAGGCCTGGTAAACACGGTGCCCTCCCAACACAAACGTGAGGGGGCTGGGCTGAAAACAAAAATTAACAACTAAAGCTGCCTCCTTGCCTTGTACTGATCACAGTGAAAAGAAAAGAAAAGAGGTCACATCAATTCAGCTGAAGCTGGTTAAAAGTGTGTTTTTAGGTTATCCTGCACATCAGCACTGTCAGCACGAAGAGCAGACGCCTGGCTGGGCTTTGGCAGAGCCGCCCTCTTGTCCTGCTGAGCAAAGTGACTCCTGCACCTCCGAGAGACCAGTGAACATCAGCCAGGTAGCACAGCAGTAATCAAAATAATCCACTCATAAATCCTAAATCCACTATATAAGCAGATACTGATAATCATGGGGCGTAACAAACGGTACTGGGAAAATCCTGAAGAAGCTGAAGGAAAAGGAACCCCCAGCAGCGAAACAGCAATTTTGCCTGCAGACAAAGCTCTCAGGGCTGTTACAGACCCTCCTGAAAACACAGAGCCCACAAGAGCTGGTTGGTTTGGAACATGAAGGTTTTCCTCTGCAAGCCAAGCTGACAGCAAACATATGCTCAAGTGCTGCTGCAGCAGACAGCGAAGCCTGGCTACTTTGCAGTAATAAATATTAAATAACTACATATGTTACATAAATATTTTTAAATCATATTACCAGAATAAATGTATCAAATAATATTTAATAGCATAATATTGTTAAATAATAATAATAAAAAAAGAATAATTATTCTGCTTTTTTATTTCAATTGTGCACAGACTGGGTTAGATTAAGTGTTCACATCAATGAGCATCACACGGATATCACAGCTGCCTTTCTGAAGGAGACAAATGCTGTACAAGGTTATAATCATGAATAAACCACCTGAAAGGTCCATACTCCCTAATTTACAGTGCCAAGGTTTTTTCTGACCCCACAGAGTGAGAGCAAATGCAAATGTGAAGTTCTGCTTCCTCCAGACCTTGTTTGTACCATTTCAACACATCTGGTACCTTCCTGTGCATGACATTCCCCTTCTCATCCCAAATTCACCCATCAGCTGCAAACCTTGCTGCTCTACAGCTGAACACACTCAATTATTGCTGCAGCTTGACCTGGGAAACAGGAGTGGCTTTCCTTTATTTTCCTGCTCCATTCCAGCCCAGACTCAGCTGGGGCTGATGTTTGATCCCCTCATTTCTGTTCTATCAGTCTGGGCCTACCAACCAGTCCAGCAACCTCAAACCATTCTGAACAATTTTACCTGGAGAAAACCAGCAAAATTCCTTAAAAACAGGAAAGATTTGTGGATGAGCCATAGTACAGCACAGCCAAGGAAAAGCTTCAGCTTTTCAGAATGGTTTGGGCAGGAAGGGACCGTAAGGACCATCCAGTGTACTCCTGTTGCAGTTCAGAGAGAAGAGAATTCATCAGGGAAAATATTCTGCTTATCATGAGTGATGGTTTCTCATTTCAGCTCAGACCTTGCCACCTGGCCAGCGATCCTCAAAAAGCTGACACTTAGAGAAAGAAACATCACAGTTTTGGGATGGGAAGGAGTATTGACCAGAATAGCTCTAAGAGCTCAAAAACGCTGTATTTTCCATTTATGTGAAAAAAAGAAGTGAAAAAGAAATCTCCTCAGAACAGCGTGACCCTGCTGGAGAAAAGGGCTGCTGTGTTTTCCCACCGGTGCCTGGAACAGACAAAAGTGGAAGCTGGTGACTAAAGGAACAGCTAAAAATACCCCAAGCAGTCTGGAGCTGAGAGTTGTGTGCCCTCACCGCAATTAGCAAATTGCATATTCAGTTTCACTGACACTAATGAGTGCAACCGAGTTCATCTACACCTCAATTAACTTCAAGAGACGCTTCTTTTCCACAAATAATGGCACTTGCTCCTTGCTTTTGCACTGTCCCTCTTTCTGCCTGACCCCTAGGGCAGTAAATCACTGCCTCATTTGCTGCAAATACAGTTTGAAGGGATTAAGTGGGTGAAAGAGAAGAGAAAAATGCACTTCCAATACAGGGAGGAAGGGAGAAGGAAACTCCTGCACTGGATGGGAGCCGATGAATGCCAGCAGGTTTTGGGGA
The DNA here is from genome assembly GCF_965178545.1 of Coloeus monedula. Lineage (NCBI taxonomy): Eukaryota > Metazoa > Chordata > Aves > Passeriformes > Corvidae > Coloeus > Coloeus monedula. The sequence goes on along the minus strand of NC_138788.1, from coordinate 36,652,142 downwards.
TACAGCTGTAGTTGAGTGTATTTAAGGAAAATCTGGAAGTTTCACTGAAGGACAAGTCCAGCACAGGGAACAAGGCACCTCTGGTACTTCTCTGGGACCTTTCCAGGTGTGACCACCACGTTGTATCAGAGGTTAAAAATCTGTTTTCAGCTCAAGTGGGAAGAAAAATCCCAGCCTGTACAAGAGTTCCCCACAGCAGGATTAGCAGGTGGGGCCAGGAGGCTGCAGTTTGCCACTGCTTATGCTGAACAAAGTCCTCGTAGATCTTCCTCTACTTCTCTCCTTGAAGGAGACAAGAAAGAGGTTGGTAGGGGCTGGACTTCAAAAAAAAAAATGGCAATGCAATGTTTAATCAGCAGATGATTTTAAGCATTACATTTAAAGCAATGAAGCAAAGGTTGAAGGATCATTCAGAGGGGAGGAAGAGGAAATGGATTTTTGGTACCTGGGAAAATAAGATGAGAAATAAACCAAGAGATGAGGCGATTTCAACCCCAAACCACCAGTGAGGATGATACTGAGGAAGGATTGCCTGGATACCCATGGGAGCAGCAGGCTGGGGGAGAACACAGGGATGCGTCCCAACCCAGCCACCACCAGACCTCACTGTTGGATTTGCTCTTTATCCCATCAGCTCCTAACACACCATCACAGAATCATGGAATGTTTGGGTTGGAAAGGACCTTAAAGTCTGTCCAGTGCCACTCCTGCCATGGAAGGGACACCTTCTGCTATCCCAGGCTGCTCCAAGCCCCAATGTCCAGCCTGGCCTTGGGCACTGCCAGGGATCCAGGGGCAGCCCCAGCTGCTCTGGGCACCCTGTGCCAGGGCCTGCCCACCCTCACAATCAACCTTCCCTTCTGTTCAGATGCTGACAGCACTAATTACCAGAGAAGTGTGCAAACAGATGCTAATTTGAAGCAGTATCACTCAGGAGAAGCCGTTTGGCAAGAGGCAGTGGCTGATGGAAAATCCAGCTATTGATTTTCCTATCGGCTGCTGTCATCGCTGCTGCTGCCTACAAATAAACAATCCAGAGAATATTTGCTTTCCAAAGACAGCTGGTGTCAGCATCACTATGCATTTGCTGTCAAGCTTCCTGCAGAATAAACTGATATTTTGCTATTTAATGTGTTTCAAAATCATCAGTGCAATTCCTGATGGCATTGTTGTATCAAATGTACGTGTATCCTAAAGCCCTGGCAAAGCACTGAGCATCCACAGCCAGTTCCCATTGAAATCCTTAAAAACTCTTCTCAAGACATGGCATTAAAAAGGATTGCTCCTTTTGAACATATTTATTAAGGAAAAGAAGAAAACTCTATGTGAATAGCAGCACAATAATCACAGCAATAACACAGAAACATCCTCTTGGGAAATATTTAGCACAAGTGAGTTTTGAGTGATGCTCAGGGTATTTACAGCTCCCAAAAACCTAATTTTAGACTTGTAAGGGATTTCTATAATTATTGATTTCTCCTCCTTACTTTGCAAGTTGGATTTTTGCATAAAGGGTTGGGGTTTTTTTGAGGACAGGAATAAAAAAAGGCAGAGTGTTTTCCCAGCAGTCCTTGACAGCTGCCTCTAAGGCACCATAAAACACAGAGGACAGTCCCATTTGGAACCTCCTCGGAGTGAAACTCGTAACAAAGCTGTGGATTTGACCATTACAGTTAGAGATGCTGAATTTCCATCCGAAAATGGTTTCGGGTGGAAAATACCCCTTGGTGAAGTGTGGCTTGTAACCATGGGAATAATTCTTTGGACTGAGCTGCATCCTGGACCTAAGATCAAAGAGAATTATATTTCTATTTTGGAAATAAGAAGTGGCTTAAAAATAAAATAGAAATGCAGCATTTGTGCAGGACACAGAGTCCCAAATGTGCAGGTTTTATTTTCCTAAACAAACCAGCAGCTGAGCCAGGGCAGAGCCCACAGGCCGGCCCAGCCTGGCAGCCACACGTCCTGCCCTGGCTCCTTCCGTGCCAAGCACCAGCAGCATGCACTGAAATCCTGGCCTTGGAAAGGTCCTCCTGGTGTAAAACCAGTTGTTTTGTGAGAGAGTGGATTCTCACTTTTTTGTTTTTAATTAAAAATGAGCCTTTTATCTCACCCAGCGTTTACTATGGCGTCCTCTGATGACAGAGAGCTGGCAGGGCTCTGCCTCTGCCCAGGCCATCTGTCTGTGCTTACTGGGACCTGCTGGTGGCCCCAGTGCCATTGAAGAGGCACAAACACCTGGGGCCTGTGCTCCAGACAGGGCTGGCGGCCACTCAGGCCCTGATGTGGCATTTGGGTCACTCATTTCACATCACACACTGAGGACAAAACACCAGCAGGGGGACAAGGGGATGACAGGTGAAAAGCACATTTCACACCGCAGCACGAGCCAAGGCATCACGGGGATCCTGGGAATGGCTCTGTGCCCTGCCAAGGCATTCCAGGGACTCTGAGGTGTCCCCAGACACAACACACACTAACACAGTCACTGATCCAGCCAACGCTTGCACACAGCTTGGCTGCTCCCAGGCTTTCTCCAGGGAATATCATACAGAGAGGAAATCCTTCCCTGGCAGGGTGGGCAGGCCCTGGCACAGGGTGCCCAGAGCAGCTGGGGCTGCCCCTGGATCCCTGGCAGTGCCCAAGGCCAGGCTGGAGCAACCTGGGATAGTGGAAGATGTCCCTGCCCATGGCTGGAGATGGAAATGGGTGATCTTTAAGGTCCCTTCCAACCAAAACCACACAGGAAGACACTGAAATGCCTTAAATGACACTTTAAGCCCCAGAGGATACGAAACCAAAGCAGTTAACCTGACTTCCTTTGAAAAACCTTTTCAGATGGAACAGGTTTACAACAGCGTCACCAAAACCTCCAGCAGGGTCATTTATAAACACAACCCCCCCCAATATTTTCACTTCTGCTTGTTTTCCATTTTCATCTCATGATTTGAGTAATTGCTTCCCACACTGTAACAAATGAATTGCTCTAATAAGGAAACTTTCAAAGCAAGTCTTTCTATATTGCTTGAAAGATACTTGAAACTATATCTCGAGTATCTTTCCAGCTCTGTGTGTTTCCTGCTCCAGGGATCTTGGGGATTTTTCCCCTGCTACATTCTGGCCCCCAATCACTCAAAGCACAAATACATCCCCATACTTTTAAGCCCAAACCACAGGACCAGTTTCATAGAGAAAAGTCACACACATTTCAGAGTAAAATATACAGGCCCAGGAGACTAAGGAAGGAGATCCTCCAAATTATATTTTCCCCCAATTATTCATATTTTGCTGTTCCACAGTCCTCCTCTAATATTTTCATTTTTTATTTAATATTCCTGGAGATTCTATTCCAAATCAACCAGCTGACAGCTTATAAAGGTAATTTTGGTTAATTTTCAGTCCTTCAACCTAACTACGTTTCACCAAGGCTGCACATTAGACATTATTTTTATTTTCCTTTTATTTACCTCCTTTCCAACTGATGCAGAGATGCCCAAGAGCTGCTGCCCCACAGGACCCATTTTTTCAGATCAGCTAAATTCTGCTGCCTGTCAGACTCGTCTTGAGGATAGATCAGCCAAAAAAAATGGGAGAGCTTTTTATAGAATTAATTCAGATTGTGTAGTCCCACCCTGCGAATGGAAAACCTGACTGCTGAATACTTTGCTTGTGGCTTAAACATGTGATAAAAGCTCATCCCACGGATTCAGTGGAATAACCTGACAGGCTCTGGCCATCCTATAACACCAAAATTTTCCTCCTGTGACTGGAAAATAAACGTTCAGGCGATCAATGACTGGCTGAAGCTGCAATAAAGTGAAATCCATCTTTTATTCACTAGAGGATCTGGCCACGTACTTGCATCCCAGGAAATATCAGAGAAAATCTACTTGGGGTATAGTTAAATAAAATATGCCATGGACAGGCCTCAGCCTCATCACAGCCTGCTTGCAAAGACTGGGGAAGGATGGAAGGGGAAGTCACAGGAATTTTTTTTTCCTGCAATTTTCCCTCTTCCCTACAGAGGGAATCAGAAGACTCCCACACCAGCTGCCATGGGAAAACCCAGGCTGGGAAACTGAGGCTCAGCTCCTTTCCCCCTCTCCAAAAGCTGGTTTGGACACACTGTTTGCAGATTAAATCCAAATCTCATCTCCACATCCTCATGTGTGCAGGCAAACATCAAGAACAGAAATTCTGTGTTTGGAAAAGACGACCAAAGCTGAGCAGCACATCCCCCCGGAAAAAAAAAGCAACCAGGTTTTTATCTCCCAGACAGAATAACTTTAATTACATTATATTTTCAGGCTCTGGAGAACTATTTCCAGGCATTTGAAAGGACCAAGATCACGCTCTGAGAGATGGCAAAGCTCATTTAAAGCCTACTGGATGTACAAAAGCAAGGAAATCACATCCTGGGGAGCCAGAGCAACTCATCTGGAGGAGGGTGGTGGGAAAAGGAGCGGTGAGAGGTCACCCCTGTGCTTTGTGGGTCTAACAACCACAAGGCTCTTTCCTTAGGCAGTTGCTAATTGTGGAAAAATTGGAAAAATGGCAGATAAATGTGATGTCTCAGGAAGATTTTTGAACTCGAAGCCTCAGTAGATGGAAGAGCTGAACTGATTTGTTGGCCAGAAATTGTCCTGGCAGCTGCAAACCCATGCACTGGTAGCTCTGATTTTGCGAGCTCCAAGTCAATCTCTTCCCTTCAAGAGAGGAAAATGAGGATAATTTGCTCACACAGCTCTGAGCACGCTGTGTCTGGCAGAACTGTCCGCTCCAGTGAGGATTATCCCAGAGATCTCCATCTCAGGAGGCACTGAGGGCTTCTCACACACTTTTCCACAGGAAAAAAAAAAAAAAAAAAAAAAAAAAAAAAAAAAAAAAAATTATATATATATATATATATATATATGTATATATAAATGTACATCTGCAGGGAGAGAAACAGAAAGGAGCTGCGTTTCCTACCAGCTCTGCAGTCTGTGCCTGAAACTCATCCCTTCCTTGCCCATCAGGCAGGGAAAGTCTGCCCTGGGGCACACGGATTTGGTGGCTGGGATCTGCTTTTCCAGCTGAAAGCATTGTTTTCCAAAGTAGCTGCCTCAAACAGCTGATCTCAGCCTGAGCAGAAGCAGCACCCGAGCAGCTCTGAACAAAAATCACATCCTTAATTTTATTTATTTATACTCAAGCAGGAGGCTCAGGGGGCAACTTCTCATCTCACAACTCCCTGACAGGAGCCAGGCGAGGGTCGGCTCTGCTCCGAGGGAACAGGACAGGATGAGGGAATGGCCTCAAGCTGTGCCAGGGGAGGTTTAAATTGGATATTAGGGAAAATTTCTTAATGGAAAGGGCTGTCCAGCCTTGGCACAGAGTCCTGAGGCAGTGCTGGAGTCCTCATCCCTGGATGTGGCACTTGGGGACATGGGGCAGTGCTGTGGGAATGGCTGGACTTGATGTTACAGCTCTCTCCCAACCTTAACAAGTCTGGGATTCTGAAAGATTCCAATTGTACCAAGTCCCTTTCCTGAAAGACCAAAAAAGAATCACACTCATATTGCTGGAAAATAAATTGGACCAAATAATGCGATTGTATCTCATTTCTGGCTGATTTTGCATGGATTTCACTGTTGTAGCTTTCTGGCCATATCACAGAACGAAGCTGCATAAAGAGGGAGATAGATATGTATATACATGTGTATATAGGTATATATATATAGTTAAAGTATGTATTTCTGGAGAGCAAAAAGCCAAGCCCAATTATCCCCAAAATTCATGGTCACTAAACTCAGGTCAATGCTAAGTCAATCCTAGTCTGCAAAAAAGCATTTTAAAATAAGAACAAACCCCAAACCCACACAAAATGGAACCACACTGGCTCCCAAGGGACCTTCTGTCCACAGGTCAGGTACAAACCATAAAGTGCTTCTGTAGAGGTGAAATTAAATCATAAACATCCTATGAAATAAACCCCACAATGTCTGAACAGAAGCTTTCCAGCCAACATAAAATCCTGAGAGATACTTCAAAATTTATTTCACAGAAAAATCTTTAGTGTTACCATGCACTGGTCCTGGAAATGTTCCTTTGCCTCTCGCACACCCAGAGCTCTGATTCTTTCAGGGAACCAACTAAAGGCATTAACTAAAAATAAAAAGCAAACGAGATCAGCTTAAATAGCTTCCTTAAAAAACATATCCTATTTCCCAGCATGCTAATTAATAGAACAGAACAGATATTCTGATATCATGATTAAGAACAGTTCATTTTGAGCATCACCAGCAGATCAAGGCAATTAACTGGCAATTTGCTCACTAAATGACTTCCCAAGATGTGCTACCGAGATAAGGCAAAGCCCTTTTCAAAGTGCCTTTGAGCCAACAGAAGATGGACCTGCAGGGATTATTTTTATAAACAATGTACAACTCGATTCTTCAGTAGTAAAGCAAAACTTCTGCTTCAGGAGTAAGGACAAAAAAAAAAATTAATTTATGTGGAACAGCAAGACAGTGGGGGGTTTTCTCCTTATTTCCCAAACTGTAACCACTATAAATGGTGCTGTGATGGAGGACACATCCAAAATATCATTTTTAGAAAATATAAAACTGAAGTTCTTGACTTCTTGGTATTTTAACCATGGGACACGGGTGGAGAGCTGAGAGCAGATAAATCCCTTTTCCTGCCCTTTTATCTTCCTGCCCCAACACTCACTGGTTTTCACAGTGGTGCTTCACAAGGAGCTGTGCTGGCTCCTGGACAACAGAAATGAAAGAAATGCCATCCTTCAGGGGGCTGGGAAGAGGATAAACAGGGAGGTTTAAAGACACTCAGTTTGGTCCAAGTGACCATTCCTGGTGAGATTCCAGGGAAGGATCTCAGCCCACGCAATCCCAAGCAACGCAAACTGGTGAAATTGAGGAGGATGCCACAGAACTGGTCACAGAGTCACAGAATGAACGAGGTTGGAAAAGACCTCTGAGATGATCAAGCCCAGCCTAAACTCAGCAGATTTGAGAAGAATTTGCTGGCTCTGGAACAGGATCTCTGCCGATCCCTCCTGAACCTCCAGAACCCCAAACCCTGTGCAAAGTGCAGGCACAGATCAGAGCCAGGAGGGCCCCAGGCAGGGCTGTCAGGCCAGCAGGGGATTTCTGACCCAAATGCCGAGGTTTTGGTGCTCAGCTGAACCACATCCTGCACCCAGGGGAGGTGGCTGATGCTGAGAGCTGTGGCTGAGCCCACGGTGTCCCCACACCTCCCTGCACTGGCACGGAAACATTTCCCTAAATATTGCCCAAAAGAGGCCAGAGGAGCTTTTCCAGTGATTCATCCATCAGCATTCCTAAACCAGCAGGATTCCCCCAGCAAAGCAGAATTTGAAATTAATCTGCATAACTTTCTGTGCAGCTTCCCAACCTTTTCCTTCTAGGAGGATCCAGCCCTCAAGACTTTTTCTGTCAGTACTTGATACCTGCAGAGGTTTCTGTTCTGCAAAGGGGAACCCTTCCCTGCTCCAACAAAAAGATCTGAACAAAAACATTACACACACAGCTTTTACCTGAGATTTAATTGAATGCTCAGCCACCTATGCAAAATGCATCGCTAAACCCACAAAAGTATGTGTATTTTAAGACATAACTGTACTGACTTGACCAAAACTGAGTTTTTTCTTTAAATTCCTAAACTATGGACTGTAGAGATGCTTTTACTTCATTCAGTCTATGGATCAGATTTCCATTACAGGAAAACAACCCTTGTCATGTTTAAGCTGAGCTCTCCCTTCGCCCTACAGTCTAAGCACTGATAATTTAAACATTACATACATGTAAAATTTTACTTTCCTCTGAATCAACAGAATTGGTTGGATTTCCCATTCTGCACCAGCAAGGTTAAAACAGAAGCATAAAAGCACAGCTACTTCATGAGAATTAACTGAAAATATAATTCAGTGACCGACTGTAAGCACAGGATGTTTTAAGGCACTGAACTCCCCCAGAACAGCACAAACCCTGCTGTGAGCAGCTCCACTATTCTGTCAATACAGCCTCTGAGCAGAAATGCCAAACATTTGCTTAGAATAATGATAATTATTAACAACAATGCACAAAGTACACAGATTGATGGTAAGAAGTGTCAGGGCCTCCAGCATTTTGGAGTAACGCTGTATGTGCCCAAGTGCAGCTGGAGTTGCACACAGATGAGCTCCCCTTCCTAAGTCATTCCTGATGACTCTTTTTTGTCCTTAATTCACAATTAGCAGTAACAAGTCACTTCATTTCACGTAGAGCTTCCTGGAGAGGATTTTAGGTGAACTGAAGTGCTCTGTGAGACAGAATAAGAGAGGCTGAGAAGAGTCTTTGGGATCATCCTGCCCACCCTCCCGCTGGAAGCAGGGCTGAGCTCCAGGCTGAGGGATGTGTGCTGGGGGTTCTGGGGAGAGGATGCTGCAGCCCCCAGGCTCCTGCACACCACCCTCACAGGAATTTTCTTCTCTCCATAAATCCTGTTGCAATTTGCCCTCATAGAACCAGTTTTTTGCTCTGCACTTTGGGCTAGAGCTCAGTTTGGTGTTCTCCATGACTTTCCTCCCCAGCTCAGCCCCCATCCTTCTCCTCCAGGTTGTATTTCACATCCTCACGCCCTTGGATTTGGCTCTGGTCAGCCCCAGGAGGCTTTTGGATGTCCCTGTGCAGAGCATCCCTGCCCTCCAGCACAGCAACTGCTCCCAAAGCAGAGCCATCTGCCAGCGTGCTGAGCGAGCACTCCAGCCCCTCAGCCAAAGGTGCTGCTCAGGAGGCTCGGCTCGACAGCATCCGCTGGAAAAGGATGTGCAAAGACCTCCACTCTCGTGTTTGTCTGGATTAAATGAGGAGCAGCTGCTGGGCAAATCTGGCTGCAGAGTTTGCTCCCTGCTACGGCACAGACATTTCGTCTTGACTGCCCTCGTCGGCAGTGATAAGATGATGTTATCACACCAAAGTCCTGAATGATCTCCTGGAAGGTCAAGAACCTGCAGAACCGTGCCAGGTTTCAATATCTACCTCACACAGCTTCCACAGATGTGAACTTGTTTGGTAATTGTCTGCACAACAAAATAAATCATTCTGTAAGGGCCCGGGCCAACATAAACAGGAAGAAAACACTGTGTTCAGAGGTCAGGCTTTGCATGTTTTCCAGGGTTTTGATGTCCTAAGGATGTTTGTTAGGATGTTTGGGATGCACACAGAATACAAAATCAGGACTGTGTTAACCAACATCCAGCCCTTGTACTGAATCTTCAAAAAACCCCAAGAGAAATTGCTTCTTGATGAATATAAAAAGCTTTACAAGCCTCGGTTATTCCAGCAGACTGCAATTGCTGATGTTTTGACCATTTGCCTCAAGCACTCGAGGGAGACAAACTTGCAAATGCCACCACACCTCAGTGCAGCAGAAATGCAAACAGCTCAGCCTGGATGCTCCCTGACAGGAGTGCAATTATATCCCAAACATGCATGAAAAGGGTCCACAGCCTCTCCTCAAAAAATAAAATAAGTAAATGAATGCTTGGATCCAGTTTATTTCTTCCCCTAAAGGTTTTTTTAAGCCCCCTTTTCCACCGGACGTTAATTAATTGCTTCTACCAGAAAGGCTGTACACCCTGCAAGAAACATTCCAAGTGATTTTAAAACTGATCACAGCAAAGCTGAGCTTGGCAATGAGCTCTGGACACCACCTGGGCCAATCTTCTGCGGAAAGCTGGGCCTCAGTGCAGGTTTTCCAGGAACTGTCAAGCAAATTCATCAGTATTTCATGAGTGTGTTTTAGAACAGTAATTATGAAAATTACTTTTGCTCCGTGCTCATTAAGGAACTTCCTTTCACGCACGACTGGAATGACAACATTGAGGCACTCGCTGCACCTCCAGCTTCAGATAAATCAGAGGAGCTCCTGAGGGCAGCAAGAGGTGAGGCTGCTCCAGACCTGAGCTGGCCAAACCCCTCCTGGGTTATCCTGGGAATCTCCCCTCCACGTCCCTCTCCCTCACCTTCATAACACATCAGTGCTCCAGGGAACACTGGTTTGGGGAAGCCTGGGAAGGTGTTACCAAGCCTGGATAATTTACAGGAACTTCTCGTGTCCTGAAGCTGCACATCAGGACAGCAGGATCTGACTCATCCACGGGATTTCCATCTGATGCTGACACCACTCCATGGGCAGCAACACAACACAAATCCCATTTTCCTGGAGATCCTAATTCACTCTGATACCACAGGGTGGTAGCACCACGAAAGGGATGGAGAGCAGAGGGTTCTCACACAGCTTTTGGGGTCTCACTCAGCTGCAAATCGTGGTGTTTGATGTTCCTCTAGGAAGCCCATTTCATCCAACCTCCCCAGAGCCAGAACTTGACAAAATCCTCATTTCCAAGAGAATAGCAATTTGTACTGGAGTTCCAACTCCTGTCAGTCATTTCCCAACATCTGGGCTGGGATGAAACAATAGAACACAGAGATGCAACACAGATGGCTTAAAAGTCATTTCAAACACCCAACTGTTGTGGGTTTTCAGCACAGAGGCATAAATTGGCTCTTAATAAAGCTGGGTGTGGATGGCTGCTGCCAACTCCATCATCCCAACGACCTCAAATTCCACAAGAATCACCCTGAGCAACACATTCCTTGGTCTCAGATGAACACAGCCCTAAACCAGTCACTTACTATTATTTACAGAGCACAGCGGTTCCGTAAGATGGTTATAAGCATCTTTTTAATTTTTACTCAGGGTAAGAGTCCACTAAAAATAAGAAAAAAAATAAAGACATGAAAGGCCTGCCCAGCTTTACTTTCTAAGTGTCATTTGTACTTTGAATATACAGTTTTCCTACAGCCTAAAGTATTTCTACAAAACAGAAATCCATGGATTCTCAGGCCAAAGTCTGCAAGCAGCTTCTCACTGGAAAAAATCCACTCCAGACCTGAAGAAAGATCCAACCATCAGGAATCTGCTCCAGGACAGGACAGAGCAGGGAGAAGAAGGAATACCTGCCCTCAGGAGACACTTTGCTTTATGTGTCTCACTGATGTTGTCCCAAACAGCCTCCACCCGATCAGTTTTAGAAGAAAATAACACTGAGACCTCATGGGTTTGATTGTAGAGCAAGAGACGGGCACCGGGTTTGGGAAACAAGGGTGGAAGGAAAACAAACCAACCCAAATGCCTCCAATTGAAACACTCAAGTGTTGCCCCATTCCTGGAAGCGTCCAAGGCCAGGCAGGACAGGGCTTGGAGGAACCTGGGATAGTGGAAGGTGTCCCTGACCATGCAAAGATTTGGGATTTCAAAGTTAAATTCCCAAAAACCCCCAAAATCTCAGGCTCTGCAAGTGCTGAGCACAGCCCTGTGCCCCCTCCAAGGATCCGAGCAACCTCTGTGAACTCTTCATGAGCAGCTCCTCCGTAGGAGCAAACACTGCTGCATTCATTTAGGGAACAAAAAGAGTATTATGGGAAAATATGCTGCTCACAGTTCTGGTGTGACATCCTCAAAAAGGGCATTCTGCTTCCCCAAATTCGAACAGGGAAATTTTGGACGCTCTGTAAGCAAGCAAAAGCTTCAGGTTTTCTTCTCTGAGAGCAGAAGACCCATTTTTTCAAGACTGTATTAGGAAATAACCACCTTTATGTTGTTCTGAAGGACTTTGTTCCGGTTCTGCTTCTTAAATATCAGATATTAAAAACTCATGGCACAGACCCTGAATTTTTACCACTGCCTGAAAGCACACAGGGATATTCTACCTTCAGCAGACTGGGGGGGAGGAATCCCTTATAAAATGTGCCACCCCTAAATCAGAGCTGTCCAAACTCACAGAATCATGGAATTGTTTAAGTTGGAAAAACCCTCCACAATCACCGAGTGCAACTGTGGCCCCCAAGGCCACCACTGCCCATGTCCCCAAGTGTCACATCCTCGGGGCTTTTAAATCCCTCCATGGATGGGGACTCCACCACTGCCAGGGCTGGACAACCCTTTCCATGAAGGAATTTTCCCAAAAATCCAACCTGAACCTCCCCTGGCACAACTTGAGGTCATTTCCTCTTGCCCTGTCCCTTGCTCCTTGGGAGAAGAGACCAACCCCCACCTCGCAAGAGCATGAAAAAAACCTCAGCATCTGCTCTGGTACAGCTTGTGCTTCTCCCAAAACAAGAACCAGTGTAACAACTTCTCAAGGCTCTGGAAAAATTCCTTGCTCCTGCCAGCCTCCCCCTCTCTGTTGCTCCTCTGTCCCAGCACTGTCTCTGCCACCTCAGCTGGGACATCAAATTCATCCCTCAAACTACGTTATCCATATTATTCCTTGGATTCCTCAGGTTTCTGTGCTGATCCAGGGTTTAATGCCTCAGCAAATAACCAAAAAGAAAGAAAGCATCACAAAAGTCACTTAAAATAGGGGAAAACGGCCTATTTGTTCTCCTCGTTAGTAGTCATTTCAGAGTACACAAATAAATTGTAGCACAGTCCTCTTTAGGAAAGGGTTTTCTGCATTTTTTAGTATTTACACTGTATTAAGATCAGCTATTTAAAGGAAAATTTGCATAACCTAACTATGCTTCCAAGCTATACAGCACTTTCCATTTTAATCCATCATTTCCTTTGGGAGTTTTCTGCAATAGGTGCAGTTCCTTTTCAAAAAAAGGAAAAAAAAAAGAGGTATTTCCATGACTTTTTTTTTTCTCCTTCTTTCTGACTGAATGAGGTTGCAAAAACAAAGCCCTGGCTATTTAAATATAGCATCCAGATAAGCTATTTATGGAAGGTCAATGTTTACACTTTGGACTACAACTCATTGAGAGCAAACATGTACAACAACAGTGCTTGAAAAGCTGCTCTGTAACTGGGATCTGAGGCTCTAAAAGAAAACTGAGGTTAAACTCTCCTTCATCCTCAGCTTCCACGTGAAAGCTCAGCACCACGTGAATATGCATTTTGCATTTCATACACAGCATCACAAGTTTGTGAGGTGCCTTGGGACCTCTGAAGAAGGCACAGAATAAACGAAAATCGTTTTAATTAAAAGCAAATTAAAGGGCCCTCTAATCCAGGCAGCGGTGGCAAATCCGCGGAGAGTTTTTAGAATGAGGATCCTTGAAGTTCCATTGCTTATAACCCTCCCTAATTCCAGCTTCCTTCCCTCACTTCTCCCCAGAGGAGCTCGGAAACTGCACGAGATCAGGTTTATTATGAAAATTCTGCTCTAGTTGCTAAAAAAAGCTTTTGCTCCACTTTCTCAGTGGCCAGAGGCGCTCGCGCCCTCACAGAGCAAATAAAAATAAAGGAATGACAAAGGGAACGTTTCTTCTCACTGCAGGGGGAAAGAAGAGATAAGATTCCATTTTAGGCTTTTAAGAAGTCATTTCAATACGGATTAGGAAAGTTGGAGTTCTCCTTCTTGACAGGAGGCTTTTGAAATGCAGCTCAAAAAATCAGCTAAGTAACCACGTAGTGAAATGTTATCACAGGAATGGCCTCAGATTAGAGAAGTCACAAGGAAGGAGAATGTGTACAGCTGAAAGAACTTTATTGCTGTGATCTTTTTCACTGCTGTTCTACAGCGGGAGGACATTACTGGGAAAACCTCCCTGGTTTCCCTCTGCCTGTCCCCAGTTCACCGTTGCCTATCCAATAAATTCCAGAATGAATTTACAAATGCTACCAAAAATAAACAGGAAGCTAAACCCAGTCATGGTGTTTATTTCTGTCTAAAAGGCATTTTAATATGTATTTGCCTCCTTAAATAACTGAATTCCTCCGCTATGAGAAAAAAATACATAAAAATCCCAACCTTGAGGGAAAGAATCCAAACAACTGAACAAGAGGAACAGGAAAAAAAACCAGAAATGGGCAAAATGCCTGGAGAAACTCTGCTTTGATTTTGACACATGGGAATAAATGGGAAAAAATATTCAGCTAACCCTTCTTTTAATGAAAACATCTTCCATCTCATGTGCAAATTTCAACAGCTGAGAAAGCATCCTACTCAATCTCCCCAAAGTGGTGTCAGCATGTTTTATGTAAGTACTGCTTAACAAGGGATGTGTGCTTGCAACAAACATTTTCGGGTTCTGCTCTAGACTTGCCTCTGGATCAGAAGAGGAATTGCAATTCTGGAGAGGGTAATGGGAGATGTGCACAGAGGACAGATTTTTTTTTTCCTTTAAATAGTCACGATGTATTTGTTGATGAGGAGTTTTCAGTAGTTATTTAATAAATAAACAGGAGAAAAACTTGATGACGCAGCTCTGCACCGATCTGTGGCATGAAACATCTTGGAAACAACTTCAAATGTCTGGCAATAAGGTTGGGGTTTGGTGACACTGTCACTCTGAAAGGATCCTGAGACCAAGGCAGCTCCCCTGGGACACAAGGGGCACAAACAGGACAAGCTCCCTGCTCTTAAATGGGATATCCAGGGAAAGCAACAAATTCCCATCAGGATGCGGGGTTTGGGCAATGCCAGTCCCTCTGCCCAAGGGTACTGCTGGCCCTGGCACGGCTCCTTCCCAGCCTCTGTGCCCTCCCAGGTGGAGCTCTCCACCCTGGGTCCCCCACTGACTCAGCAATAACAGGATTTTATTCTCCCTGCTCTAGTTCTGAACTCTTGTCTTCATGTGGTACCTACAGAGACACGGCCACCATTTGCAATGCAGCCATCTAAACCACCCCTGGCAATCCCACAACCATCTAAACCACCCATGGCAATCCCATAACCATCTAAACCACCCATGGCAATCCCACAACCATCTAAACCACCCATGGCAATCCCACAACCATCTAAACCACCTCATGACCATCTAAACCACCCCATGGCAATCCCACAACCATCAACCACCTCATGGCCATCTAAACCACCCCACAGCCATCTAAACCACCCCATGACAATCCCATAACCATCTAAACCACCTCATGACCATCTAAACCACCCCACAGCCATCTAAACCACCCCATGGCAATCCCATAATCATCTAAACTGCCTCATGACCATCTAAACCACCCCACAACCATCTAAACCACCCATGGCAATCCCATAACCATCTAAACCACTCCACAACCACCCCATAGCCATCTGAAAGATCCCACAGGCACCTGAAACACCTAACAGCTACCTCATAACCATCTAAAATACCCCTTAATCACCTAAAACACCAAACAGCCACCCCATAACAATCTAAAACACCCCATAGACACCCCATAACCATCCAAACCACCTCACAGCAATCTAAAACACTCAGCAGCCACCTCATAACAATCTAAACCACACCAAAGCCACCCCAAAGCCATCCAACAAGCATCTAAAGCACCCCATAAACATCTAAAAACACACCACAGCCACACAAATGCCATCTAGAACACCCCAAAGTCACCCCATAGTCATCTAGAACACCCCAATGCCACCTAAAAGCCATCTAAAACACCTCATAGCCACCTAAAACACCCCATAACCAATCCATAGCTGTCTAAAACACCCCACAGCATTAGGGAAATGTTCTTTTCACATCACACAAAGCAGGCACAGCTCACAGCAGTGGGAAAACAAGGGAGCAGCACATGCAGGAATACAAGCAGCACAAAAACAATCTCCAAGATCAAAGGATTTCTGTTTTCCAACCTTCCTCTCTTGTCCCCTCCCCTCCCTCCATAGCTGAGAACTCCCTGAGCCGCCCTGCATCAGTGTTTGCGGGCCAGGCCAGGAAAATACCTGGGTTAAAATAAATAAATAAATTCATTTTTAAATTAGGAAGGCAAAAGCTCTGCAGAAGGAAACATCTCCCTGATGGGATTTACAGCCAGCAGAGCGGCAGCTCAGGGGCATGAACAAGAAGCTGAGAACAGGCAGAAACCTATGAACTATTTTTGGAAGAAGAAAAATTCTTCTGGAAGAAGACACTGACATAACCACAACAGCCTTCAACAGACAGATGAAATGACATCAGCACAAGTTCATTTGCTTCAGCCTTTGTCTGCTTCCTCTGGTGAGTTTTTAACTTCTCCTGGCCAAAAATCTCTGTCCCATCGTGGCTCCTTGGAGAAAAAGGGGAAGATGGACAGAGCAGGAAGACTGGGATGAGTGAGGCCGCTGCTCATGGAGCCAGGGAACGGCCGGTCCTGCTCTCGTCCCACCTGGAGCTCAAGGATTGCATGGGCTTTGCAATAATTTAGCCCAGTGTGATGGGAACAGAAGCACCAACCCCCCATTCCCACCCTGCTGCAGCCCAGGATCCACATATCCTGATAAGACTGAACAAGTTATTTCCTTCAATTCCCCCTTCCACATCCCATATAATGCAACTCTACTTCCCCAACACCACAGATTGTATTCAATATTATTAAAGAAATACATTTTTCCATCAGCTGGAGCCATAGAAAACCTGTTCCCAAAGCGATAACACCAGGCTGGGGATGGCAATTTCTATTTTTACTCTCCTCAGAACGTTATCAGCGTGGAGAGAAGGTAATTTCCAGATAAGCACACACAATCTCTCCTTTCTGAGGGACTGAGTTTTATCACAGGGAGTTTTCTCACAATCACACACCTCAACAGCAGGAAACATTTGAGTATGGCCCCCATCTCCATCCTAGGCAGCCTCTCCTCAGCCCCAACCATTCCATTCCAGGATCCACCAGCAAGACCCAAGGAGCTGTTTTGTCATTTATGATGTACAGGAGATTGACTTCCCCCCACAATTGTCAACGTTCATTATAAAAGTGCTGTGATGCCGAGTTCACCTACAGCCTCTCCTTCATTTTTTAGGATTAATATGATGTGAATAAACTGTTTCTCTGCCTCCCAACTTCACATTTTCATCCGACTGGAGAGGACCCTTCCTTGGAGAAGTGCACAGGCAGGAGGCCAGCATCCTCCAGAGACTCACAGGGATGCTTCAATGAACAGAAATAGGTTCCAAGTTTGTTTTCCGTAACACTGAAGGGATGAATTAAAAGTTACTGCCCTCAGGGAGCATTTCTTGTTTGCATTTACATAAAGTTTCCTTCATTTGAAGACTCTGGATGTGTCTTACAGGGATTTGACCTCTTTGCTTGGATGCTGCTACCCTAAGACCTTCCTGCAGAAGCCAGAACCACTGTTTGTCCAGTGTGGGCGATGAAAACTCTGACCTTTATCAGTTTTTGCTTATTTCAGCTATTCTTCAGCACAATGATCCAAAAAGAAATGGTGAACTCCATTCCTCCTTAAGCCATTATTACTGCTGGCTCCAGGAGTTCCTGTTCAAAGGCTGGATAAACAGCCAGAAATCCAGATGCAAAACAAAAAGCACCAGTGGGAGGGTGAAACAAAAATAGATAAAACTCCTTAAAAAAATACAAGACTCTCACTGTTCTGTGAATTCTGACAAGGAAGGAGCTGTACAGCTCCAAGCTGAAACACAAAATGGACACGGGTAAATCTTCAGAGAGCTCCAGGAGTTGCTCAGGGCTGAGGATGACAACCAGGACAGTGATTCCTGTCCCCTCCAGACTACCAGGACTTCCAGTGCATTAGACATTTTTACAGAGAGAAGTCCACGAATGACAGGGGTTTAAAGTCAAGATGCAAACTGGACTCTCCATTGGCTCTTCTGCTGCTCCAGTTGCTCCTACTCCTTAAATAGTGGAGAGATATGCCCAGCTTTTGGCACAGGCTCTGTTTTTCCATGAAAACACCCTCTGTGACTTGGTTGCTTCTAAAAGGCTCAAATAACATCTTTCAGATGAACTCTTCCCTCAAAAACTGGTGATCAGATGTGCCTATGCAGATGGATTCAGCTCTAAACAACACAGAGCTGGGAATCCATCAGCTCAGAAAGGCCTTGGCTGCTTTTGGGCATCCACAGCTTCTCTGGGCACCCTGTGCCAGGGCCTCCCCACCCTCCCAGCCAGGAATTCCCTCCCAGTATCCCATCCAGCCCTGCCCTCTGGCACTGGGAAGCCATTCCCTGGGTCCTGTCCCTCCAGCCCTTGTCCCCAGTCCCTCTCCAGCTCTCCTGGAGCCCCTTTAGGCCCTGCAAGGGGCTCTGAGGTCTCCCTGGATCCTTCCCTTCTCCAGGTGAGCACCCCCAGCTCTCCCAGCCGGGCTCCAGAGCGGCTCCAGCCGTCGGAGCAGCTCCATGGCCGCCTCTGGACTTGCTCCAGCATCTCCACATCCTTACACATAACTGGTATATTCCCAATATGAATTATTTCACAACAGAGTAAATATTTTATCCCAAGATCAGCCCAAGTCTTGGTGAAATCAAGCCTGCACAGCCTCAGTCGGCTCCTGGCAGGTCCTCGTGGGCCACGGGCAACTGAGGTCAACTCAGCACGAATATGCAACACATTTGTTCCATTTGTTCTGCAGAAACATCAGGACAGGAAAATGAGAACCAGCAGAATTTTTCTTTTAAATGCTCCCAGTAAAAATGTTATTGAAGACATCAATGGCCAGAAGGTCTCCCCCAAAGAGATGAGCCGAAAATGAGGCGTAACAGGGCCCAGACACAGCCCACACACACACAGGAACCACTGCTCAGCATTCCCAGCACGAAAGCTGCTCCTTCTCCTGGAAAAACAACCTCGGAAAATGCCCCAAATCTGTTCAATTAAACCCAGAATGGAGTGAAATTCAAGTGCTTTCCTTCAGGCTGCAGCAAGGGATCCCCTGCCTGCTCCAGGGCACCCAGTTAACACCAAACTGCAGTTAAAATAAAGCTTTGACAGGCACCTGCAGAATAAATTTGCTAATGCGATTCGAGGGTGAAAGGAGAAATAATTTGGATTTGGGTCTCTGGATCACAAGGCCATGATGTAATTTTAAGCCCCTCTAGGGTCCAGGACTCTGAAGATTCCTCGTCCATTCAGATCCAAGTGGAAGATCTGCAAGAGGTTTTAAAGACTTGATCCTGCCTGGCCAAAAGCTCACGGACAGACACTCAAGACAGTCTCCAACAACACCAGCAGAGACATTCCCAAAATGAGGAAAGCTAGCTATCCACTTGGCATTTTCTTATCCTGCTCAGGGTATGAGGTCAGATATATTAAAGCCTATTTCAAAATAAAATGCTGTAGCAGAGTCCCAGAGGCGCAGTAATAATATCCTTTCCCCATTGTCCTGACTCTGTTTGCTTGGAAACAGAGCAGACAGATGATTTCAGCATCCCAGAAATTTATAAACTGGGGATGCCTTGTTTGCCCATTCTTCCTCCAGAAAGCCAAATCAGCATAAACGTGTTTAATACCTGCTTGCATGACTTGGGAAAAATGAGATAAAATTAAGAGCTCTCAAGGAATCCAGAAGCAAAATGGGTTGTGGGGATTCTGTATGGAGAAATCCCCTTTTTGGGACCCAGCAACACCAGGGCACTGCTGCCATGAACACGAATCTTGCTCAATTATTTAAATTTGGTCATAACTAAAATAAATTTTTAAAAATCCCAACCTAAAGAAACACACCAACACTGCTGCCCCAACGACCCCCAAATTAATTTTACTACAACAATTACCGATTGCCACTATTTACTATCCTGATACAACCAGAATTAATCATGTATTTACCATGCCTTAGGCTTGAAGCTATTTTAAGGAGCCACTATTTCCCAAATTCCTATTGCCAAAC
The DNA here is from genome assembly GCF_965178545.1 of Coloeus monedula. Classification (NCBI taxonomy): domain Eukaryota; kingdom Metazoa; phylum Chordata; class Aves; order Passeriformes; family Corvidae; genus Coloeus; species Coloeus monedula. The sequence continues at coordinate 36,632,509 of NC_138788.1, read as the reverse complement.
ATCCCGTGTTGCAATTAAACAAGAGTTACAGCTTTTAAAGACTCCGATCAAAGAGCAGCGACTGATGCAATTGTTTAGATGTTTCCAGGGAGACTTACAAAGCCAGAAAACACCTGGTGGTTTGAAGAGGTTCTCATGGGAGTTCTTAAACACAGAGCTGGAAATTACACAAATGCCTCTGTGGTTTCTGAGTGTTGTTTCCTTTTGGCCCTGCAAATTAACAGGATCTCTTTAATACCTTTGATAATTTATTAGCTCTTGCTCAACTGCTGCAAACCCCTAAGCAGCAAATCCCTGATGCCACCAATTCTGCAAATGCATTGCTGCCTGTGATATTTATGTGCTGCATCGCTCTAATTATTGATTTGAGGTGCTGAAAGCGGCTTGAGAAGTTCCTTTTCTACCTGAAATCACAATATTTTGCCACATTTACATCCCACAGATACAATTCATCAACACATATAAGATTAACACGGTATTTTTAAGATAAAATTATAATAAAAAGACCAATACTACAAGGAATTTTTTAAGAAAAGCATCATGCCCTCCTGACCTAGGGAGATTAAGAGAAAAATAAACCTCACACCCATAAAACACAAGCACCAGCCCCAAATACCAAGAAATGCCATCACCTGCCTTTGGCTGAGGGAAGAGGGGACTTCCCTACACTCCTGCCTTGCCCTTGACAGGATGGAACAAATCACTGCTGAACGGGCTCATTTTCCCCCTTGGGCTTTGTTGCTTCTGTCTCCGAGGAAAATTCCAGTTTCCCTGCAGGGATAAAGGTTCCTGTGAGCCCTGGAGGCAGCGCCCATGAATGGCTGCAGTGTTCAGTGCCAGAGCCAGTCATGTTCCCCAAAACAATTGGTGTTTGTGGCTCCTCCAGGCAGCAGCAGCCCACTGGACATCAACAAAGGGCTTGTACCACCTCTGGGAGAAAATACTCCAGAGAAATACAGCATTTTCTCTAAAATTCACCTTTTTTGTTTCATACTTTCTCCAAAAATCCAAAAATCTTTTTTGTTTCATCCTCACAGTCAAAGCACCTTTCAACAATCACCACCAAAGCCATGGCATGTCTCAGAATGAAAAGCAGTTGGGAAATGAGTTTAACTAAGTGAAAGCTACAGCTCAGCCATGCTCAAGTCATTAAAAAATGAGGGCAGATCTTGCAATGAAAATCAATTCTTATGACAAAGTCTTTTATGCACACAAAATTACACATGCAAGGTGTTCTCTGCATTCAGGTTCTGACTGTTCAAAGCAGAAATTCAAAGCCCATTGCCCTTACCAGCTCCAAATTCTTCCCTGTACCTGGTTATCCTGGGAATGTGAAGAGCAGAGATGGGATCTCCCAAACCCCCCCTTGCAAACCCTGTCCTTTAGGTCCATGGGCATCCCCACAGCCCTCACCTCAATTCATGGTTCTCTTCATCCTGCTTTTCCCAACACCTCTGCTTCCCAACAAAGCCACTTCCACCCTCGGGAACTAAACACCAACTGGCTGAAGTTTCACTTCCAAGCAAATCCTCAACTCCCACCTTGCTTTATTCCCATTCAAACCATCCATGTCCTTTATCTAATCATAGGGATTGCTGTCATTTGTACAGAAATTGCACCTTAAAAATATTTTACTCTATTTTGTCTTGTTCTGTTGGCTTTGATTCATTTCTTTTGGTGGTAAGAATCAATTTCTATCTTTGTATAGACATAAGTGTGTGAAATGTACATTACCCAACGCTGAAACTCAGCCAGTTTATCTCCCAAACTCCTTTCCCTCATCAGAGAGAGTGAATCAAAATATCTTTGAATAATAACATGGTCATTTAAGATGGCTAAAGGTGTCCAAAGCACTGCTGGATGGACACAAAACAGCACAAGACATGGTTCATGCTCAGCTTTAGGAGAGCAGTAGAGCTGGTGGAAGGCACTGAATTTAAGAGTTTCAAATATATTTCAATTCAGAAAAAAAATCAAAAAATTTTCAAAGCCATTTACCACACTTATGAAAAATAATACACAGCTGTGACTGCATTTCTTGCTGAGAAATAACCCCACCATTGCTTTCTCCCTTCCCCCAGGCCCTGGACAGCTGGGCACAGTTCTGCAAATGCTGTCTGGCAGGACAGTTCCTTCCTTTCCTCCTTTCCCACGCTCCGGAGCTGGTTCCGATTACAGCTCCCAGCGATGGCCTTCGGAATGAGGGGAAAAAACCTCAGGGACAGCCTGGCCATCTTTAAATCCCATTCCAGTAAAAGTACACAGAGCAAAACTGCCCTCAAAGAACATGGTCAGCACCAGCATCCTGCACAGTATTAATCCCCGAAAACTGAAATGTAAAACTCTCTTCACAGAGAACGTTTTGAGGGTTCGGTGATTTTCCGAGGAAATTATTCAAGGCTCTTCCTCAGAAAATTCTGGTAAATGAGGCCAAATTTCAAGGGTAAATAGTTTGATGCAGTGCAGCAGTTCTCAGGCTTCTTCAGGACAAATTACAGCTCAAGTTACACGTGCACAGAACTTGTAAATAACTTGGGCAGTTCACCCTTCAAAGACACTAAAAAAATGGAAAAAGTGAAGAATCTGACTGCAGAGAGCTCAGCTGTGCTCTCTGCATGTCCCAGGTCACACTGTGCTCAGGTGAAATAGAGAAGGACTTAAAAGTGGAATAAAAATCACAGAATCATGGACATGTTTACGTTGGAAAGGTTCAAGATCATTGGGTCCAACTATTCCCCAGCACTGCCAAGGCCACCACTGCCCCATGTCCCCAAGTGCCACATCCACACAGCTTTGAAATCCCTCCAGGGATGGGGACTCCATCACTGCAGCTGTGCCAGGGCTGGACAAACCTTTCCATGAAGGAATTGTCCTCAAATGTCCACCCTGAGCCTGCCCTGGCCCAGCCTGAGGCCGTTCCCTCTCCTCCTGTCCCTGTTCCCTGCCAGCAGAGCCCGACCCCCCCGGCTGCCCCCTCCTGTCAGGGACTTGTGCAGAGCCACAAGGTCCCCCCTGAGCCTCCTTTGCTCCAGCCTGAGCCCCTTTCCCAGCTCCCTCAGGAATTCTCCAGCCCCTTCCCAGCTCCGTTCCCTTCCCTGGACACGCTCCAGCCCCTCAATGTCTCTCCTGTCTTGAGGGGCCCCAAACTGACCCCAGGATTTGAGGTTCCTCCTTGAAAGATGCCCCATTATGACAGCAGCCATTATCTCAACGTCACAAGCTGTTTCTAGTAGTTCAAACTACGTAATGTAAATAGGTCATTATTTAAATATAGTTCCCTGTTTCCACCTTTTCCTTTCCTCTCTGCCTTCCCAGAAATATTTAAGTCTCTACAACTTCCTCTCCCCCCACTTCTGCCGGGAACCAGTGCTGGAGTGGGAGGTGTGCCTGTGGAGAACAGATTAGAATTAAGTGTTGAATCTGTGGCCTTGAAACGTGCCCTCAGCTGAGTTTTTAATTTGGGCTTTTCAAGATTGATCAGCACACGTGCAATTTAAAAGCAATTTGAGGCAGCAAGGTAGGGAGTTTGACTTAAAATTAATGAGCTTTTGACATCTGCAAACAAAATGATAACGTGAACCCATTTAAACCCAGCCCCGTGTTTAACAGGGAAAACATCTATCATTTTAATATGGTTACACAAAGGCTTTTCTGCTGCAATCTGAAAGCTGTTCCACCACAGTCTTGCTCTCAGCAGCGATTTGCAAACTTTGTTGTATCAGATTAGTAGAAAGACAAGCTGCAGATCAATTAATATTATTGAATAATTAAATGTTTTAAGTGACATTGTGCAGCACGATTGAAGACACTTACGAAACCCAAATTTAAATTAAACAGACTCAGTACCTGAGACATCTAATCCTGTAGAACACGGGGTACAAACGTTATTTATGGCTTGTTTAAATCAGGATTTCACTACTCAGGAAAAGCCCAGCACTGCAGCTCCAGCAATCCACAGCATATTCCAGCAGAAACCGAGGCCAGGAATGCAAAGGAAAATAAAAAAGGACAACCAGCAAAGATGACAAGATTAAAGGGCAAAAGACAGTCAAGATGGAATTTACCAAAAGAAATGGTAAGCAGGGTGAGGGAAGGGTTAGGAGTGAAAACTGCTCTGAAGCTGAGGAATTACAGCTCTTGGTGAAGAAATAGTTACAGATCCTTTATCAAATATCCTGCAAACCAGAGGGTCTGCCAGCAGGAATTGTCATCATTGGCTTCAAGCTGTCATCACACTGACTTCCATTCACCAGAGTTAGATTTTCCTTCGGACAAAAAATTCCATTAAAATAACCAGAGGAGGTAAGAAATTACAGGAGCAAATGCCAAGATGGAAGCAGACACGGTCTGAACCTCACAGAGCACGGTCCCACCTTCGGGAATACGCAGACAGGACACCAGCAGCTCCTGGGGCACCTGTGGGATTCAGGATCACACGCAGGAAGTACCAACTCCTATAACCAACCCAAACCCAACCACTCCGTCCTCATCACAACCCACATCACCCCACAGCCATGGCAGAGGGGTGTTTGAAAGCATCGAGTTCCCCAGTTCATCCCACTCTGGCTCCACCAAAACTGCTCTGCTGGTCTTGGAGGGGCACCATGATGAACCACAGCAGCTCCATTTCAGCTTCCTCCAGAAATTACCAGATGAAAGAGATCGATTTTGGTGAAAGGGAAGAAAACTCAAACCCCACAGCAATTAAATGAACACCCAACCATCAGGAAACCTGGAATCGATTGAGCTCAGAAGGGTGAGATCCTGCCATGGATGTGGAGTTGGGTATTTCAGTCTAAATTATTTCCTCCAGAGCAGCAAAACGTAGAAATTGGAGGTTTATCCTCCAGCTGACCTGATTATTTTGTCTTGATCTTTTACAAGTGACGGGAGTAACACACTTTTCACTTCTTCCCCTGTAAATCTGTTATTTGCTTTCTCTTTAAAATTCATTGCACTACTGAACCAACTTTCCAAGTCCTCATTCTTCCTGGTGATCCTGGTTGCTGCATCCCTGTTTGTGTGTTATCTTCAGGGAACAGCTGTTCCTGGCACAGCTCCTTCCAGCTGCTGGGGCATCCTCACACTCCTGTGGGAAAGAGCTGCCTCTTCCCAACACAAGAATCCCAAAAATTGTCACTTCTATTGCTCATGTATTTTTTTAGTTTATGTCTCATCTCACCTCTGCCTGATTTACAGCTTTGATTTTTGGTTTTACCTGCTCAGATCTCTCACTCTTACCAAAAAAATTATTGCTGTACATTAGAAAAAGGAAATCTCGGATAAGCCAAGTTTTCAGGACTGAGCACCTTTTCCTTGTTACAGAGGGGATAAAAGTGATAGAAAAGCTCACAGCTGAGTCGTTGTACATTTCCCAGTGACAATCCACCATCACTGCAAGCAACAAACTAATCCAGCAAACTTCTTCCCGGTTTTATTTCTTCCCTTAGCCAGGAAACACCTTGGAACACAGACAGATCTCTGTGAGCAGATTTTACTTTGCCATTTCAGCACTGAGTCAGTGCCAGGAGCCAAAGGGAAAAGGGCATTTTTGGGGCAGGAGATGTCACTGGTGAGGCATCCTCTGCAGGAAACATATTTGGGCAGGCAAAAGGATAGCAGTGATGGAATTATTATTATACCTGCAGTAAGTCAGATGAACATGCCTTAAAAATACATTCCATAATGTGAATAACTCAAAATTAAATCCTGTACAAACACTTCAACACAATGCTGCTGCTGAGTGCCTCCTAATCTCTGCCTTATCAGTATCTCATTTCAGCTCTGGCTTAAACAAGCATTAAATATATTTGTACAACAAATCTGAAGAGATATCTACATTGGAGCAAGAAGTTTGGAATAAATACAGGCAGGCAGGGTTTTTTTTTAATATTAACACTCAGAGCGTTTGGGATGCAGATCAGACAGGGCAAAAACAACACCAGGATGAAACCCTGTACAGAAAGGCACAATGAGTAAAAAATGTAAGATTAGAGTTTAAAAGGATGCAGAAATCCTGCACAGAGCAGCCACTTCTCATTCAGCCCGAATTCTGCTGCATCACATCACAGATCAGTTCAAGCAACACCCGAATCATTCCCTGAGACAGCTCCGAGCCCATAAAACCAGAGTCACATCCAGGGGAGCCGTAAACGCTCCGCCAAGACCTCACAATTCCAAACTCCTTAATAATTCATGGCTCCAATTTCCACCACTTTCCATGCCGGGCACAGAACGATATTGCAGCTTACAGAGGGATTCTGCTGCCATTAATATTGCAGCAGGAGATCAATAATGAAACGCCTATCAAGGAGCAGAGAGCTGCTCACTGCGGGCATCCAAACAGCGTCCCTCAGGTGTGGCTGCTCCGCTGGCACTTCCCAACCCGCAGGGATGCAGCCCTGGAAAACTGCAGCCTCCCTGGGGCTGCTGGATGTGGAGCAAGTGACAGAATTGGGAGTCTGCAGGGATGATTCACCAAACCCATCCCATTCTGCTGCTCCTACCACACTATTTATTAAGGAAATACGGTGCCTTCCTGCCAGCCCCCCTGGAATAAGGATGGAATTGCAGCTTCTACCCAAAACATCTGTTTTCAGCCACTTCTCCTGAGAAATTTTCGTGGCGTGTCCAGATACAGAATAATTCACTTTAACTTTTTATGTAAAAACAAGGGGTTTTTCCACCAAAACATCATCATTCATTGCTGACGGCCTTCGAGTGCTCTGCCGCCACCTCCACACACACAGGATCTCCACCTGCTGTTAAGCCGTGCCATAAATCCGTGCTGAGGAGTCTTTTGGAAACAGAGACTGAAACACAGTGTCACATTTACAAAATGACAACATCATTCCCAGGAGGGACCAACACAATGCTCAGGTTCTCTGTAATTGAACCATTTTTCTGCAGAACCTCCCACTGCTCCAGCGAGCAGGGTGGACTCTCTGTGCTCCCAGCAGCACGACAAATGATCATTATTCTTGGGATCTTCCTGCTTTTCCTCCTCCACAGCATTCCACGCTTGCTCTTTTTTATTTTCCACTGCAACTGACCTGCTCCAAAACCTTGAACAAATTTCCCTGACATCACCAAGCATGAAGAACATAAACACTTTACTGATAACAAGAGCTGGAGAGGGACTTTTGATAAGGGTGCGGAGTGACAGGACAAGGGGGCTGAAGGAGGGGAGATTTAGATGGGATATTGGGAAGGAATTGTTCCCTGGGAGGGTGGGCAGGACCTGGCACAGAAGAAGAAAACTCAGAGCAGCTGGGGCTGCCCCTGGATCCCTGGCAGTGCCCAAGGCCAGGCTGGACATTGGGGTTTGGAGCAGCCTGGGACAGTGGGAGGTGTCCCTGCCCATGGCAGGGGTGGCACTGGATGGGCTTTGAGGTCTCTTCCAACCCTTCCGTGCATCTCTAACACGTGGATCTGACTCTGAGAGAACACCAAGGACGTCTGTGACAGGGCAGAATTGCACTGCTGACTTCCTCCAGCTCTATTTCACTTGGCAGTTTGTCAACCCCTGTCCAATCATTTTTCTTCACAAAATCTCTTAAATGAGCGAGACAAAGGTCACCAAGTACACCAGACAGAGCTCGGCTGCAACACACTCAGAAACCAATAACACAGCTCTGCACCTTTGGTCCAGAAACCCAACAAACTTCCAGATCCTCCTCCTCCTAACCTGCTGTCACCTTCCAGCTGGGAAGGTGGAGGAGCCCTCTCTGTGCAAGGCAAGGACCAGCTCTGCCCTCTGCCCCAGCTCCACGGGAACCTGAGTGGGACAGGAAGGTTTTACACAGACACTGCACCTACTGAGTCCCCCAATAATCATTTTCCGCCTTCCTATAATTTCAGCCCACGTGGCACATCCCTGACACCACCCAGGAGCTGGGAATGCCATGGAGGGCGAGGGAAGAATAAGACCAAGAAAATTCAGGGATTTACAACAGCTGTTTTATGGAAAAGTCAGCCCTTTACTCAGAGATGAAAAACCTCGACTGAGCTTGATAACAGATAAATAAGCATGAACATGTCAGGTGGAAAGCAGGAGAGAAACCAAGATACAAACTCAAACTAGGACCTAAATGTGCTAAAATTCCCCACTTAGCACCTGCACTTCCCAGCCTGAGGAGAAATTCCTGCAGCCCAAACAGCCCCAGCACCACGCTTTAGGTACATAACGATGGCTGGGTTTATTAAAGGTGCCAGGGAAGCCTTCAAAGCAGGAATTCAGTTCTGCTCTGTGCTTGGGAGAACATATTTCCAGCATATTTCAGGAATATAGAGCATGCTAGTCAGAGCACAGCAAGGATGGCTGGGGGAGCACAGCAATCCCTTTATTTGGGAGCACAGCAAAGCAATCAAACACTACGCCCACACCATTTTGTTTCTCACGTTACTTTCTTTCCCTTGCTCTCTCACATTTCTAAGCTCACTCCACACATTTCAACTCGTTCTGGCACTTGAGAAAACAAATGTTTTCAGCTAACTCCCTTTGCTGGGCCGATCCAGCACCTCACAGGTGATGTCTGCATCCACACCAGCGCGGCCCCCTCATCTTGGGGACCTCAACCTGACAGTCTCTGCTTGTCCCACTCCATCCCCACCCCTTTTCTCTTCAGCGCCACCACCCCAAGCGCAAAGCCCCGTAAACACCTCGTTACTCCCCATTAAGGACTCTTCGAAGCCCAAATTCCACCTGGTCAAGAACAACACCAAGCTGGTCCCCACCCCCAAACCACCTGCAACTTCCCATTCCAAGGCTGAACTGGTTTCATTTATCCCCCAGCAAAGTCATAACGTCCCTCCAGGATGAGGAAAGCACATTTTATCCACATTCAAACCTCTTCTAAACTACACCCACTTTCCAGCTGAACGTCATTGGTTTTCATCAGAAGTTACTTATTTATTTATTGTGAGCCCCAAACACAATCTGCACAGAAGGTATGACTGCCACGCACTTAAAAATTCTTTTTTTTCCCATTCTTTGCCTCTTTATTTCTACTTTCCACGGCTTATAACATCTTAGGGGGAAGAAAAATCTCAAAAAACAAAGCTCGATAAGCGCTGTCTTTTCTTTCAACTCAGCAGTCTCTACCCCATCCAAATCAGACACAGACAGCTACGCAGCTGAATACACAGAAAATCACTTCACGCTATTGAAATAAGCCACATGGAGAGTAACCTCACTGAAAAATTGGGGAAAAAAACCCAGGAGACAGCCTTTCACAATTAGAAAACACTGTTCCATCCCACAGCAAATATCCATTCACCCTTTCCACAAAGCAGCGAGTAAAGAGAAAAATAAAATCCTGTGATGGGAGGCAGTGAAAAGTCGCGTGAAAGCAACCTAATAAATAGAACGAATGGAAATAGAGCGAGTTTAAACAACACCAGCCTTGACCGTGGGAGACCAGAAGAGTTCGTCCGCAGCCACCGGTCCCGCTCACCTGAACGCCGCCCCCAACCCCGCTCACCTCAGGAGGGGCTGGATGGGAACCGACGGGAGAAAATCGCTTTTAAAGGCGCAGCTCAGGCGCCAGCCCCATCCCGGCAGCGGGGCAGAGCCGGGGGCGCGGACACCTGGGAGGGATGCCCGGGGATTCGTAGAGATGTCCAGGGATGGCCGGGGATGCGCGGGGAGCCGGCCGTGCCCTTGGCGCAGCTGCTGCCGCCGCGTCCCGCATCTCCCGAGCGCCGCGCGGTGTCCCGGCCCCGCCAGGAGCTGCGCCCGCCGCTCCGCCCGCCCGGCGCTGCCCCCGCCGCGCTGTCGCCGCCGGGATGTCGCCGCCGGGATGTCGCTGCCGGGATGTCGCCGCCGGGATGTCGCTGCCGGGATGTGGCCGCGCTGTCGCGCCGGCGCCCAGGGCCGGTCCCGGGGAGCGCCGCTCTCCCCGGCCGTGCCCGGCTCGGCAGCGCCGCCAACAACCGGGAACCACCCGGCCGCTCCCCGGCACCTGCGGGCGGCGGCATCCCCGGCGGTCCGCGCTCCCTCCCCCCGCCCTCGCTCACCTGCGCGGCTGCGGTGGCTCCGCGGGCCGCTGGCGGCGCGGCCGGGCCGCCCGGGCAGGCGCTGTGGGCCGGGGCGGCGGCTCCCGGCAGGAAATTTCCCTCGGCCGCCGCCTCCTCCCGCTCCCGATCCCGATCCCGCTCCTGAGCCCGAGCCCGAGCCCGCGGCGGGCGCGGCGCCGCCTGGCGGACACGGCGCGCGCTGCGGCGGGAGCGGCGCGGCCGGGGGGACGCGGCCTTGGGGCTGTGCCGGTGCCGCCGCTACCGCCGCCACCACCGCCACCACAGCCCCGCCGGTGCCGGTGCCATCGCCACAGCCCCCCCCGGTGCCACCGCCACCACAGCTACCACAGCCCCGCCACAGCCCCGCCACAGCCCCGCCGGTGCCACCGCTACCGCCACAGCCCCGCCGGTGCCACCGCCACCACAGCCCCGCCGGTGCCCCGCCGCTCCCCGGCACACGCGGGGGCTGCGAGCGCCGGGCTCCCTCCCGAGCCCCTGAGAGCGCCCAGCTCTGGCCGTGCCGCACCTCCCCGTGTCCCATCCCCGCGTGCTCCCGGGATGCCGGAGTCCCCGGTGGGCACCTGCCACCCTGCGGGCTCCGTGCCCTCGCTGCCCGGCCCCTCTGGAGGTGTCGCTGCCCTGCGGTGGGACGGACACACCTGAGGCTGGCGGTCCCCAGCGTCCCCTCCAAGGGACAGCGAAGCGGGACGGGGAGACCCGAAATAGAAACGGCAGGTGGGAAAGTAGGACAGGGAGCAGGGGATTACCGAGAATCCGGAGTCACCGCGGCTCAAGGCACATCTTGCTGCCTCTTGGCTCCAGTCCCTGCTACACACCTCTCCCAGAGCCAGAGGAGCCTCCCAGCAGGAGAAATCCCTTCTCCAGGAGGGATCCAAGTGATCCTAAAAGTCTTTCCCAAACTTAATCAAACTCTGGATAACTTTCAAAACCCCCCATACCAATGCACCACGTTTAAGTTTTACAAAGGATGTCCCAGAGCAAGAAGAGCCTCCCAGCAGAAAAAAATCTCTCCTCCAGAAGGGATCTTAAAAGTCCCAAACTTAATCAAACTCTGGATTACTTTCAAACCCCCCATATCCATGCACACCATATTTAAGTTTTCCAAAAGATGAGCCTCCCAGCAGGAGAAATCCCTTCTCCAGGAGGGATCCAAGTGATCCTATAAGTCTTTCCCAATGAACCTCCGCAGTATTTTCAACCCTCCCCATAGCAATGCCCACCACATTTAAGTTTTCCAAAAGATGTCCCAGAACAAGAAGAGCATCGCAGCAGGAGAAATCCCTCCTCCAGGAAAGATCCAAGTAATCTTAAAAGTCTTTCCCAACCTTAATGATTCTCCACGTTATTTTCCAAACCCTCACACCCACGCACACAACATTTTGGTGCTCCGAAGGATATGACATCTTTTAGGGGGTGTAAAGAAAGACCCACCAGAACAAAAAAAATATCAGAACATCTGTGAATATTTGTGTCTTCTGCAAGAAACTTCATCAGGGCCTAATTGCATCCCTTTGGCATCGTGTTGACAAGGAAACAGCAATTTAGTGTGAGGCTAAATTTCCACGAGCAGATATGGCAGCGCAAGTGGGCACAGCACCAGGGAGGAGCTGGATTTGAATGAACATTTTTGCAGATCAAATGACTGCAAGTCAGCAATTTTCTCGCTGGTAACCATTTGCAAGGGATTGGATATTAATTTAAATGAGTGCTTATAGCCAGGCAGTAAAATAAATAGAATTATTATACATGTTGGACAAAATGACCACGTTTTCTATTAGTGCAGGAGTTAAAAGTACTATTAGGCTGTGTGGTCCCAAAATTAATGAGTCATGAGACAGAAATGGGAAGCCAAGCTGTACAATAAAGCTCCAAGTGCGTGCACACTGGAGTTGTTAATGCATTACTTGGTGGGAAGGGATTTGCTGGAGAGAAGGGGAATATCTACATTAATAGTGCAATTGTGAAATGAAGTTGTAAACTTCATCCAATCCTCCACACTCATGTTCATAATTATATTGATAATTTAGCCTTGTTAGTCCCTACCAGTGTTCCCAGCTCTGCTTCCTTCCAGTCTCATCCAGGATTCTCCAAGGCCAGGTTTATGCCATTTGTGTTTTCCAGGATACATTAACGAGCTGCAGCCAACGGCCTGAGGCTGATTTTTTGTTGGCTGCAGAAAAACAACCCAGTGTGATGCTCTCTGATAGAGAGCTTCAGCCAGAAATCCAGATTTAAAGGCCAGGAGTGGGGATCTGAAGGATGAAGTGTCTTGAAACCCAATTTCAGATCTCTCCAGACAATGTCTGAGGAGAGAGATAGGGGAGAGAATGAGAAACGAAGCTGCTGTGGGATTGGAAGCCATTTAGCAGCAATTTAATTACCTTGACAGAAGGAAGACAGGAACCAAAAAATAAATTTAAGAAAGTGGAAGGCTGAAATGCTGTGCAAAAATAACAACAGGCAGATGTTCCCACATTTATCCCAATCCTGCTCCAACAGGGACTTTCCTTCCTCCACCTCACAGGCCACTGGTCAGGTGTCTTTTCCTCTCTTTCCATTGCAAATCAAAACCCTCTCAGCAGTGGCAGCTCTTTGGCAGCCGTTACCCCCTCGCTTCCAACTTCCCAGAGATGCTGCAGGGCCCCCCACAGCTCCTGGCTGGCCCCAGCCCCTGCATCCCCCCCTTTGCAGCATGGAAGGAATGAGATTCCAGCAGAAGTGGTGGGAACTTCACCTTGAGCAATTCTAGGCACTCTGCTGATCTCTGCTACAGAGAGGCATCTCCTCTGCTTCAAGCTCAGGGGATAAATGACAGGAAAAAGGCAATATTTGAACGGCAACATTTAATTTGGGGTATTCCAACATGATTCCCTTGGCAGCAGCACGGTAGGTTGACTTCGGTGCTGATATTCTGGAATAAAAATCAGAAATGTCCTGAAGAAATCAGGAAATCAGAGGCAGGACAGCAAAAAACTGGCACAGACCTGTGATATCTGTGGCTGTAAACACATCCCAGCCTGAAAATACAGGGAAAACTCTTCCAAGTAGGAATAATTGGGCAGGCTCAGGGAATAAATGGTAGGAAAGAGGTAATATTTGAACATCAGCATTTTATTTTGGTGTTCCAACACAATAGACCTGTCTCTTTACTGGACTACAGATTTTAAATGTCCTGAAAAAATTGGGAAATCAGAGGCAGGACAGCAAAAAACTGGCACAGCCCCATGATTTCTGTGGCTGTAAACACAGCCTGAAAATGCAGGGAAAGCTCTTCAAAGTAGGAATAATTGGGCAAAAGCGTGAGGCTGTGCAATATTCCAGCAGTAGTTAATTTAATGACTCCAAAGGGGTATTTGTAGAAGGTTTTTCCATTCAGAATCTGAAATTAGGAGTCTGTAGGAACAGACTGAAGTGTTCAAGCCTACATCTCGTTATAATTGTTACAGAAATTGCAATAAAGGAAAGCCTGCCCTGCCTGCTCTTCTCTCCTTCTCCACCTCAAGGCGTTGTTTTAAACACTCCACACCTTAAGCAGCTTCAAAGCCACGTTTTATTAAAATGAAAATATTGCAAGGGCTGTCTTTTCTGTTTCTTAAAATGCCAGGAGTTTTCTTTGCCCCGTCATTCTTCACTGAACTGCACTTGACCATTCAATTTCACTATTCAGTCCTAAAGGAAATCCGCCTTTTAACACCAAAACACGTCATTTTAAAGTTGTGTCATCTTTTAGGGTGTGGAGAAAAGACACCCTGAGAGATCTTAGAGGCTTTAGTGGAGCTCTGTTGTTTTTGGTAACTACAGAGCATGACTTTTGGAGTGAAAAGAAAAATGGAAAATAGATCAATAGTTTAAAAATTTCATTTTAAAACTCCTTATTTTGCCACAATGGCCTGCAAACATTCCCACCAACGATTTTACAGCTTGAAAGTGGGGAGAAACAGGACAATCAGGGAGTCAGATGCTCAGGGAGCTGCTGCTCCCCTTCCCCTGCCAGGGTGGGTGCCCTATGAGACGTTGCAGACGATAAACTTGCCCATGGAAGGATTCATTTCCCATCAAAACTTAATGCTGGATAATTTATTAATCCCAGCATCTTGGAGAAAAGGCAATTTGGGGGCTGTCCCTGCAGCTGCCATGTGTGCAAGGGGTGTTCCCACTTCCCAATATCCCGGCTAACCTGGCAGTGGGAAGCCATTCCCCCTTTTCCTGGCACTCCAGGCCTTTGTCCAAAGAATCCAGAGTGGACACAACTCACTCTGGTGCAGATCCGAGGGATGCCCTGGCAGCAACAATGATTTTAAACCAGGATTTTGCACATTTGTGCTGATTCCAGCCTGGTGGCTTTGGGATCTTCCATTTATTTTAATTCCCAGCTGGAAATTCTCCTGGGTTTTTTCCCTATTTTTTTCCCCGTTCCTGCTGGCTGCTGGGGTGACAGGATGGAGCTCCAAGGGGCTGGTGACAATATTCCACCTGTCTGGGATACAAGATTCCAGTGTGATCCCACTCCAATGCCAGAGCTCAGACATCCACAATTATCCCGTGATGGAGCTCTCAGCTGGGAAGTTCTGGCATTTCCTGGGAAGAAATCTGAGGAAAATTTCCAATGTGTTTGCTTTGTCTTTCAAAAGTACCGTGAAAAAGAAAGGTCAGAGCGAAAGAAGAAATCAGAAGATGGAATTGTGCAAATCCACCCCACAGCAGCAGTGGGCAGGGATCCATAAACATTGTGCTCACACCCCTCTCCCAGTTTTCCAAGGAGTTGTTGCTATCATTTGCAGATCAGTTCAGCTTCACATTTCTCAACTCCAGCTCCGATAAAACCTATGATCCTTTATCCCATTTCCCTCTCCCAGTCCAAAAGGCACAAACAAATCCGTGTTTCCATCGGAATGCTGGCTGCAAAGTGCCAGAGGAAAAAACCTGGATGTCGTTCTTACTATTCTGTAATTTGCTTTAATTCTGATTTATCCATCATAGAAGAGGGAGAGGCAACATGGGTAACACGTGGCTTGGTCCTACATGGAATCCATGGACCAATCCTGCACACCCTGGAAGTTTTTTGAGTCTTTCTGGAGCTGAAGGCTGAAGCAGCTGAGCTCCTCTGCAATCAGACATCGAAAATGGAAATTAAAAAGGATGTCAAGGCTTTGTGGGAGACCCAGGGATGCACCACGAAGGTCAGGCCCAAGGAAAATCCCAAATATCAGCAGCACTTCCTGCCAAGTCACCTTGCCAGCACTCAGTTGGTTTGAAATTAAATATTTAAACAGAACACAGAATTTTAAAACCACCGGCAGTGAAGTATTGCAGCTGCAGCAGAACTGAGAATAATTTGCAGTGGCTTCACCTTGAATTTCCCTGGCTACTGCTGAGCACAGCTGAGAGCATTGACCTGAGAGCCAAACCTTGGATCCTGCCCTGCTGGCATCCCTCGGGAGAGCGTCCCAGAATCCCAGAATGGTTTGGGTTGGAAAGGACCTTAAAACCCTTCCCTGTCTTGGGCAGGGACACCTTCCACTATCCCAGGGTGCTCCAACCTGGCTTTGGACACTTCCAGGGATCCAGAGGCATCCACAGCTGCTCTGGGCACCCTCACGGGGAAGAATTCCTCCCTCATCTCTGATCCTTCTGCAGCTGTGGGCATCAAACCACCATGGGATTTGTTCCTTTCACATGTAAGAATGTGTTTGCAACATTAAAAAATAGATGTGCGTGAGATGTTTGAGTTTAAAGGTTTTCCTTTTGTATTTTTACATTCCTGGTTGCTTAAAGCAAACTGACTTAAACAGAATTGAAATACTCACATAAAACCAATCCTTAAAAATGATGGGTAATTTTATGTAGCAAAGGATTCCAGCTCTCTCTGCTGCTCCTCTGGTTCATAACAAATTAATCTGATTTTTCTCTTCTATTGCTGTGCAGGGCTGAGTCAGGATCCGTGGGGGCAGAGTTGATAAGGTGCTGATCAGGAGATATTTTCTCTGAGTCAGAGGAAAGCAATCTCTTCTCCTTTCTCTCAAGTGATGAGGTGTGTCCTGTCAAGCTACAGCTTTAATTCCAGGTTTTATGATGTTTTTACAGGTAGCTGTGAGGGAAAAAAGACAAGGAATCGTAGCTTAGGCAGAGAATAAACCTCAAGGTGACAGGCAAGAAAAAAGCAAATGATGGTCTCATTTACAGAGCAATTCCCTGAGCCACAAGAGAGTTCCAATGATTTGAGCCATAACACGTCGAGCTGAGTCACCAAAAACTGAATATAATTGAGTCAGATTGCAAGGAAGGGAACTCCAGGCTGTTCACCATGCTCTGAGTGGCTGTTAGGGGTGGGTGCTCAATTCATCAAAATTGAAGGAGCTGAAAAATAGTGCCCTGGAAATTTTTACCGAGACAAACATCACTTCTTAAATATTGATTTTTTTAAACCATATTTCACAGGGGACAAGTGGCCCAGCTGATGGCAGGAGGGCAGCTTTTAGCTCAGTTTATTAGAAAATATCCTTGGATTGTAAAGTCTTGGACTATGTCCTTTGGAGAATAGAGCTGGTGGATCAATGAACCTGGAGAGGTGGCTCAGCCTAACAAAGCCTTGCCGTATTTCTGGGGTTAAAGTTTAACTGGGTACAGATCAGAAGGTGAGGCAGGTTTCTTATTACTTTAGGCAGGGTAAGAAATTCCCTTTTATTCCTCAAGTTTAAATCAAATCCTGACTGACTGGCACTATGTTAATGAAGCATTTAGATTCTGTAGGAATGAAGCTTAAATACTTCTAAAAAAATTAGATTTATTTATTCCTATAAATAATGACCTCAAAAATAGCATCGAAATCTCAAATAGTTTGAAAAATGAAATAAAAATCAAGGCTATATTATGTAAAAGACCAGAAATAAAATATTATCAAAAATATAATATAATATAATATATATCATATATAATATAAAACCTAATTACTGCTTAAAAGTTTGGGATCAAAAAAATCACAAACCAGAAAAATCTCAGTACAATAACCCTGCTTTGCAGAACAGGTATTTTCTCCTCCCAAAAATTTCTTGCACTTCAAATCCATAAAAAATTCAGCAATCTCTCCGTGTCCTCACAGGACAAAGCAGGGAAGCTTCAGGACGAGAACTCCACAGGTTGATGTAGCAGCACTGTTGAAGCAGATTGTTCCCTAAAGGTTAATTAAAAAGCTCTGGATGATCCAAGAGCAGGGATCCAGTATAAAGTGGGATAATGACATTATAATTAATAGAAATAAAAGCTGATGGAATCTTTATTACTTTACCCTGGCAATAAATTATTAATTTATGTTCCTGGTTTCAGCCCAAAAAAAGGGGGACTGGGTTTATCTCAAATTCTAGAAATTTGGTTTCAGTCTTTTCATTAAGCAATGAAAGTTCTGTCTGATACCATCATTTTACTGGGTTTTGTTGTTGTTTAGGTCAGCTGGAGTTAAAAAAAAATAGAATAGATTTGTTTCAGGATTTCTCCCTTTACATATCCACTGCTTCCCTGAAATGAAGGCCTGCTCAAGGTATTTGTTTCCTCCCTGACAGAAAGAGAAAGGGAAGGAGTTATTCTGTGAAAATAAGTGGAATTTGATTAGGAATTAGAGCTCTTTCTAGAAAATAACCCATTGACAGTAGACAGAACCTCCCTACCCCACCAAAACCCAAGAGCAACCCAGTGTTTTCCCAAATTTAAAGAATTTAACACGTTTCCCAAAGGGATGGTTGGGTAGCTCTTAGGCAAGCTGGGAATTTGAACAGAGAAAGAACATTTTACAACTCTTTACCATAAAACATTAGGCACAGATTTAACAAAAATTCTTTCCAGCCCAGCTATCAGGATTTTAAGAGGAAAAAGCAACAAATCAGAACTCTCCCAGGAGGAGCGAGGTGAGCTGGGAAGGTGCCAGCTCCAGGCTCTGGATGAACCCAGAGCGGCGATCTGGGAAGCGACGCTTTGGCAAGGACCATAAATCATCCATGGACAATTCCTTTGGCCTTTGCCAGGCTGCTTTGGTTGTCTCCATGGCAACACCTTTTCCCCAGAGCAAAGTTCAATTATTTTACATTTTTACTGCTGTTTGCTTAAAGTTTACCAGGATGACTCTGTGCTCGCACAGAGCACGGACAGCACCGAGGAGGAATCACCCTCATGGTAAACCGGACTAAAGGGACCAAAATCCTCTGAACTGGGGGAAAAATCCGTGGAAAGATGCCATCCAGGAGGAAAACATCCATGTTTGCCTGTGCTTTCTGTACCTGTGTGAGCTCCTTCGTGGTGATCTGTGTGGTGCTGGCGACCCCGCAGTGGGTGAGCAGCGACGTTCGGTTCTCCCGCACCAACTCCACCGTCACCGTCAGCCTCACGTACGGCCTCTTCAGTGGCACCTGTGAGCAGTTCGTGGATGCAGGACTCCTGGTGTCCGAAAAAACATTCCAAGGTGAGTGCTGGCACACCTGGAAGTGGATCAGAGGATCACAGACTGCTCTGGGTTGGAAAGACCTTAAAACTCATCCCATTCCAGCCCTGCCATGGGCAGGGACACTTTCCACTATCTCAGGACCCTGTCCAAGCTGGCCTTAGACACTTCCAGGGATCCAGGGGCAGCCACAGGCTCCCTGGGAAACCCATTCCAGGGCTTCACCACTCTCACAGGGAGGAATTCCTTCCCAATATCCAATCCAAACCTAAGATCTCCTTGCTCGTGCTGCTGACGGACGTATCCATCCCGTATTCACCTGTAAGTACAATACTTTAAGTGAGAACAAGAATAGCCACAGAACAGTCTGGGGATCCAAGTGCTATAAAATAAGGCCCCCCAAAAGGCACAGAAATGCTGCAGCATTCCTGACAATACCAGCTTATCACCTGTGATCTTGGCCTTCACCTTGGAATGAGGGAAAAACCACAAAATGGGAACTTTCTGTCAAACTGACTTCAATTTTCACAAGTTTGGTGAGGAACAGAAAAGCAGCACTCAGCACTTTATTAAGGGATTTACAAACCTAATTGACCTTCCAGGTTGGTTTTTTCTTAAATTTCATTATGTTAATTTATTGTCTGACTTCAAACATTTTGCCACCTACTACTAAATTAGCACCATTTTGATAGAGAAAGGTTTTAAGGCTGCTGCAGGAAAAAGAATAAAACACACAAAACAACACCCAGAGGTAGATGAACCTGAAAGCTGCTGCCAGGATCAAGGGTTTGCACTTATTTTATCTGCCTTGCTGCCTCATCAAGTTCAGAGAAATAATGCTGGTGACACACAGGAAAGGGAGAAAAGCCACTCGAAAGAAAGCTACCAAAAACATGAGTAGGTCAAGTAATTTTGAAATATGACATATGGATTTAAATAAGGACTGGCACAGGGTGCCCAGAGCAGCTGGGGCTGCCCCTGGATCCCTGGCAGTGCCCAAGGCCAGGCTGGACATTGGGGCTGGGAGCAGCCTGGGACAGTGGGAGGTGTCCCTGCCATGGCAGGGGTGGCACTGGGTGGGCTTTAAGGTCCCTTCCAACCCAAACAAGTCTGGGATTTTAAGATGTTTCAAGAAATATTTTCATTTTGGTAGGCTGTTGTGATATGTCCCAGCACAGCAGATCTAAACCTCCAGCTGCTTCCCAGCTCTTCCCCAGCTTCATTTATTCCTGGCATTGCACCTGCAGAAACACCTGAATTCCCACGGTGGCAGAGCTGTGTTACACAAACCTGTCCCCACCATGACATTTATGTTCTCACGAAACCCTGAGCACAGCAGCATTCCCAGCAAAAGGTGGAGCATGGATGGGGATTGTTACGTAACAAGTACAGAGTCGCAAATCATTCAATCTTACTTCACTACAGTCACAGCAGAACAATGAACGTGATTTTTAGAAGAGTCAATAATAAACAAACTAATTTATACGTGGTTATAGCTGCCCATGGCAGCTGGCTGAAGCCCCAAGCCTTGAGCCACGTGGGCAGCTCTGGCTGATTTTAATGGGGCTCCGTGGGAAATGTGGAATCCTGCCCTGGAGAGCTGATGGCAGAGGAGGATCCAGGCTGGCTGCAGTCCAGGGTTTGTGCCCTGCCTTTGTCTGCACAGCAGCTCCCACAGCCCAGTCCCAGGGCCTGGGTGTTGTGATCGATTTTAATTAGAATTACTGAAAGGGACTCACAACACTCTGCTGTCAGTGAAGGGTTTCAGTTCTCTGCATGGTTTGCGTTGGTGGTGTTGGGTTTTCCCTCACTGGATTTGGGGTTTTGTGCTTATCACTTTCCAAGTGTTGAGAGAACACTTACAAAAAGCTATCTCAACTCTCACCTATCAGTAATTTAGGGATGAATAAAGTGAGCGTCAGGAGCTGTGAGTTTCTTTCCACAGCTGCTGAAGGAAACTGGGGCTTTGTGAATAATCTAAATATGGGTTTGCCCACATCCCTCATTAGTTCTGTCGGGCAGGTATCCAGAATGAGAAGAACCGACTTTAAATTAATTCTTAGGCTCTGTACTAGGCATGATTATCGTGTTTACATTAAATATTATTTACTGAAGAAATCCTTCCCTGGGAGGGTGGGCAGGCCCTGGCACAGGGTGCCCAGAGCAGCTGGGGCTGCCCCTGGATCCCTGGCAGTGCCCAAGGCCAGGCTGGACATTGGGGCTGGGAGCAGCCTGGGACAGTGGGAGGTGTCCCTGCCCATGGCAGGGGTGGAATGAGACGTTCTTTAATGTCCCTTCCAGCCCAAACCAGTCTGTTCTATCATTCTATTCCATATATATTTGAAATAGGAAACATGCTTCCTAGAATTCCATACATTCTATCTTTATGTTCATACTCATTTATATTCCTGTCCTCCTAAGGCAGGAGAAGCGTTTCCTTTGCTGATATCCTTAAATAAACGGATTTCCAGTGCTATGGAGGAACAAAGTGCTGAGCTTTCTGCACTCTGACATTTCAGACACCAGCAAGAGGAGTTCTAAACATGCTTTTAAATCTCAGCATGATTTAATTTGGTATTTGATTTAAAACCAGCTCTGCCCTGGCTGGGGGCTCTGCTGTGCACCCCATGTGCGTTTCTCAAATAGCATTGTCACGTTTGGGTGTGGGAAAAGAAGGACAATCCCAGAAGGGTAAATCAGAGTCAAGAACTTGAGGATTATTTTTAGCAGCAGCCCAGGTTGGCTTTTATCAATGACTATTCCAAAGCAGATCATCAACAGCCTTTACAAAAAAACCAACTTGTTTTTTCCAGAAACCACAACATTAAAAGAAATTTCCAAGCACAAAGATGAAAGACTTTGAATATAATTCCTGCCATGCCCTGTGCATGGAGTGCCCAGCCAGGGTGGCTCTTTCCCAGCCTTAACGGAGCAATAAATCACTGCAGCCACTTCCCAGGCCCTGGGGATGAACAGGCAGCCAGAATGCAAAAGTTATTTAATAACCAGAGTCCTCAGAGCCTCCCTGAGCTGTTTGAGTGGTTTGTCTTAGAGAGGAACCACCTATGAATAAAATGCTCTGTCAGAGGGTTTGGTCACAGCTTTGACTGGTCCAAGCCAAACAGGTAGAGCTTGAGCCAGGCTCAGGAAGAGCCACGCCCAGAGAGTCCAGAAGGTCAGGATTATCCAACAGCTGGCAGCCAGCAAGGCCAACAACACCCAAGGAGGACTTTCAAATTTACCACAGCACAGAGGAATCGTTTCACTTTCTAAAATACATGACAACAGATGCTGGAATTCATTCATGTTCTCATCAGTTTCCAGGGATCTCCTGTAAATTTCGAAGCTCTGTTGAGCTCTCCTTGGGATTTTTTGCTTGTTTGGGCTTTTTTCAGTCCTTAATTCCTGATGTGTCATGGGTGATTGTGGAGCTGTAAAAGCTGCTGGGAAGGCTGACTAAGCTCAGTAAAGTCTGGGAAATTCTACCCAAACACGTAAGAATTAAGGATGAAAACCAAAAGAAGATACAGGAAATTAAGGAGAGACCTGGGCAGGCCCTGTTTTCATTCTAGGATGAGGTTGTTCTGCACAGATCCAGAGGTTATCCAGCTGCAGGTTACAGCTGATCCCACTCAAACAGATCAGCTGCTGGAGACTCCTTCCGTCTGCACAGGCTGCTTTAGTTAGGGATAAAACCCCATCAGTTGCCATGAAAAGAGCATTTTCTTTAAAGCCCTCAGCCTTGTGCTGTTGCAGACACGGCTACAACAGCTGGAGGCTGACAAGATGCCATCCCCTAAACTGCAGCTCCGTGTCAGACATAAACAAGATCAATTAGGGGGTGTGAGAGGTGTAGCCAGGCAGTTGTGGAGATGTTCTGAGCGATAAAATTAAGTGAGGCTGCCAGAGGGAAATTACACAAGCCTGTCTGATTTGGCTCCAGACTTATTTCTTCTGCAAGAAATAGATCACAGGTTGTAAGGCTGCGAGGCTGCTTCAGCCTGAGCACAGGGTACAAGCTGCTCACTTCCATTTCATTGAATGATATCCCCTGGATGCCCTCCTTTCCTTTTCTTTCAGGAAAATTGCTTAAATTTACAACTGATTTCCATAACACATCCTCACCTGCTGCTGCCTCGAGCAGAAATTAACTTGTACTGCAGTATTAGATAAAATGTGAGAGGAATTCTCCTTTCCGTTCCTTTCCAACAGCTCTTTTTATTATATTTATTCCTCTTTATGGGTTTTTACTCCTTTTTTTTTTCCTTCTGCTGTGACTTCTGCCACTTATGCACTACCTGAATATTTTGCAATAATGGCTCCGTATCAAGAGCAGCACAGAAAGGGAATTTTCCTACAGAAATCTGTCTCTCACAACCTCTATTTGAACAGAGAGCTCCAAAACATTGTCCTTGTATTTGTTGCAACATAAAGCAGCCACAGGCACATTATAGCTGCCTTTTCAGTCTTTAAATTGAGAGGAGGAAAAGAATTCACCTCCACAAAATACACTTTGAGGCTATTGCATTTGGGGTTGAGTCTCTGGTTATCAGCAACTTGTCGAGTAACTGGGAGGATTTAGGCAAAAATTGGTGACAGTTCTGAAGGGTTTGACCACAAGAGCCATGGACATGTGGCCGGGAGCTACAGCAGGGAATGATCTGGGAATAAGCTGTGGAAAAAGGAGAGGGAGCAGGATGTGGGGTCAGGGCCATGTGCCCACAAAGCTCAGCCCTGTGGGAGCCAAACCCTCCACGAACCCCGTCCTGTCCTGGTGGGAAAACAGCAGGAGCTGCTCCTTTATTTTAAAAGAAGGTACCAGTCCTGCCTCCAGCAAGCTTTTCCTGCAGGGCATGCAGACAGATCCAGTCAGGAGATGAGCTCAACCACCCTCATCTGCCGCTGGATGACCACGCTCAGATTTATTTGCCCTGCAAATGCAGCTGACCCGTCCAGGCAGCAGCTTTAATGCACTTTGGGAAGGATTTCCCCGTGAAATTTATTGCACGTGAGGGACTGCTGCTATATCGAAAGGAAATACAACTGCAGCAGAGTTTTACATTGGAGCAGGGTTTTAAATAGGCATTTGTGGAGGTTACCAGACACTGGCAGAGGAACACCCAGATTTCTGATCCACTTTAGGCAGAAAATTCCTGTCTGGCCACATCCAGAGGAAATATCTACAGAAGTATTAAGGACAGAAGTTTACTACCCACTAACCTGCAGAATTAGCAGACAAGAATTTATTTCAGCCCCACATTCCTTCACCCCATGTTTCGGTTTGGATTCATTGCTGTGTCCAATCCTCCTGCTCTTTCTTCATCCCCATCCCTACAGATCAGCCAGACCTCTGCTCATTAGCTTTTAATTACAGCCCTGGCAGGAGGTCATAACATGGGCTGAGCCCACCTGGCTGGGCAGGGCAGGTTGTCACAGAATCATGGAATATTCACATAGGAAAAGCTCTCCAAGATAACTGAGTCCAACCTTTAATCACTAAACCATGTCCCCAGGCGCCACAGCCACTTTAGAACACTTCCAGGGATGGTGACTCCCTGGTCAATGCTTGACCACCCTTTTTCTGTGAGCAAACCTTCCCACATCTCCACTCGAACCCCCTCTGGCACAAGCTGGGGCCGTGTCCTTTCCTGCTGTCCCTGTCCCCTGACCCCGCTGTGTTTCAGTCGCAGACGCCCTGAGCAGCGCCAGGAGCAGGAGCCTGAACGTTGCCATCATCGTGGTGCTGGTGCTGGCTCTGCTGAGCTCCCTGCTCAGCTCTGGCTTCACCTGCACCAACGCTGTCAGCAACCCCTACCAGACATTCCTGGGACCCGTCGGAGTCTACACCTGGAATTCCGTGTGCGGTGAGTAGCGCGTGTTCCCGTGGATACCGGGATTAAGGAATAGCTGCGAAAGGGAACACTTGGAAACGCATTCTGTTCTGTGGGTTTCCTTTGTAACTGTGCCTGCTGGGACACCTGAAAAGCATCTTTGAAATACCAGTAAAATATGTTATATAACAATAAAACAATATTCATATAATAGTATTTATAGGGAGGCAGCAGCTTGGAGGAGTGAGCCGTGGCAAAAATTATTTCAGTCTTTAAAAAAGCCAAAAAGTCACAGGTGAAAATAAGTTTAAACATTCCCTAAGCATGAAAAACAATTGGTGGGGATGCTGAGTCATTAGAGCTGGGAACCTGTCCAAGAACCCCACGTTCTTGCTTGGATTGAGCCCGGCTGCTCCCAACCCTCCCTGTGCTGCTCTGGCCACGACCACAGATCTCACACTCGATTAGTCTCGAGAGGATTAGGTGTTCCTCTAATAATAGGTTTGCACTTGAATAATTTCCTTTTAAGACATCTGATTAGAGAGCACTTCAGCACAGGTATTTTGTCCCTCAAAAGCTCTTCAGGTCCAGGGAAGAAGTGTCCCCAGCAGCACCACGCTGTCCTGGGGACACAGCCAGCCCTCGGTGGGAAGGGAACAGTGCAGATAATCTTAATTATAGCAAGTACAGGTGAGGCGTGAAAATCACCCATTTTTAACACAGATGCTGAAGCGGCTGTGAAACGCAGTAAGAAAAGTGAACAAAAGCTAAATTAGACAATTACTCACTTCTGAGACAGGTAGATCATTGTCTCATCACATGAGAGGGTTTTTTCTGAGCCCAGCACCCTGAACCTGCAAGCTCTGACTGAAATGAAAGGACCAAAATAAATATTGGGGAGAAAATAAAATTCTCATGTTGGCTGAGGGTTGTGGTTACTTTTAACAGCCCTGCAAGTGCTGTGACCTGGAAGTTCATTTTGCTGTGGGTGTATTTTTATGGGAAATCACGCATCATTTAATGGGGGAGGTCATCTTGGAGGCTCCTAATCCTCCTACAGCGTCCTCCTGAATAAAAAATGAAGCTGTTTCAGCGTGAGCTGGGGTGGGATGAGGTGCCTGGAGAGAAGGAATGGAATTGTTCCACCAGAGTTCAGAGATTACAGCTCTGTTGGCACAAGGAAAGCAGAGATGTAAGAGCAATATTGAGTTAAATGTCAAAGCAACTGAACTCCTTTTACATTTGGGAGGCTGTAAGAAATAGAGACAGACCTAATAAGACATCACATTTTGGCTCATGCCAGACTGATACGATAATTCAAGCTGTAAAGAACAGGAGGCCTCCAAGTTTAAGATCTTGGGCCACCCCTGAGCACAGACCAGGCTGCTCAGGGCTTTATCCAGCTGTGATATTTATCCAGCTGTGATATTTTATCCAGCTGTGAGACTGCCCATCCATGGATTTGGGCTCGTATCAAACAGGCATTGACAAATCACCAAAGGGGTGAATACACAATACTGCTCAGCCCTAAATTCAGTGAAAAAGAGTTGAATTAAGCGGCCTTATCTAAGAATAATCAGTGAGAATCTAATCATTTTCAATTATATCTTTGCCTGTATCAAAACACCTGGCAGATACTATTGGGTGGGGCAAAAATTCTTTAAATGCCCCCATAGTTTATTAATGATAAATATTAGATAAATTGATTAAAATACCTGGATTAGGACAAGGATTAAAGCAGACTGTAAGTCACTACATAACATTACAGTTTCTCCTCTAAAATGTTATATTTTCTATAAAAATATAATTTTGTATCTCTATTTTCTAGGAGTCCTCACCCTCATAGCCATGATTCTTTTCCCTGTGAATGTCCAAGGAAACAGCCTGTCTCAAGAACTGGCCCAGGGATGTTCCACCTCTTCGCAGACACACCTTGGATCCAAACACAACTACGGATATTCCTACTGGATCATGCTGCTCATCCTTTTCCTGAACATTGCTTCTCTCATCATCATCTATTTCTATGACCACGCCAGATATTCCAAGAAGAAAGAGCAAGAAAGACCCATTGAAAATGCACCAAAGGATGTTATCCTGTTTTAAGGACACCTTGGAAAAGGGGGTGTGCAGGAGGATTCACGTGGACAGCAGATTTCTGTTTGCTCTGAACTGTGTGCGCAGCTCAATTCCCAAATTGTTGTGAGGACACCAAAGCCTCTTTCAGTTTCAGCTGCCTTCAGGCCTGGGCAGCAAGATCAAAGACATCGTTTGAGTTGTGTGGGATTTGGGATCTCGAGGGACAGGAAGAGTGCAAACACCAGGATCCCTTGGGATCAGCAGAAATGGTCACAGAGGTGCTGGTGCTCCATCTTCTCCTTTCTCTGCTCAGGGATCTCCTGCAGGTCTGGAGGCTCCTGGTCATGCCAGGAACTGCCCTTGTGGCCAAAACCCCCAGAACACAGTGCTGGAGTCCCCATCCCTGCGGGGATTGAACAGCCCTGGGGATGTGGCACTTGGGGGCATGGGGCAGTGGTGGCCTTGGCGGTGCCAGGAATGGTTGGACTCCATGGATTTCCCAACCTAAACGATTCTACAATTCCACAGCAGCAGAGAAGCCCAGTAGCTACAGGTTATTAATGGATAGGAGCATTAGGGAAATCTTATTTGGGGCTCTTTGCAGACCTTTGAGCACTGCCAAGAGCAAAGGGCACAGCCACACCTTGGGCAGCTGTGCCCGGCCCCCTCTCCACACATCTCTGCCTGGCACAAAGTCCCCCCAGCTGGATTATCAGTGATGACTGATGGCCAGGGCCATCCCTTTGCCCAGTTTAATGAGTATTTACTGTGCTCACAAAGGCTGTAGAACTGCCCAGGAGTGGGGAGCTCCCTTCTCATTCCTCCAAGGGAACGGAGCAGAGGGACCTTGGGACAGATCCTGCTCAGAGCACAGGCTCACTGTGGTCAGCACTTCTGCTCCTTTGTCCCTCACCTTTGCAGCCAGCAGAGACCTTTTCTTTTCTTTCCTTTAAAAAGGAAAAAAAAAGCCTCATTTTCCTTTGCAGTGTGAATTTCAGTTGTGCTCCATATCTGTCCTGTGATACAAGAGGTGCTCGTGGAGATAAGAAAACATTTTGAAGAGGGGATGAGGAGATACAAGAGGTGAATCCTCACTTTTTATGTCAGAAAAGCAAAGTTTGGAGATGAAAGCAGCCAGCACTTTGTGCAGCTGTGCTCCTTCACAGGAACCAGAGCAGAGGGATTTTCCTTCCCGCTTAAAAGGGTGGTGAGGGCAGAGGGGGGAATAAAATAAAAAAGGGTTTCTGAGAGTTGAGGGTGGCACAGGTCAATAAAATCAGGGATGATCTTTGCTCTGCGTGACTGGAAGTGCCGGGGAGGGCTGTAAACATTGCGGTGGAGCTGGCCCCGGGCCAGCTTTGCCAGTTTTGCTTCGGCTGCAAAAATTTTCACAGTTTCAGCGTTCATCTGTCACTGTTGGACCCAGCCAGCATCCGTCACACGCCACAGCTCCGCTCAGAGCGGCCTGGTGGAGGAACAGAGTCAGAATAATGCGGGAGGAGCAAGAATTCCTGCTCTGGAGAGCAGGAGCTTCCCACTGCCTGGGAGTTCGTGCTGCATCGAAGCACTGGTTTGGGAAATGAAATAAATCCTGCTTTTGGATGCCTGTTGGGAGCGCGTGGCCCTGTTAAAAATCAGTCTGGAGCTCTCTTGTTTGCCTGCAGACACTAAAAAGTCACTGTGTAACGAGGACTCACCTGCTTTGATGTGAGCACAGATCAAAGTCACCACAAGGCTAAAAAACCCCGATTTAAACAGGAGTTCAAGTTGTAGGTGACTAACGAGGCTGCCTCGGGATCCTTCCTCTGGATGTTTTATCGCAAATTAAGGGCAGGAATTCCCTTCCCAGGCACCAAGAGCTGCTCTCAGGCACGCTGTGCTCGCTGGCAGCTGCTGCTGCGGGGATGGAGCAGGCGGGATGGGGCCGGGAAGAGCCTCAGGTGCCCCAAGGAGCATCCCTGCACGGCTGAACCCCCCAACCCCAGCTGGGCAAGCACAAGGCACGGGGGAAGTGAACGCACAGAGCTGGCACCAACTTGGCACCCTGTGCTTCCCTAAAATTCCCTGCTGGCGCTGGGCAGTGGCAGCAGAAGGGGGGGGGGGTTATCATTTATAGGGCACCCGGAGATGCCTCTGGATCCCTGGAAGTGTCCAAAGCCAGGCTGGCGCAGCCCGGGGTAGTGGGAGGCGTCCCTGCCCATGGAACTGGATGAGTTTAGGGTCCCATCCAACCCAGACCGTTCTGTGATTCCATTTATCCTGGTTTCAGGCTCTCCTCCCTGTCACCCCTCACCCAAACCTGCCCCAGGGCTGCCAGAGGAATATTTATTTTCAACTCTCCGATACCCCTATAATAAAAATCATTAACTGTGTCTGTGATCCTGTGCTTGATTTAGAACATCGATTGTTAATTCGGGCAGCTCTCCCACCAGCAGAGATTTTTAAACAGCAGGAGCTGGCTGGCTCTTTAGTGGAATAGCTCCTGGGGGACAGGGATTGCTTTTATTGACTGGGTCTCTGTGCCTCTGGGCAACAGCAAAGCTGCACTGGCTCTTTTTTTCTCTAATTGTGAATTAACCAGCTCTGCCGTGCTGCTGAGGGGCTACAGCAGAAATTATTGCATTTGCCTGCCTGCAGCTTTGCAATGTATCTTATTAAATGTTTTCAGCTGCTGCTAAACATTAGGCTGACTGTTAATTTAGCAGGTGTTGAGGATCTGCGGTGGTTTCAAGGAAAAGCTGCCTTTATTCAGCATTTTCTGTTGTGTGGTGTAACTTTTATCGAGTGTGAAACCTTGAGAGTGAACTGTAAAGCTGAAATAGATCTTGCACAAATAGAATCACAGAATTAGAGGATGGTTGGGTTGGAAGGGACCTTAAAATTCATCTCCTTCCACCCCTGCCATGGGCAGGGACACCTCCCACTGTGCCAGGCTGCTCCAAGCCCCAATGTCCAGCCTGGCCTTGGGCACTGCCAGGGATCCAGGGGCAGCCCCAGCTGCTCTGGGCACCCTGTGCCAGGGCCTGCCCACCCTCCCAGGGAACAATCCCTTCCCAATATATAACTTAAATCTCTCCTCTTTAATCCAAAGCCATCCCTCCTTGTCCTGTGCCCCTGCAGAAAGCCAGGTGAGAATGCATTGCCCAGTTAATGTTATATATGGTTATTTTAAACCCTGTAGTTCAATCACAATCACTTTAGGAGAAGCATCCAAGTGATTTATTTAGCCAGGGGAAAAAAAAATCCCTTATTGAGCCAGAGCAACCATTATGGACAGGTCAGCATGGACTGGGAGTGAGGGACTGCCTTGGATTTCTCCTTCGGGGAGTAAAAGGAGGAAGAGAGGGGAGCAGATGGGAGCTGGGGGTGCCTTCCTGGATAATCCCCTCTTGTTCTTCTCCACTCAAGCTCAGCTTTCAGCATTTCTGACCGGGGGCACAGGGTGAGGAGCAGTTGGGACTCGGATGTCGGAGGGGGAATCACCTTTCAGCCGGTTTGAGGCAGGATCCTTCCCCTGACCTGCTCAGACACAGCTCCCGGGGAAAAGCCGCGCTTCAGACACTGGCAAGTGATGAATGTGGAAAATCACCCGGCTTCAGATAAGATGGGAGCTTGATTTTGCTCTCAGCAGCGCATCGGGCTGACAGTGCCGGCTTTTCCCCTTTCACCTGAGGGCGAACTGCCAGGACCTGTGCTCGTTAAGAGGATAAGTGCATTGAACACAGCTCCATTCATCTCCAGGCTGCCTGCTTGGCAAGAGCCGGGCCGATTCCCCTCTGATCTCCTAAAACCTAATGCAAGCTTGGATTAGGTTCCATCCCTTTCCTCCCCGCCCCCTCTTTTTTACCTTCCTCCCATGGAAGTGCCTGTAAGGGGGATGCACAATCCTTTCTTCTGCTGAGCTTTTGAATCAGCAGATTCCTGGACACTTTGCCTTGCTGTTGTTCATCCCTGTCCTGGCTGGCTCCTGGGCAGCCTGTTCCCTTCCAGGACGTGGGGAATTCCTGACTTTCCCTATTCTGTAATTTAATTTAGAGCAGGAGCTTCCAAATCCAGGCAGTTACCTGATAACCGACCTTTGTTACCTCCTTATCCCAGCCCTGTCCAACCCAACCATGGACACTTCCAGGGATGGGGCACTTAAATCCTGAACCCCCCACTTATCCCAGGGAACTAATGGGATTTCCAGGATTTAATGGGTGTTCTGCTGGAGGAGCAGTTCCTGTGGTGCCCAAACCACATCAAAACAACCTCTGGGAAGAAAAGGAACTGAAAAATCAGGAAATCAAATCCCACCGAACAGCATTCCCTGCAATAACTCAGGGCATGGAGTTATCCCTTCCTGCTCAGCCTGTTCTGGCTTCTGCTCCTGTGCCTGGAAAGGGAATTGAGCTGGAGAATAAGGGGGATTTTCCCTGTTTAGTCCCATTTTCCTCCCGGCTGTTTGCTGCAGGAGCCATGAGAGGGCAGCAGGCTCCTTCCTAGGATGCCTTGGCTTGGCTTTCCTGGTTTATTTTGCTGAAAAGTGGACGGCGAGAAAGGCAGGGAGGGGCTGGGAGGGACAGGGAGAAGGCTCCTGACTCTACATGCAAAGGAAATCTTCTATTTCACCTCCTTAAGACACACAAAAAGAAAAAGCATTTCCCAAATTACATTAATTTTGAGGCTCTAATTGACATCCCAGCTCTGTGGGAATGAGCACAGGGGGATGGAAGAGAGTGGTAGGTTCCTGGGAAAAGTTTTTGGCCAATTCCCAATATTATGTTATATGTAATAATAAGAGGAAAATTGCCCCCAAAAAAGCCCAGAGGAAAGTGAGAATACACGATTTTTAAAAAATTAAATCAGAGCTACCAAAGCTCTTGGTTAATAATAGTCAGAAATACAGATTCAATGAGAAAATGGGATTTTATACAGCACAAATCTGCCAAATAAGGATAAAGATACTGAGTTTTGCAAAGGTAACCAAGGCAACGTTCACTTGTATTCCTTGATCAATACAAGTGTGAGCAAAACCAGCATCTCAAATAAGAACAGAACTCTATCACACAAGAATATTTTATAAACATGCTTATTTCTGGAAATGAAAGAGAATATTTCAGTGACCACGGGGGGGGGGGGGGGGGTGGGGGGTGGGGGTGGGGGTGGTTCTCCCATTCTTTGTCGAGGATTTTAAAGAGGAAAATCGAGGAAAATACAGAGGGATTGTGGCACTGTAAGAAAGTGTTTCCCATCTATTTCTACCTGTTGAAGCCTCGGGAGAAGCATCAGGCACATTACAGTGAATATTCAAATATTCAGATTAAAGCTTCTTGGGCAAAGAGCAACTCTTAGAATTAGCAGTGCAGAAAAAAAATGTGTGCATAACTAAAACCAAACTTCCTTCAACTGCAAACATCACTCTGGGAACATCCAGAGTTAAAAAATGTCAATTTTCCACCTTTCCAAAGTTTCTGACCAGTTCTAAGACTCATCTGACAGGGAGAATAATAAAGAATAATAAAGAATAATAAAGAATAATAAAGAATAATAAAGAATAATAAAGAACCTGTCTCGTGTCATATATTGTGCCTTGCAAAATCTATTTCAAGGCACAATTTACCCCATGACATGTGATTTACTTGAAGAGACTTTTCAGGATGACTTTGTTAAATTTCACACATCCCCAGCTTGTGCTAAGGGACCTTCTCCTGTGCTGGAGTTCCTGCAGTGGTCACCAAACCAATCTGGGTTATTTTGTCTGTTTTCCCATGTGTTTCCATATGTTCAGGGTCAGATTTATTTCCCATCGCTGCCATCTGCCAGATGGGATCTTTTGAGAATAAAATGTCCCTGAGTGATGGGGAATCCTCCCAGATTTTTGGGGAATAAGGTGATCCATGAACACTCTGGTGCTCCAAGGAGCTGCCAATGAAGCCACAGGAAGATGGGTGATACCCTAATTATCCCAACTTCAAAGAAAATCACTAATTACAATCAAACTATGCTTAATTTCCCAAGGACTTTGGGATCCAGCCCAGATATTGTCACCTGCCCATGTTTTAAGGATATTCAGCATTCCTGGGCTTTTTACTGGATCTGAGGGTTTCATGTTTAACATGGCAGGGCAAGGAGAGGGAAGAAGGAAATATTTCATGTGAAATTGCCCAAGAAACACAAGTGGGTGAGAAATAAACTCTGCTGGCCTCTGCACACCATAATCCTGTGACAGAAATGCTTCAGCAGCCTGTGCTGAGGAAAGTCAGGAAGAAAATTCCCCTTTCTGTCAACATCCAACGTGAGGAAAAGACAACTAAAAATGCGTCACCGAGGCAACAAATGAACTTTTCAAAGATCCCACGATCCAAATCCTTAATGAAAAAAAGTTTCTTTAAAAACTGAACAAATAAAAAGCTGGCAGAGCATGTGGAGGACACAGGACAAGGACACAGGTCCCACTTGGAACAGGGACACATCTCCAAAGGTGTCTGTCCATGTGGGAACATCCCACCCCCAGGTCATCCCTAACTTTGCAGCAGCTCCATTAATCCCTTCCCAACATTTCAAGCTGCCTTTTCCAGCCTCTTCTCCAGTTTTTATGGGAGTGTTGGCTCTTCCCAGCAAAACCATGTTACAACAGGATGGAAATTTTGCTTTCCTTCTGGATCTTTCCACACTGGGAACAACAGTTCAGCAGCTTCACAGGAATGATGGAAACCAGGCCAGAACAGGAACTTTCGTTGGCTTGAGTGGGATTTGGATGGAGCTGTGAACAAATTAACAGGACAAGAATGGGGATCTTCTCATGTTTATCCTGTGAGGGCAAAGACTGGAATCAACATAACCCCACTAATCTCAGCTTCCTTTCCCCACCTCCATTTAAAGGGGTTACAGGGATTAGAGAGAGCCAAGAGGAATTTTGGCTCCAGCCACCAGGTTCTCCAGATAATTTTGCACCTTTTGTTGGAATTAAACAAAATTAAGGTTGGGAAAGGCCTCCAAGATCACCAAATCCAGCCTTTGATTGAATCCCACCGTGCCACCAAACCACAAAGTGCCACATCCAGGCGGTTTTTGAACACTTCCAGGTTTTTTGAACACTTCCAGGTTTTTTGAACACTTCCACCACGGCTCTGAGGAGCTGTTGCAATGTTTAACCACTTCTCACAGAATCCATTTTCCCCAATATCCAACCTGAACCTCCCCTGGTGCAACTTGAAGCCATTTCTCCTTGGCTCAAGGGATAAATTGGACCATTCCTAGAAAACACTTGAGGGTTTGCAATGCAAAATAACAATATTATTTTTATTTTGATATTTGCTCCCATCCCTGGGGAGGCAGGAGCAGAGGTTCCCACTGAGCCTCAGCTTTCACACCAGTGTTCAAGTGGATGTTTTACCAGCTGGGGGTAAAAAGAAGCTTTTAAAGCACAAACCCGTGGATTTATCAGGTTTAACAGCGTGTCTGTGGGGAGAAAACAGCAGCAAAAGAGGGGAAATGAAAAGGGTTATGGTGGATACCATAAATTATGTGTTTTCTTTGTTAAATCTCCAGGAAAATACGATAGAAGCCACACAGGTGCCCCTGAGAAGGACCATGCTGCTGGCTGGGGGTGTCTGAGAGTCAAACACCCCTCTCCAGGCGTGGTTTCATTTATCAAGGAGGTTTGTCAGCACATAAATTGCTGTTTTCCAGGCCTGGCACTCGGGCTGCAATAGAGGGAAGGAAGCTGAGGATCCATAACCATCCATCTCCATTTGTCATTCCGGGATGAGAGGGGAGCAGGGCCCCATCTCCAGCGCCAGATTTTGCTCTCTGATACCATCCTGGGAGTTACTCCTCCCCTCCTCTCCCTTTACTCTGCTCCCTCAGTCCTGCCCTTACAAGCTGAGACTTGCTCAGTTCCTGCATTTTGAAATAAATTGGTTTTATTTCTCCAGCACTTCGCTGGAAATGAAACTTTGCACAGGTGAGAAAAGCACAAAAATCCCATTCAAAGCCACATTTAAACATCAAGGAGGTTTTAAATGTTATTTTCAGCCTCTTCTGGTACAACTGTCCCAGTGCTCCCTGCAGATCCAAAATGATATTGGATTTTGATGGCACCTCTGGGTTTAATGTGAGATAATGAATGAAACATGCCCACAGATGGGAAAGGATCCTGCAGGCAAGGGGGAATTCAAATTATTTCTCTGCAGCCAGAGGGTGACTACTTCTAATCTGGAAATAACTTCCACTGTTGAAACAAAGGAAAAGGAGCTGCAGCTTCTGGTTAATTCTGGGGGGGGGACTATTCAGCTGTTTTTTAATGAAATGCAGGTTGAGAACACTTTTTAGGCAATTTATTGCATGGGAAAGGCTGATGGGAAGCTACAAGATGCAGGAGAGAATCCAAGTCCTTAATCAAAGAAGGTGCAACAGGTAATAGTCAGGTGTAAGAAAGGACTTTAAAAGGGCAGCACATTTTGGTTTTCCTCACAAAGATTTTTAAAGGAGAGCCAGGGAACAGAGCATCGACCTTTTCTGGAGATAATTCACTTCATGACTCTTTTCTCTAAGGAAGATGTCATCACTTATTCCAAGAAATGTTCTCTGGCATGGACTAGCAAGAAAAAAGCCCAGAGGTTGATTTCATCATTTATATTGATTTATTACACCTGTCCAAAACAATTTCAAGAGGAAATATTTTCTCTGGTAAGCTCTGAAGTCCCAACCATGCCCTGGCAAGGCTGCAGAAAGCCTCTCGATCACATACAAAATATTCCCTGGCAATCCTGAAACCCAGAAAACAGAGAGACAAGCACACTTTTTGTACATGGAGCCGTGCCCAAGATGAATTTTGAGGCAAGTGTGTTCATCTGAAAGTCATGAAGCAGCTTGAAGAAGGGTTTAGTCTGGGAGGCTTTGCTCTCCTGTAAATCATGAGCAGCTGGAGCTACTTGTTCACGTTCACTGAGGCTGAGAGCACCCTCATTCTCACCCAGGGAGTCCAAGGAGGGGTTTATTTCCCCAGGTTGAAAGAAAAGATCCCTCAGGTGTGACAACAGAGTGGATAAATCATTGCAGTGATTTAATTACAGCTGGCAGAAATAAACCCCCTGCATTTCCAACACTTAGGAGTTCATTTTCGTGGCACACCAGGCTAAAACATCCAGAAATAAATGTTGGAATAGAAACGTGTTCATCTGGGGCTGAGCCTCCTCCTCCTCCAGTGGCAGGTGCTTGGCTGGGCAGGGATGGGGAATGTGCCTGCAGGGATTCTGCTTCCTCCAAATCCTTTCCAGAGGGAAATATTGAACATTCCTGCCTGGACGTGGCAGGCAGGTTTCTGTTGGAGTCCAGCAAATAAAAGGGCTCAATTTGTCAGTGTCAGGATGGAGCAGGGATCTTCTTTCCTTCAAGCAGTAAAAACCTCCCAGCAGCCAATGGTGCTGAAAACCAAGATGGGACCAGATGGAAAGAGCCTCTCCATCAATTAAAAAAGGATCCACTTTCAAAAAGGGGGTTTAGGGTAAAATATGGGAAATATATTCTGGATAATGTTATAGATAGTATTTAAATTAATATTATTTACATATTTCTGACAGGGTAATGAACTGCTAAGTGGCAAACAACTCCAACTAAATATGTACAACTGCAATGGAATGGGTTGGGTTTCATTGTGTATTTCCAAAAATTCCAAGCTTAAGGGAGATAAAATTGGGACTGTTTGGCCTGGGGAAGAGAAGGCTCTGGGGAGAGCTCAGAGCCCCTTCCAGAGCCTAAAGGGGCTCCAGGAGAGCTGGAGAGGGACTGGGGACAAGGGATGGAGGGACAGGGCACAGGGAATGGCTTTAAGATGAAGAAGGGGAGATTTAGATGGGATATTGGGAAGAAATTGTTCCCTGTGAGGGTGCCCAGAGAAGCTGTGGTTGCCCCTGGATCCCTGGCAGTGCCCAAGGCCAGGATGGACATTGGGGCTGGGAGCAGCCTGGCACAGTGGGAGGTGTCCCTGCCATGGCAGGGGTGGAATGGGATGGGCTTTGAGGTCCCTTTCAACCCTGTTCCCCCCTCAGGATGGGCTGTGTTTGATCAGATCCAGCCAGGTTCTCCCAACCTGGCCCTTATTTCACATTCCAGTGACCTGAGGAGCGCTCAGGTTTCTCTGTGCATCCCAGGAATGAGCAGTTGGCTTTTACAAGCCCATTGCTGCATTTTATCCCACTTTTATGGTTCCTGTGGATGGGCATGGAGAAATAAGGAGAACTCCTGCTGCTTTCCCCATCTTGGATGTCCTGTTAAGAGCTATCAAATCTCCTTCAGCTCGGTTATAAAACTGACTCAGAACAGCTTTTCTCGAGTTCCCAGAGAAATGTTACCAACAAAACCCCCACACAATTTATCAGCTCAGCTCTCACTCAGCTGAGACGAGGCACAAACCCCAAATGCTCATATCCAACACAAAAAATCAAATATTAATGGCACTCTGAAAGACACTGTTAGAAAAACCTCACTCCACTTCCAAGGCACCTTGGCCAGAACTCCCAGAGGAACTGAATGCCTCTGGAAGTCCTCCACAAAGTTTTAAGGGCACAAAGGGTTCTCACATCAATCCCCAAGGATCTCAGTCTACTTTGGAGTAGCCCTGCAGAGAGCAGCCACATTCCAGGGCAGTAAAATGGAGAAGCTGGGGACTTTAAAAAAGCTGTGACTGAATTTCCTGAAAAGTCTCCAGAGTGTTTAAAAATATATAATAAAGGATTTTCCCCTGGGCATGGGGTTCAGGTAAATGGGAGAGCCCTCCAGAAGAAGAGGGTTGAAAGGAATTCTCTGCTTACAGGAGCCTCTGATGAACACGAGGGTGTGAAATGGAGAATAAAGAGATGGCAGAGGTCACTGAGGTGCAGGGGAGGGGTGAAAGAGCACAGGAAATTCTGGAAGGGAGCAGAAGCACCCAGGAATGCTGTAGAGTCAGGATTTGGGATCACCAGAGGCAGCAGTGCCCAGCAGAGCTCTGCTCCCAAACCCTGCACTGAGCACTTCATGCACTGCCAGAGGCTGTGACAGGGATTGGAAGATTCATTAACCCACGGGCTGTGCTTCTCTTTAGAAGCCTCCTTGCTACGCTGCCCAAAACTCTCCAGCTGCTCTTAAAGCAAAGAATCCTACAAGGAAATCAGGGTTTGATGGGAGCCAAAGCTTCTCTGCAAAGCTGGGTTTGGTGCAGGTGTAGGTGTTGCCTAAATTAAGAGGAGCCTGCACAGTTTCCTCAGGATCTGAACCATTCCCATCCTTTTCGTGGTTGCTGGCTCACACAGGAGCCTCCCCACTCCAGTTACCTGGGGAATTCAGTGTTCCAGAGCTAACCCAGCATCTCCTCTGCTGGATTTTTTACGTCTTAACAATTCACGTGGCATCAGGGGTGGGGCTGAAAAAATTCAACAACTTCAACTCCAAACCAACGCTCTGGGAAAATCAGGTTTTCATTTCAGGGCTGTGCTACACATCCAAGCCTCACTGAGGTCAGTTCTGTTCTGCACAGGCCTCTGCAGGGAATGGGAAGACTCAGCAGACATTCCCAGTCAGAATTTGTCAGTCCCAAAGATCAGCACGGGGCTTAAATGTAGAAAACCACTTTGCTTTTTCTGCTGCTGCAGGATAAAGCCTGTCCAAATTACAGTGAAATAAATAAATAAATAAATAAATAAATAAAGGTTTTATTGCAGCAGCAGTTTGGTTGAAAACCTCTTTTTCCTGACATTGGCATGTCTGTTTTGATGTGACTGCAATGACAAAAATACCACTGCGGGCTGCAATAAGTGTAAAGGCACTTCACCAGAGCCGAGGTAAAGAGGAAAACAAGTAAATAAAGGTTCTTAAAAGAGTGCTCAGTGGAGCATGAAGTGAGAATATCCTGAGCTAAAACATGGGGATTTATAGGCTCGCTTCCCTCCTCCTGCCCATCTCCAAAATGTGTTTTACCCTCTGGTGCCAGGGATGAACTTCTCCCTCTGTCTGTAGAGAAAGGAGAATTTCAGCCCATGTGGGAAACATTTGGACAAGTGTCCTTTCTGAAAGCAAAAGAAAACATTTTAAGACCCACAACTATTTTGCCTGGGGAAATTTCCTCTTAATCTTGCCACTGACACCTCTCTCAGACACTTCCCAGCACTTCAAACCACGCGAGGGGCCAGCAGCAGCTATTCCCAAGGTATTTGGTTTCTCCCCACAGGTTTTTGCAGCGATTAAGTGACCTCAGATCTGAGGGCTGCTCTTCCCCCGGAGTGACAGGTAATTGAACAGGAGTGCAGGAGGGGCTGAACAAAGATGTTTGCTGCAGAGCAGCTCCTTTTCCCCGCCAAAGAAAACCTTTTCTACCCTGCAAATGGGGTAAAATTCTCAGCTAATATTCTCTTGTAATGTTTCAATGAGGCCATGAAGATTTTTTGCCTTTTCTTTTATACCCCTGTTATACCTTTTTACAACTTCTGTATTCCCAGTGCTTTTTGCCTGCATTCTTGGGCTTGCTTGTCAAGCTAAGAGACTCAACATTTTAGAAGCTTCATAGCCAGGGATCAGTGTGCCCCAGAGCCCAAGGTGCTCTCCAGAACACATTCTGTAAACCAAGATAGAACCATCCAGGGGAAGGTTCCTTGGGGAGGGGGGCTCACTTGAGCCTCTCATTGGGGAATCTTTGATAGATCTGCTAATTAGTAACACCTATAACGTTATACCAGATCTTTTGGGGCATTTTTTGGGTGGGGTGCATTTTGGTGCATATGACCCGGACATGTGCACCTAAGGATCCTTAAAATAAATACCAAGGTAAAATCCCTTTTCCCCTTCTAACCGTGTTTGACTCTTGATTTTAAGACCAGGAAAAGGCATGATCATAATAAAATATAATTGCAGAGTCGGATTAGACTTAATTAAGAGATGCAGCAAAGATGGTTTTGTGCATCTTGTGAGCAAGGCTGCTAAAACTGAGCAGCACTTGGACAAAGAGTGGCTTTTGGGGAGCACTCAGCTGCAGCCCCTGGCACAGGGTGATACCCAGAGGAAAGGGGGTGTCACTGGAGGGAGCTGCTGTCCTTGGGAAAACAGAGCCTGCCCTTGCTTTCAGTCCCTCTGCCAGGGAAACGCTTCCAGGTGTTGCAGGTGCTGCATTTGTCCACTCCTGAGACAGAAACTCCTTTCTTGTCTGACACCATCAACTCACAGCAATGCCTTTATGCAGACAGAAAAAAGCCAAGTGGCTGAAAAACTTTTAGGGGTGGAAATGACAAAGTCCCCAAGGGTCTTTACCAAAATCCCTGTTGTGGACACTGAGCTGGGCCCTGGGGATTCCCTCTCTCCAGGGTTTGTGTTCGGTTCCAGGCAGCCCCAGGATGGGTCTGTTTTTCCTCTCTCCTGCAGTCACAGAATGATTTCGTTTGGAAAAGCCCTCTCAGACCACTGAGCCCAACCACTCCCAGCACTGCCAAGGCCACCACTGCCCCACGTGCCCAAGTGCCACATCCACAGGGCTGTTCAATCCCTCCAGGCATGGGGACTCCACCCTGGGACCCTGTTCCAATGCCTGACCACTCTTTCCATGAAGAAATTTTCCCTAATGTCCAATCTGACCCTCCCTGGCACAGCTTGAGGCTGTTCCCTCTCTCCCTGCCAGTGGACACTCTGTTGCTGGAGCCAGTTCCAGATGCTGGGGAAGGAAGCTGGATTTGGCATCCCAAGGCTGTGAAATCCCTGCTTGGAGCCTGCCCCCACTGCCAGGGTTTCTGGAGGGCAGTGGAGATCCAGGAGCTGGGAACACCACCCAGAACTGCAGCAGGACAGGATTTATCCCAGCCCTGCTGAGAAACCTGCACAGAAATTGCTGCACTCCCAGGAGCTGGATGGTGTTTGATAACAGACTGGGAATTTATTGGGAATTTCCATTAGCGTGTTTCAGTCTTGGAGCTGTTTAAAAGCTTTGCAAATTCTCATTCACTCTGGCTTTAAATTATTCAGTTTTTTATTCCAGGTTAGCTGGGTCAGTATTTTCACAGGTGAGACATGGGAAGGGCGCTGCAGGTTGCTGCTTGCTCTCAGCTTCCCACCCAGGAAATAAAACAAATTCTGGGAACATGGAAAATCTGGAGAAAATTACCCTGAGGTGGCAGCTTTATAAAATAAAAACTATCCTGTTTATATCACCATCTGTAAGAGGGAACTGTTTTCAACTTGACTTCCCAGCCCTCTAAACCAGATTTCCTTCTTTAGGAATTATGTTCCCCTATTCTTAGATCCCTTCAGCACCTGAGCTAACAGATCAAACAAGTCATTTTTGAGCACTGCAACATTTCTGATGGAATGAAGCAAGGTCCTGAACTCAATATCAATGCATTGCAGACAAGCAGAGAAATACTGTGATTGCTTTTCTAATCAGTACCAACATTCCCAAGTATCCTACTTTCTAAAACTGGGAAAGCTGAAGGTGGAGGGAATCTCTGGGTAGAGATAAATTAAACAGAGCTTTTATAACAGTCATTTGGCACTGCTTTCCAGCTCTTTCCCCTTGGCTCCTCCACAAGACTTTAAAGCATCAAGTGACTCCTGCCTGAGACAAAAAAAGGAATGAGTGAAGGAATTGTGAAGAGGAGGTAGCAGCCAGATCTCCAATTATTGTCCAGATCTCTCATTTTCAGAGAATCCTGGACTGGTTTAGTTTGGAAGGGATTCCAAAGCCCATCCAGTGCCACCCCTGCCATGGCAGGGACACCTCCCACTGTCCCAGGCTGCTCCCAGCCCCAATGTCCAGCCTGGCCTTGGGCACTGCCAGGGATCCAGGGGCAGCCCCAGCTGCTCTGGGCACCCTGTGCCAGGGCCTCACCTGGAAGAATTCCTTCCCAATATCCCATATAAATCTACCCTTTTTCAGCTTAAAGCCATTTTCCAAATCTCTCATTTCACTTCCTCAGTGCCCTCAGAGCCATTTTAGAGCATTTCCTATCCCATCCCTGAGCACCAGCTGTGAAAGGCAGCAGATCAGCCTCGATCCAAGTGATCCCTGCTTTGAAATGTTCCAGGAATTACTCAAGGATTCACTTGATCGCTGCTATTTCCACACCCCCGAGTTCCAAGGAGCAGTGTTTTAGTGGACAACAGGTTTTCCATTGCTGTAGGGATGGGTGAGCCAGTTCAGAACAGGACTTGGAGGAAGGCTTTTCCATGCCCAGTTTGCTCCATGCCCTTGGATGCCTCCAGGCAGTCACTATCCAAGGCCTTCTCTTCCCACTCCCTGTCTCCAGGAGCTTGTGGCTCTTTTCCACCACAAATGACCCCACAACCAGTGCTGGGCAGCAATGGGACAAACCCCTGGAATCCCTCCATCCCCTAAAGTTTCCTCAGGATCTCAACCCTTCCAGTCCTTTTCGTGGTTGTTGGCTCACACTGTATCCTCCCCACACCAATTACCTGGGGAATTCAGTGCTCCCAGCATCTCCCCTGCTCATTTTTTTTTTGTCTTAACACTTCATGTGACATTAGGGGAGACTGAAAAAACTCAACAACTTCAAATCCAAACCAGCTCCGGGAAAATCAGGTTTTCCCTTCAGGTCTGTGCTACACTTTTAAGCCTCATTGAGGTCAGTTCTGTTGGGCCAAATGTTGCTGTGTGACACCATCCCGCTTATCCAGGGCGTGAGGAATGCAGCCAGGGAGAGAGGAGGTGCTGTAGGATGCAAAGGAAGCCCTCAGGTTTGGGACAGACTGGGGGACCTTGGCTGAAATGCCACCAGGCTGAGCCCACACAGAGATTTCCAACACACCTGGGCTGAAGCAAAGCACAGCAACCCAAATTCTCCCTCCCAGGTGCTTCCCCTCAGCCAGGGATCTGTTTTCCATCAAAAAATCGAGACCCTGGAAGCAGAAAAAGGAAAGGAACGTTTCAACACTTCACCATTTGTGATGTTTCTGCATTTTGATGCCTGGGCCAGAGGTGAAAAGGCAGCAAAATATTATTACAGGGGATTCTATTGACTGTAAACAGTCTGAGGCTCTTTCAGCTGCTCCCTTGGGAGGGCAGACAGGAATCTTGACGGCTTTTACAACTGGGGAAATCACCCAGACTAGGATTTTATGTCTAAATATTTACAGCAAGCGATAGCTGCAGAGCCGAACGTGCCATGGCCTGGGGGTGCCACGGGCAGCTGCTGGCACTGATGCCTTTTCCTGGTCTTAAAATCAAGAGTCAAACACGGTTAGAAGAGAAAAAGGGATTTTACCTTGGTATTTATTTAAGGATCCTTAGGTGCACACATCCAGGTCATATGCATTGAAATTCACCCCGCCGAGTCTATCCCTGTGTCTGTGTCTCTCTTCTCTTCTTCCCCCCAACACTGGATATAACATTATAGGTGTTACTAATTAGCAGATCTATCAAAGATTTCCCAATGAGAGGCTCAAGTGAGCCCCCCTCCCCAAGGAACCTTCCCCTGGATGGTTCTATCTTGGTTTACAGAATGTGTTCTGGAGAGGACCTTGGGCTCTGGGCCACACTGATCCCTGGCTATGAAGCTTCTAAAATGTTGAGTCTCTCAGCTTGACAAACAAGGCCAAGAATGCAGGCAAAAAGCACTGAGAATACAGAAGTTGTAAAAAGGTGTGTAACAGGTATAAAAGAAAAGGCAAAAAATCTTCATGGCATCAGCACCATCCTGCTGGAACAGCCACTCGTGATCGAGGCAGCTGCTGGCTCACAGCTCGGACATTCCAACCAGCCCCAGGCTGGGGGGCAGAAGCCAGCGAGCCCTGGCACTGGGGGTGGTGTCCACGAGGAGTCCAGGACCCCAAATCCTTGCCCAAGGGAACACCCAGGGCTGCAAGCAAACCAAGCCCTTCCCACTTTAGCAGAGCCAGGTTTGGGTCCCAACTTCAGGTCTGGAAACCTCCTGGGAAGCACAAACCGGGCTCCAAGCTCAGTTTTCCAAGTCATTCCTTACTGAAGCAAAGCCAGCAGAAGTGTGGGAATAATCACCCACCTAAACCCACAGCGTGATCTCACTTAGTCCAAGTTTTCAAGAAGATTCAAACCCACTTTTTCTTCCAAGTTTCTACTCCTGCTTTCCAAATATTTGGGAAATAAAGCTGGGAAATTCTAGACTTGTTGTTAAAACCTTCTTGAAATGATCATAACAAGTAAAATTCTCATGCTCAGAGGAATCACATGAATTAAAACTCCACAAAAAAGGGCTGGGCATGGAAGGATTCAGGCAGCACTGGGGGGTTTTCACCTCAGGAGCACAGATCAAGATAACACCAGGTGGAAAAAGAGAGGGAAAGCTGGGACTCAGAGGAATTTATCAACCAGCCTCTCCAGGGGTTCTAATCCAAAAGGTTTCAAAACTTAATTCCTAGGCAGAGAGGTTTTAGTAAGAAGCTCAGAGCATTTTTTTCTGGTTCCTCATAGCAGCTTTTATTGAGGAACCAAATTCTTCTGAAACTTTGAAATGAGTTGGAGAGAAACTTAATTCCAAAAGCTAATCATAATAATAGTAATAGTAATAATAATAATAATTCACAATAAAAGAGTGTGTTAAACACCTACCTCTGACAGGACCGAGCTCTTCAGTTTCCTGGTCCTGGTTGTAAGGTTGAAATAAGGATAATTCCTGGTTTATCCTGTACCGAGGATTACACCCTGAATGTTCCAAGGAGTGGATTGATTCCTTTAGCCATTGGTTCTTCTCATCCCTCACTAAGAAAAAACTTTTCAAGCAGGGGAAGAAGTACAAAACAAATATATTAAAGCACACATATTTCCAGTTCTGGCTCCTGCACTGAGCTCTCCACCCAAAATAAACTGATTTTCCAAAAAAACTTCTTCAAAGGGACTGAAAAATAAACATTTGCCATGGCTGGGGTTGCTCTGTGGGAGGAGCTGAGGGAGAAGCAGGAGGAACAAGTTGCCTATTTAACACCTTTTATTATTTAATTGACAAAGCCAGATTTGGGGAGGGAATGGGAATTCCAGCTGTTCTCCAAGCAGGTGATGCCAGGCCTGGGTAGAGGAGCACAGGTTACAAGGGGAAGCAGATGAGGATAAATCCCAGCTGGGCCTGTGGTCAGGGCTGATCTTTGTACATCAGCAGGTGAATCCTTTGCCAGCTGATTTTTAAGAAAATTAAAATTCAAAACAAATCCCCCTTTTGATTTTTCCAGATAAAGAAACATGAAGCACAAATTTTATGCCCCACAGCCCATGGATTCCCTGCTAGCAGATTTTCAAGAGAATATTCTCAGCTGAAGTTTGACTCCACACTCATTTTAG
The DNA here is from genome assembly GCF_965178545.1 of Coloeus monedula. Classification (NCBI taxonomy): domain Eukaryota; kingdom Metazoa; phylum Chordata; class Aves; order Passeriformes; family Corvidae; genus Coloeus; species Coloeus monedula. The sequence continues at coordinate 36,587,868 of NC_138788.1, read as the reverse complement.
GATGTTTGAGTTTTGATCGCTTCTCCCAGAATTCTGGTAGTGCTGGACACCTAAAAAATAAAAGAAATTATTCTGAAAAACAAGTGAGAGGTGCCAGTCCAGATCTGAGGAGCTTTTAATGCACATCCATAGTTGGACTCTGCCAAATTCTCTTTGAACTTGTGGGGTGTGTGGTGCTGGTGTCAAAGAGATGTGGCTGTAGTTGAAATATTTGTAACTTTAATTGCTTTAGGGATAAATCCTTGCCTGGGTGGATGTCACAGAACAAGTGGTGCAGGCTCCTGCTCTAAAAGGATCAGGAAGGACTTTTGTCTCTATAAATAATTCTGCTTTAATTTGCTCAGAATTTATTGCTGCTGCCTTCCAATTTCCACTGTGCCTTGATTTTATTTCTTCCTACCCAAATGCTCTTATCAGCCTCTGGGCTTTGGGAAGCAGCTTTGGGAATGGGGTTTGTACTTCAAGGTAAATATTTATCACTTGTGATCTGTAAGATCCACTTCCTCCCGGTTTATTTTTTTGTCTGTTTCTTTATTTAAGATTTGTTGCAGGCTCAGCTTTTTCATCCCACTGCTTTCTTGCAGGGAAATGGGCACAGTTTTGCCCCTTGGCTGTGCCTTGGTTTTCCTTCTTCAAGGGACAACGGCACCACTCTGAGAGTCAGGGAATTATGGAATGGTTTGGGTTGGAAGGGACCTTAAATCCCATCCAGTGCCACCCTTTTCCACGGGCAGGGACACCTTCCACTGTCCCAGGCTGCTCCAAGCCCCATCCAGCCTGGCCTTGGGCACTGCCAGGGATCCAGGGGCAGCCACAGCCTCCCTGGGAAACCCATTCCAGGGTTTCACCACCCTCAGAGGGAATGATTTCTTCCCAAAATCCCACTAAATCTCCTCTCTTCCCATTTGAAGCCATTCCCCCTGAGCAGACAGGCAGTAATTACAATTACAGACAGCACAGGCTGTCAGGGAAAGCAGAATATGAGCAAGGGTGGTGTTGGCCTAATTAATAATGCAAACACCAGGAGCTAATTTTACCCCAAGTATGATCATTAAAATGTAATTTATCCCCAGCAACTGCTGGCATGTTTTTATGGAGATTACTCAGTGCAGCAGCATTTCATCAGTGGCTCTCAAGGACAATATTTGTTTTAAAACGAGAGGCTGCCATCCTGATGGAAAATAATGAGCCTGGAATGCAAGAGGTTGCAAGTGATCTCTGGAAATGAGGTGAAAACAGCGTTGTCCTCTTGAAGTTGTCCTTGGGCGGGTTGGCATCCTCAGCCAGGTGCCAGGGAAACCTGGGATTTCACAGTGCCCCTCATGAAGAAATAGGAAACTGCAAACCCGAGAGGTTCAGAGCGCAGAGGTGGCCCCAAGCATCTCGTTTCAGCCTCAGCAACAAATGAAATTCAGCTGTTGAGATGAAGCCTGTCCAAAGTATGGACAGAGAAGGATTTCTCCTTAAAATCCGTGTCAAATATGGAATTACGGGTGGTGTACTTTAAAAAAAAAAAAAAAAAGGCAACAAGCAAAACAAAAAAGCGTTTCCAATAGAAAAGGAAACGGGAAGTGATGAATTCCCAGGGCTCAGCCTTGAGCACTCACCTCACCGAGTATTCCCAAAGTTTGTTCCTCAACCAATCCTTTGGCATCGCTTCCAGAGACCCCAAGCACTGCAGCCAGGAACAATAAAGAGATGTAATTCCGAGGGATGTAAATCTTGTGTGTTACCGGACTTTTCTTTTGAGTCACTGCAGAACGGCACAAGCTCCTTTTTATTCCCAGAAATTCCCTTACAACCAACTCACGCTGGAGAGAAATCCCGAGTCTCTCGCTCACCTCAGCCTCAGCTCCCACTCGTGACTTTAAACCCAGGGAGGAGAATTAAACCCGATTATCTTGGTAGGTCTAAAACCAACTGGACGCTGAGATCCTCTGGGGAAAGGGAAAGTTAATTAACAGTGAATTATCTTGAGAGAGTCGCTGTGAAGCCCCGGGGGCCCCAGGCAGAGCCATTATTGCCTCATTTAAGCTGACAGTGGCTGTCACCTCCTCATTTCCAGGGCAGGACTCAGCTCCTCATCATTTATTTTTATTTCTTCAGAGCTTTTTTTTTACTCTGTTGTTTCCCCCTTCCATTTAAAGACTTAATGAAATTCTTCCCGCATTAAGAATTCCATCCTTGTGCTGGATGATTTTTCTTCCTAAAAAATATATCCAGATCCAAACAACATCACCCCCTTAATGGGATCTCCCACAGCTACAAACCAGCCTTTGCTTGGCTTGATTTTTATTTCACAGCCTGATGTTTCAGGGTGTTTTTTCTTTCCTTACCTCATCTCTACTCCCAGTGCTCTGGGCTGGTGACAAGGTGGGGATTGGTGACAGGTTGGATTGGATGATCCTGGAGGTCTTTTCCAACCTAAAAGATTCTGGGACTCTGTGGAAAGAACCCCTTTGCCTTAAAGGAAGGGACACAAAAGCCCTAAATCTCCATGGCAGTGGCTTGGCTCTGCTGTGGGCACAGGGAAACTCAGCCGAGCAGCTGAAACTGGGTCAGTAAAATAAAAATTCAACAAATCCATCTGGGATTTCAGGTCATCCCAGTCTCCTACCCCACATCCTCTCTCCGAGCAGAAGGCAGGAGGGGTGAATATAACCTTACCTGTACTTCTTGAGATAAATTAATGAGTTTCTGCCGTCATTTGCAGTGAGAAATACGGAGAGTGAGGGTTATTTTCAGGATCTCAGGAGTGTGAGAAAACATCAGGAGGATGAAAAATCTCCCCCCTTTGTTGGGTTATTTTCCAGCCAGCAGGAGAAAACTGTTGGAAGTTACTCTGAGAATTGATGGCCACTGGTAAAAAGTGTTGCTGTGATTTGGGTCCCTGTGAGTTACAAAAGCCATCATTGTGCTCTTGGCTATCAGCTGGCTCACGGATCCAGAGCTGGGTGATAAGTGGTGCCTTAAACAACCTGTGACCCCACAAACATCTGTCTGTGAGGTTCTACCCCCGTGCTGAGAAGGGCAGGTCCCCAGAGGGGTGTCCTGGGCAGAGGTGGCACCACAAAGAGGGACAGAAAGAGGTGGCACTGCTGACACCCTGAAGGGGACAAGGTCCAGCCTCTGCAGTCCCTCACTCACTTCTGAGGCTACAACATCATTTAAACCGTCCCAAAATATGCAGGTGGGAAGCTTTGGAAAGGCAGATTATTTTGGGGAAAAAGGAAACTATGAATTACAGAATTTGTGTCAAGCTTGAAGGAGTGAAAAACTCCATACTCATGAAAATCTCTCCTCCTGCACGCCCAGAGCAGCTGGGGCTGCCCCTGGATCCCTGGCAGTGCCCAAGGCCAGGCTGGACATTGGGGCTTGGAGCAGCCTGGCACAGTGGGAGGTGTCCCTGCCATGGCAGGGCTGGCACTGGATGGGTTTTGAGGTCCCTTCCACCCAAACCAGTCTGGGATTCCATGATTCATTCCAGTATAGATAGAGCAGTATGGTTCTGGTGTCTCTATTTAATTCTGGCACTATTTAATTTTATAGACATATTCCATATGTGCTGCATGTCTTACGTGCTTTAATTCCCCAATTATCTGGATAATCTGGATAGTTCCAGCACTATTTGAAAGGCAGAAGAGTTATTACGTGGCAGATGATGAGTCAGAAACTCAGAGTACACATACCAAGATAAATGGAAACTGGGAGATGCCACCAGACTAATTTATCTTTATTTGAGAACGTATCCCTTCAAGAAAAATGCAAGAGATCCACCTATCCTTCATCTGAGGGTATCATCTGTTACAGCAGGAAAAATGACTGCAGAAAAATGGGTGCAAGGGTGGGAAGAAGTTTCCAGAAGAGGCTGAAAGGAGCACAAGTTGTGCCTCACGCTGCAGGAGAGGAGGAGGCAGCCAGGAGCCAGCACTGCCCCGTGTAGGGGGAGTTAATGGCACCTGCTCCTCACACATCCCCTAGAGGGAAAAAAGGACTGAATATCAACCCCAAAAGGGATGAAATGTGACTTTACAAAGTTTTTATTCTCGGCACAGCACGATTATTTCAGTAAGCAAACCCTGAGGGAGGCGAGTGTGAACTCGTCCAGAAAATGTCAACTGCGGCATTTGGGAAAACAGCAAGTTTGGGGCAGGAGAAAACACTGCAATTTTGGTGAAAACTGAAATGCAGGAGGAGGAGAAGTATGGGAGTGAAAGGGAAACTTTGTCATGTGGAAGAAAAAAATGTTTCATTATAGCTGTGACTGCATTTACAACAGAAAATGGAGGGGGGCTTCCATCAGGAGGACTGAAATAATCAAAGTGGGTGCAAGAAAGCAAAGAAAAGCACATTTTTAGGTGGATGTTCATGACTTGGTGACATCTGCAAAAGGTGCTGTGCCAGAAGAGCACTGCAACCCTAAACTCTGCCAATTAAACCCTTTAAAGGGTTGGATTGATTTAAACTCATGAAGAATTTCACAGGGAGTGAAGGAGAGGTGAGGTGGCTTTACCTTGGCCAGCTGAGTGGATTCAAAGGTAATCCTTTTGCTAATTTAATCAGAATATTTGCTGTCATCTCTACCTGTAACACAGATTATAATTAATTAAAAGTTCACCCACAAGAAGAGCAGCTGAGCTTTGATCTCACCACTTGAAGGGCCAGCTCCAGCTTTTACATTTTCATTCATTTCCATTCATCTAACTTAAACTTTGCTGATTCATTGCTTTTTAGCAATCTCACTCCCACTTACAAATCCCTTTAGGAATTTCTGTGGATTCCTGGCAAGACCTTAATAAACCCCCCCAAACTCTGCCTCTCCTACAAAACCAGCCCAAATTCTGCCTCCTGAATTGGGGAAATAGCACCTTTGGAACCCGAATCTGAGGGCAAACCCCTCTCAGGGACTGAAAGGCAAACTCACAAATGTTTTTTCAGTATTTTTACTCGAGCCCAGAAGATGGGAGGGAGAAATAATTAACTCCATGCACAGCTAATTGTGGTAATTAGCTGTTGATGAAGGGAATGGCGTATTAAATATCAACATTTGTCACTAATGTGTCATTTCAAACAAAGCTTTGTGCCCCAACAGCAGAAATCTGACTTGAAATGTTCATGAGTCACAGCAGATAAAAAATGTGTTTATTCTGCATCCTTAACATCCGTGGGTTTAAGTGCTGAAAGGAAACGTTAACAAAACCAAATCCCTGTTAGAACTTCCCGTCTAAATTGAGATGGATAAACCCCACAACAGAGTTTTTATATGTCAATATGTACATTAAAATACAGTTTCCAAAGAGGTGTCATTATTAAAAGTTAGATTTATGTATTTAAAGCAGAGATTAAGTTTGAATCCTTAAAATTTCCTCTTTTTTGAAATGCCCCCTGATGTGGCAGCAGTGCAAACCCCTTTTCCTCTGCTCATGGCTCAGGGTTGGTGTGTCAAGGAAAGCCTTTGCACAGCTAAAAACAATGTTTGAATGCAATATGTGCCAAATGAGCCGTTTCTGGACTATTTTAGATTAGCAGGTCAATCTTTTCCTGCTAATTCCAACTGTCCCACCCACTGTGTTGGCAACCCCAAAACTCAGCTTGAGGACAGACCTGGATACAGAAGTTCCTTCCTCTAAAAAGGGATAAAATCTCTCCTTTAAGCTTGTTTGTAGTAAGAAACTGTGAATCCCTGGCTTCCCATCCTAAAGCAACAGCTTGAAGCCCCACTTTTATTTCTTGGAGCTCAACAAGCTGTGAGATGTTTATTTATCCCATTATAGAAACCAAAGTGAAGGGGGAAAAAATCTCCAGGAATTCTGTGAGCTCCAGCAAGTTCACACTGGGAACCTGAAGGGATGGGATGTGTAACTTTGAAACAAAAGGAAGCCTGATGTTCAAAATTGCTCATTGGAATCCAAACCCTTTAATTATGGTGTTAAAACTCTTTCCCTCTTGGGGCTGTTCCTCCGTTAGGAGGTTTCCAGGCAGCCTGGATTTGTTCCAGCACTGCCCAAACATTTCCACTTGTGGGGAAGAGGAATCTTTCCCCCAAACAACTTCTTTGTGTGATTTTTGGGTTGTGTTTTGGCTGCAGCTTTCCTTTCAGAGGAGAAAGGGACTGGGGCTGAGCTGTGAGTTCTTCTCACTGCTGTTTTACACCTCACAAGGTCTGAGCACATCCCTTGCTCACCTACACACTTGGGCACTGTAAAGAACTTTATTCACCTTCAGGCTGTAGGAAAATAATCTTAATATGAGCAAGAAGCTCCAGGGTAGAGTTCGAAGACATTTCATAAAAGGCCTGATAAAATGTATTGATCTTTCCAAAAGCAATTGTAAGCAAAAAAATCCCAGCTAGAAATGAACAGCAAAAATCCAAGTTTATTTTAAAAAGAGTCTCTGCTATTCTGCTGCTGTGAAGTGATCAGAAAGTGACTTAACTTCAGCACAGGAAATGGTTTTGCATTGGCTTTTCTTAGTCTGAAGAAAAATTAATGAGTTCATCTCCACAAAATGGAACAACTCACGAGTGCCTTTGGGCTCTGCATAAGCAGCAACACTGCGCAAGTTTGGCCCCTAATGAAAATAAAATAAAATAAAATAAAATAAAATACCAGTTCTATCAAAACCTGACAGTTGTAAATGATCTAAGCTGATATCAGAGACAATAATACGAAATCCTTCACCAAGCACAGCAGACATCACCCCAGAATGAAAAATTCTTCCCTTTTACTCCGTGGTTATCCAGGTGATAAAGAAGTGTTTTCCTTAAAAGAAAGGCAAACACAGCTCAGCTGTGTGCTGTCATATTGCCTGAAAGCTCAGTGAAAAGAGCAGATTAATCCTGGCTGATAGACTGGGCTTTGAGATGCCACTGCTGCAGGCAGGAACAGAGTTTTTAGTCCCTGTTCCACCCACAAGATCTCAGAGTCAACACCAGAGGTGCTCTTCTTACAGCTCGATTTTTCTCCTACTTCAAGGTACCATTTCCCCTTCTGCAATTCCTCACTCAGCACTTACTGGACCTGTTCCCCTCCAGGAGTGTCTCAGAGCATTATCCAGAAAAAATCCAGCATTTCCAAACAGTCCCCGGGCAAAGAGTGGGACGGGGAGCTGGGCTTGGCAAATTGGGGCACCCAAATCCCAGGGTGGGTTGGGTTGGAAGGACCTTAAAACCCATCCATGGGCATCCCATGGGCAGGGACACCTTCCACTATCCCAGGGCACTCCAACCTGGCCTTGGACACTTCCAGGGATGGAGCAGCCACAGATTTTCTGGGCAAGAAGAAATCCCAGAGCTGAGTGTCGGGAGCAGGACAAGAATCCTGAATTCTCATGGAGTGTTTTTGTCTGGCACCATTGCAGCAGGAAAAACCAGTTCCATCCCCAAAGCAATAAATCCAGCCCCTCACCAGGTGCTGCCCAGGGCCTGGATACCCCTGGGAGCACAGGGAGAGGAGCTGGAGTCCTACAGGAGCAGGATTTGGTCCCTGGGTGCTCCCAGGATTCCAAGGAAATGCAACGATCCCGAAAAAACCCAGACACCACACAGAGCTGGGTTCTGCGGGTTCCAAGACAAATCATTCACATCCAACCTGCTCCCACCACGTATATTCCCAAGTATTTTTCTCCAGGGCTCGAATTCCCATCTCCTACAGCATGGAATTCTAGACAACCCATAGAAAAGGATGAGCTTCCTGATCTTTTTATGTACTAACAGCTACTTACAACTTCCTTTCCCTCCAGCCCTGATGACTCCCAAGAACATGGAAACTCGGGTTTGTATTGATTTTCCTCCCACAATATAAAATTTAATACTCCCTCTTCTGTTTTCCAACAAAAAAATCCTGGGAAGCCCTGTTATCCCACAGTAAAGCACAGGGAAATCCCAGTGCTTAACAAGGATTTATCACAGGCGAGTGTTGGAGCAGAGGGAAAATTGAAAAGAAAAAAGGAGAAATAAATCTGAGTTATCACATCCTGTTTGCATTTGTGATGGGCTCCTCCTGAGTGATAATCACGCTGAAAACAGAGATTTATTGCTGCTGCAACTGGGTTCAAATAGAACTGAGACTGGAAGAACATCAATTAAAGCCAGCAAAATAATTCACAGACTCATTGCTGAAGAAGTGAAGCCTCCAGCTCTGCTCTGCAGCCTCTGCTGCCCTCAGAGGCATTGCAGGGATAGACCCTGTGTGGTTTGGGGAATTTTCCATCCCTCCAGGTTAGTCCAGGGGACGCCCCACAGGCACTGCTTGCACACAGCCAGAATCCCCTGCACTGCCAGGCTCTGTCCAGCCCCTCCTGGGAGGAAAAGCTGCCAGGGGTGAGGAGGGATGGGGTTTGTCTTCGGGAACCCTCCAGCCCCGAGTTGGGCTCAGAGCACAGCCCAGGATTAAATGTTCAAAGGTGCAAACTCTCCTTTCATGCCCTGCATCACTGCCTGCTCCCCAAATCCTCATTTATGAGTCTTTGACAGCCCCTGCTCTTCCTTATTTAGGGCAACACGTTGCTCCAGAGTACAGAATTCCTGGATGTTTATCCTGTTGGGTAAAGGAACAGGCCAGATGCCTACTTCCATGGGTCTATCCCTGAATAAAGAGCCACGGTTGTTGTTTCCTTGCCAGAGCTGCACCTTCCCCTGCGAAAAGCACAGCGTGGAGCTTCCAGAACTCTGTTCTTTCCCAAGCTTTTCCATAATTTATTGATGTCATTCCCATTTCCCAGTGCACCCTGGCTGAAATGAACCATGGGTTTCTTGCTCTGTTTGGGTGTTCCCTCAAACAGCGAAACCTTTTCAATCCTGTTTAGTTTATTGAGGGGGAAATGGTGAAAATGATGCAAAACCTGTTCCTGACAGCACAAATTGCTCTAAATTCCAGCAGGAACTACAGAACAGAATCACAGAATATCCTCAGCTGGGAGGGACCCATCAGGATCAGTGATTCCAACTCCTGGCCCTGGACAGAAACCAATCCCCCCACTGGATGTCTAATATTTCCAAGACCAGGAGAGAGCAGAAATGGCATCCAACTGCAGGAACATCCCGTAATTCTCACCTGTGTTAAACTTCCTGAGCTCCCACAGACACAGAAAACCAGTGACAAACCAGTGGCAGGGGTCTGGGGACAGCAGGAGGGGGTCACAGGGTGCACACTTCACTTTGGACATCCCCAACTCACCTCCTCAGCCCTTCCTGCAGTGTGGAATGGCTCCTCCAGAGCCTCATCCCAGCCCCTGGGCTGATTCCCAGGCACCCTCCTGGTGAAACCACCTCCGTTATTTCTGGGCTTCCTTGGGAATCTGGCCCATCCCACCATCCCACCACCTTTCCCACAAAAGCCTGCAGCTGTAATTAGCCCAGAGCCTCATTACCTGCTGCAGCCCTTCCTTCAAGGCACTGCTTTTGCTCCCAGCGATTGCAACTTCCCTGCTCCAACGATTTATTTTAAAAACATCTCCTTTCCCATATACAAAAATAGGATCAGAGCACAACAGAAGCACAGAGAAATACAAATGGGGGCCTCCACATACACACTGAATCATCATCTAGAACTGTCCCTGGAAAAATGTTCTGCAGTGGAATGTGGTCCTTTCACCGAGTTCTCCATGGATTTCCCTGCCCCAGGACCCAGGTGAGCCAGCAAGGACCACGCTGGGGAAGTTGGAATCTCCTGCAGCCTCCTGGGGTTCTGTTTTCCTGCTTTTCCAGGGCCCTGCAATGGTATTTTATCCCAGGAGAAAATCAGGAATTCAGCCCTTACAGTCAGATCTGGAATTTTGTATCCTGGAGCAGAAGGAAATGTGGGTTCAGTGAAATCATTTCTTGCCCAGCTCTGAGGTCCGGGGTCTTGGGAAGGGTCCTCCAGCGCTGCCAGGCAGGAGTTTCTCCATCCTTCCCAGGTCAAATGTGTGCCCATTCCTTAGGGAATGAATACCCCAGTCCAAATGCAGCTGGGACCCTTGGACAGGATCCTACCCCGCTTGGAAAAGGAAACAGAGGCTATCATTTAAATGTCTTCTTCCTTGAAAACCCTGGAAAAATAATAATGGCAACAAAGAGATTCTGTCTGAAATATTTTAAATTCCATTGCAGAAATTTCACCTCCCCTTTTTGTGTAATTTTTCTTGAATGAGGCTTTTTGTGTAAATTTTCTTGAATGAGGCTTTTTGCAAATAGGGAATTAATAAAAAATAAATTTATCTACACAGACCCTCACAGGGTATTGGCTGACAAGTTCAGTTGGCTCTTTGCTTCACTCCAAGGTAGATATTTGTAAACCGGATATTTTTTAAACACAATTTACTACATTTTAGGCCAAGAAAAACTTCCTTTGCACAGCTGATTCTTCCCTCTCACCAGGGACTCAAATCTCTGACATTTTTTAGGTTCTCAGACAGTTTTTGTGGGTTTTTTTTTGGTTCGAATTTGCTTTATAGCCCCATTATAATACACAAAAAATTTGAATTATCAGCTTTTTGTTTTGGATGCTCGATTAAATCTGAAATTCCTCATGTACATTCTGGTCAGCTCCATGAGCTGGCACAGAGATGTGATTGTGTTTGGGGGAAAATAAAGGGGGTTTGGTTAGAAAAGCTGCAGAGGATGGGGGCTGGGTGACCTCTGTGCCAGCCTGGTGTTCCCTGGGAACAAATCCTGGGAGTGAGGGCACATCCCTCTGGCTTTCTCATGGAGTTGATGGTTTGGGTTGGAAGGGACATTAAAACCATCCAGTGCCATGGGCAGGGACACCTCCCACTGTCCCAGGCTGCTCCCAGCCCCAATGTCCAGCCTGGCCTTGGGCACTGCCAGGGATCCAGGGACAGCCCCAGCTGCTCTGGGCACCCTGTGCCAGGGCCTCAGCACTTTCTGAGTAAAGAATTTCTTCCTGATATCCGATCTAAGTCTCCCCTCTTTCAGATTAAAACCACTGCCCCTTGTCCTAGCTGTTGGTGTAAGAATTTATTCTCCCTCTTTTTCTATAAGCTGACTTTAAATACTGCAAGGGGCTCTGAGGTCTCCCTGGAGCCTTCTCTTCTCCAGGTGAACACCCCCAGCCCATCTCCAGGGCACCCCTGAGCATCCCCTGGCCTCTCTGGGACACCCAGGCTGCAAACCCTTCACCCACCTCCCCAAACACAGCCAGGAGGGCTGGCAGGGAACTCTGCTTTGCCCCTGGCCGTGGAAAGCTGCTCGGGACACCTGCGTGGCAGGAGGTTAAAGCCTTTCCAGGGTTCTGGTGGGACGGGACAGGGAGAGAAGGAGGGAGGAAGGAGAAAAGGCCAGCCCTGCACACCCATCCCCATCCCCCCGCACCTGTAGTACCAAACCTATATAAAAACTTACATTTCCACCGGACAAAACCATCCCTCTCTCGTGCCCGAGTTCAGCTGGGGGTGAGCCCAGTCAGGCCTGGCCCCCGGCGTGGCCGTAGCGGGCGGTGGCCTCGGGCGGGGGTGGCCGCGCCACCCGCTGGTCCCCACCGCTGTCCCCGGCCGCCTCCGCCGCTCCGGCCCCCTCCGCTCGCCGCTTCCTCCTCCTCCTGAAATTCCCGTTGTCGAACATCTTCTCGCAGTCGGGGTCCAGCGTCCAGTAGCTGCCTTTGCCTGCGGACAGAAGGAGCCCGGTGGCGCTCCCGCTGTGCGCGCATCCCCTCCGCTCCCAGCCCGCGCCTTACCCGGATCGCCCTCATCCCGCGGCACCCTCCTGAAGCAGTCGTTCAGGGACAGGTTGTGGCGGATGGAGTTCTGCCAGCCGGCCCTGCCGCGCCGGTAGAACGGGAAGTTCTCGGCCACGAACTGGTAGATCTGGCTGAGCGTGCGGCGGCGGCCGGGCGCGCTGTGGATGGCCATGGCGATCAGCGCCGAGTACGAGTAGGGCGGCCGAGCCGGGGACAGCGGCGACAGCGCCGGCCACCCCCGCTCCGCCCCCGCGCCCAGCACGGCCCCCGAGGGCAGGCACGGAGCGGAGAGGCCGCCCGGCCACAGGTACGGGTTGGCTGCGGGCGGCTGCGGGCCCGGGAAGGGAGCCGAGCATCCCGCGGCATCCCGCGGGTCCCGGCCGGGCGGCGGGGGCGGCCCGAAGGGGTGCATGGTGCGGGGCGGCTCCGAGCCCGCCCCGTTAAATAGCAGGGGACCCCCGGACCCCCGTGGGGGGCCGGCAGCGACCCCTCCCTCCGCCCCGCCCGGCACCGCCCCGCAGGTGCGGGGGAAGCGGAGGGGCGAGGGGGGAGAGGCGCCGGGACAAGCGGGAGGAGTTTGGGAATGGCAGCCGGGGGGAGCTGAGCACAGCAAGGACGCGGAGCTGTTGGAGAGAATCCGGAGGAGGCTCCAGGATGAGCAGAGGGATGGAGCAGCTCTGCTGGGAGGAAAGGCTGCGGGAGCTGGGGGTGCTCAGCCTGGAGAGGAGAAGCTTTGGGGTGACCTCAGTGTGGCCTCGCAGGGCCTGAAGGAGCTGCAGGAAAACTGGAGAAAAACTATTTGCAAGGGATGGATGACAGGACAAGGGGAGATGGCTTTAAAATGACAGAGAGGAGGCTCAGATGGGATATTAGGAAAAAATTCTTTACTCAGAGGGTGGGCAGGCCCTGGCACAGGGTGCCCAGAGCAGCTGGGGCTGCCCCTGGATCCCTGGCAGTGCCCAAGGCCAGGCTGGACATTGGGGCTGGGAGCAGCCTGAGACAGTGGGAGGTGTCCCTGCCCATGGCAGGGGCAGAACAAGATGTTTTTAAGTTTCCTCCCAACACAAAGCACTCCAGGATTCTATAATTCTATGAATTTAAGAAAACCAGAGTTGGCTGATCCCACCTTCTGTGTCCTTCCAACAAAGGGAGCAAAATCTCACAGCCACAGGAGCCTCGTCCTACAGTGAGGAAACTCCCAGGAAGTCAGGAAAAGGGGTAAAGATGGGTAAACATCTTTCACACATTGCAAAATTAGAAATAACCGAATTTTACCACGAGGTTTATCTGAGTATCAGTTACTTCAGGCATAATTTTAAAAGATCTGCCTTAAATCTCAAAAGTGTGAGGGGAGATATTCCTTCCATTTCAGTGAAACGAGTTCAGGAAAGAATGTGACCCCAAATATTATCATTTAATTATATAATATTACATGTCATGTGCAATATTAATTACATCTATTTACTAATATAATTTAATTTCCCTGCTCTCAGTGATTACCTGGAGACATCCAGCAGCAAACTGACCCTCAGCTATGACAGGCACGGCTGCTGTGGGTGCTGTGGGTTTGTTTTCTGTGCCATTTCCTGTCTGTGATATTATTTATTTTAGTCACTGCCTCGTGGCAAACCTGCCGTGGGTTCGGCTGAACTTTTGTGGAAGTTGGAGACATCTCCCGTGCAAACAAGAGAATTTAATTCACATGTTTTGTAAACACCCCCCTTCACAAGCCTACAGAGAGCTCATTAAGCTGTCTCCATCTCAGCTGAGCTGACACCCGAGGACACAAATAGTCACATATTTGTTAACGCCGGCTTGTTTTTGCTGTACAGAAGCCGTTTTCCCGGGAAGCAGCAATCCCTGGGAAACACCCAAACACAATTTAACTCCTTGGTGATCTCTAACCCACAGGAAAAAAAACCTTCCCGCTATGGAATGCGGCGTTTCCACAATTTCCCCCCCTTGCTTTAGCATTCCACCTGGATTCGCCAGGCGAGGAATGTGTCGGGTGTCACGATCCAGTGGCTCCCGCGGGTCTCACGGGTGTTTCCAACCCTGCGGTTGCTCACCAAGACCTTTTCCAGCGGCTTTTCCATCCGCGCGTGCTTCATTCCCCACCTCCCGGGGGATGCTCCCGCTCCCCGCTGCACCCGACAAATAGCGCGGCTCACCTGAAAAGCGGGATCGGGAGCTCCAGGAGTTATCCCCGCGTCATTCCCAGGGCAAGGCGGCGGGATGGGCGAATCGTGGGCTGGCGATGCCATCTAGTGGCACCGGGAGCGGCTCCCGCCGCTGCTGGCACCGATCCCTGCGGTCCGTGCCATAAATCCCCCGAAAATGGGGTGTGAGCGAGCCAGCGTGAAATTTCCAGGCGTATTTCCAGCCAGGAATGGGCTGGGAGGGACCTTAGAGCTCATCCCAATTCCACTCTCCCAGGTTGCTCCAGCCCTGGCATTGGACGTTTTCAGGGATCCAGGGAAGCCACAGCTTCTCTGGGCACCCTGTGCCAGGGCCTCACCCCCTCCCAGGGCAGGATTTATCCCTAATATCCCATCTCTCTGTTAATTTGAAGCCATTCCCGCTTGTCCAAAAAATCCTTGTGGAAAGTCTCTCTCCAACTTTCAATTATTTCTCTCCAGCCTCGACTATTTCTCGTTGCCAGCCAATCGGAGACCCCACGTATCCCGAAAATGTCCTGGCAAAGCTCAGGAGTTTGGAGCAGTACAGTTCCTCCTCCTGGCATTATCTGTGATGGAAGGGAAATCAGCTCCTCTGCATGGAGTGGGAATGAATTCCCTGTTTATTCCTCCACTCAGAATACAGCAAACCTGCAGGAGGGGAGAGAGCAGGGGCTGCTTGGGAGATATAAACACAGAAATTCACCCCAACAAAGCATTTCTGACAAATCTGATTGAAATGGGCGTGGTTTGCTCCAAAAGCATCAGTCTGGTTTCTCCTGGACTAGCAGATGTGGGAAGAAACTGCCCTTACTTAAAATAAAAATTGGGGAAGAGTGAAATTCTGAATTCTGGGATTATCTATTCTGCATGTGCAGTTTGTTTTTCAGAGCAGCCATTCTGGAGTGCTTAATGTGTTCCTGGTACCATGTTCCACCTCTATCCACTTAAAACTTCAGCCAGTTTTAATACTCTGACCTCCAAAAATAAAACAAACCTAAATTATAGTTATTGCCTTTCAGAAATATCTAAACCCACCTAAAATAACTTTTTCAGACATAACAGACTTCCATTTTCCACTTCCTGTATTTCCTGATCTGCCAGGCTTAGAGAACGTGTGGTATAAAAAGAAATGTTCTATAAAAGAGGACGTAAAAGTATCCTAAAGTTCTGTATATTGTATTTCTATTTCCTATTTTATTTCCTATTTGACTTCAGGGAATTTGGGTATGAAGTATTTAAATTTTCTAGTGTTCAAACCTGTTGATACAAAGTGTCTTTGGTTTGTGGGATTCTGAGGGTGCAGCATCTGCTTTTTACCGAGGAAAAATGCAAACAAATAATATTTCATTAATTTAATGAAAAAAATTAATTAATAATATGCAAATGAGCTGCTTGTTTAGGAATATTTGGCCCAAAAAAATAGCAGGAATCTTCCACAAGTCAGTTCATGGAAGGCATGTCAGTGATAGGGTTTGTGTGGCTGTAGAACAGGAAACACTTTGTGTTTGGGAGGAAAGAATGCAGAAACAGAAGGATTCCTTCTCCATATTTACCAAAACCACCACATTTGTCACCCCATTCCCAACAGTTTCTCGTGGTGTCCCTGGGGACATCTTGGGAGTCCTGCAGCAGTTTCCCTGCAGAGAGGGAAGTGCTCGAGGAGCAGCACCTGCTGCTGCCCCAGATCCCAAAGAAACCCCACTATTGATTAGGGAGGGCTGGTGTTTCCCATCTGTTATTAATGGGTTATTAATTAGTGCAAAATGCACTTTTAATGCAAAGGCAGTGCAGGGGATGTCTCCTCAAGGCCCTGCTTGGGGTCTGAAGTCCTTGTGAGTGTTTCCATCACGCTCTGGGAATTATTGCCAGATTGGCTGAGGTTTCCTGTGCTGGCACAGGGACAAAACCCATTTGTCTCTCCATGGAGCACAGAGAAGGCTGCGGGCTGGGATCCTGGGAGCAGGGTGTCTGCTCAGCCAAGCATGCCAGCTTGGCCTCCTTGATTCCCACCCAAACTTCATCAAAATATTGGAAGAACTCTCGGTGGTGGTGTCAGAGGTACAACACCAACCTCCTTCCTGCAGCTGGTGCTGGAGAACGACGAGGATTCCCAAACCCCACTGAAAGTGTCCTTGGCTCTCCATCCTTGTCCTGCAGGATCTGCTGGAGGACAACAGGGATGATCTGGACCTCCACTCCCTGGGCTGCTGCCATCACTTGGAATCCCTCTCTGCTCACCTGGAGGAAAAAGTGACAACAGGTGAGCTTTGGAGGCTCTTGGTTCCCTTTTTGGGAGCTATAAAATGGGAGAGAGTTTCATTTTCTGCTGGTTTATGGATCTTTGGAGTCCACTTCTGTTAGTGCTGTGGAATTGTGCTTGAATTTACAACCTCTGGCAGCTGTTTCAAGCCCAAACCAACCAGTTTGACCCAGCCTGGGTCAGATGTCATGAGGATTTTACTGATCAGCTGAGATCTTCCCTAAAAACCTCCTTGCCAGTGTTTGTACCTTCAGCCACTCACCTTTAACACTTGGTTTAACTCTGCCACGGAGAGGCTGAACTCTTCATGAACTCTGTCCTTTACAGCCCAAACCATTCTATGATTTTTCAAGTGGCCTAAAAATGAACCAACAGCTGAAAGAAAATCTGATTTCATTAAGACCAAATATTGCTGATATTGGTCAGTTCCTGACCTTTGACTGTGGCTGCCTTGCATTTAACCCAGGAGAAGTGGGATTTGTTTCACTGCACAGGTAAATGACCCTCAACAAAACCCCAGTGAAATTTTGCCATAAGATGTTGCCCTTTTCTTTGCACATTTTAAACAGCTATTTCTGCCTGGTCAGAGAATCTGAAAGTAGAACAGCCCTAACAAGTAATGAGATAACAAATAATCCAGAATTACGTATGGCACAGAGATGCAGCCACAGAAAAAGTTCTAGAAAACAGCAGTTGGCAGCCAAATTTTCCATTTCCTGTTCTGTTGATGTGTTCCTCACATATTACCACCATAAATCTCACTCAAGGTTCAGCCCCCCAACCATGACAACCAAACCAACAGTATTTTAATTGTACATCCTCACCCTGAATTTCCTAATAACTCCAAACCCACATCTTCTCTTCCCAGTATTTTTTTTTAACACACCTTTTCCTCTGCAATTAAAAAATAGAAATAAAAATCCTAAAGTAAATAACAACCAATCCCAGAGGAATGTTGATTTGATGAATGTTGTCATACAAATACAGTAAATCCTGTAAATAATCCACTGATAAAAAATGAAGTCATAACCATGGTTCAGCAAATTTCACTTTGAGGAGGGTCTGTGCTTTATGGAATATCAGATTTATTTATTTTAGGTCACGTTTTGCTGTTTTCAGTGCAGCTGGTGGGAAGCTACAAGATTTTTGGGGGAGATTTTTTACAGAAGAGGAGTGAAGGATTTTACCCCAGAGAACAGTATTTGCATACCAGGAGCAGGACGTTCCTGATGCCACACAAAGGCCAAGTTCTCCTTCCTGAGCTCTCCAAAGAGGAATTTTTCCAAACATTCCTAAACAAGCAGCTCATTTGCAGCCCAGTGACAAATCCCTGCTCTTCCCAGCCACCTTTGTACCAACAATTCCTGGTGCTGCCCCAGAGCCCGACCCAGAGGTGGGATGGGGTTGGACACCTCCAGAGGGATATCCCAAGGTTGGGTGACTGTGTCCTCCTGGCAGCTCTTGCTCCATGAGCTTGGAGCAGCCCCTAAAACCCAGCTGATCCCACATCCCATTTACTTTACTGGATCTGGTTCAGCCAATCAGGCCCTTTTTCCTTCAGAACTCATCTGTGGAGAGCGTGGCATTAATTCACCTCGTGGGATTAATTGCCTGCAAAGTCACTGCCAGACCTTGGATACAGTGATGTTAATTCCTGTAATAGATAGCAGAATGTTAAACATCATTTCCTACATTTGTTGGGAAAAAAACCTTCTCAGAATCAAAGGAATTAAAAACCACCCCCAGGCTATTTAATAATTTTACTGCCCTGCCATGGTTTGGTGAGGCCTCAGCTCTGTTTTTCTCCTCACACTGCAGCCTCCCTCAGCCATGTCAGGAGTGTGGTTCACTGACTCACAGAAATCAGAGAGATACAAAGAATTGTTCACCGCATAATTTCTATTTCCAAATTTTCTACAACCTCATTATTTTTCATTATTGGACTGCTTTAAATTTGCCCTCATGAGATACAATTAATTTGCAGCTGAGATTCAGAGAGCTGGAATTTAACAGGGCAAACTGCACTGTGCAAAAGAGCTTGTTATAAATATGGGATATTTGGCAAACAGTTTCTTTCCTGTAATGACAAGATTTCCAACCAATGACCAAAAAAAATCAAGAGAGCAAAATTATCCTCTGCCCGTTTACACTGATTCGAGTGACATTGCACCAGGAAGGGACCGAAATGCCCCAAAACAGCAGGGAAATGAGAGAAACGAAGGTTGTTTCTGAGGGAGGGTCACAGGTAATATTTATATTTGTTATGGGCAAGGAGCAACATACAGGAAACAGCAGAAACAGAAACACGGCCCTGAAAATCAAATTATTTTGAGGTACCAATGGCAGCCCCCGGAGGAACTGGGATCTAAAGTTTTCCACCAAATGACCAAATTAAAACCAGCTGAGGAGGAGGGAGCCATCCCTAACTGACAAAACTCCTCTTTCAATCCTGACATTCCCAGCCCAGGCTGGGAAGCAGCTCCCAGTTCCACACTGGGAATATTGGCTGACTTTGCTGGCAGTCAAAGTCAGCCAGCAGCCTGTAATTACCTGGAATATCCTCCTGGAACCTTCCTCCCACAAACAGTGCCATCTTCTGAGCCACAGATCCCTGGCCCAATCCATCATCAGGGCTCCATGGATTCCTGGGATGTGGAGTGGGAGCTCCCGAGCTGATGGGTGGGATGGGGTGTCCTGGAGAGGAGCCTCGTGGGGGATCTGTGCCCCCAGAGACTGATGGACAGCCTTGGGATGATGCTGTGAAAGTTTGGGGCTGTTTCACACCCCCAGGGAGGGAGGGATGGGGGTCCTTGGCCAGCGGTGTCCAAATGATCCAGAGTCCCCAAGAGTCTGGAGCTGGGGTCACAAAAAACTAAATTAAAAGGAGAAAATTCTTGGCTTGGTCTCTCCTGTGCCTAAAGGGGGTTACAGGAAACCTGGAGAGGGACTTTCCACCTGGCCATGGAGTGATAGGACAAGGGGGAACAGCTTTAAAATTATTTATTTTGGGATATTGGGAAGGAATTGCTCCCTGGGAGGGTGGGCAGGACCTGGCACAGGGTGCCCAGAGCAGCTGGGGCTGCCCCTGGATCCCTGGCAGTGCCCAAGGCCAGGCTGGACATTGGGGCTGGAGCAGCCTGGGATAGTGGGAGGTGTCCCTGCCATGGCAGGGGTGGAATGGGATGGGCTTTAAGGTCCTTCCAACCCCAAATCGTTCTGTGAGTCTTAGAGCCCTGAAATTCTCATGACAAGAGCTTAAGGTCCTTTCCCAAAAAAACCCCATTGCACGGCTCTGCAGCTTCTGGAGCCCTGGGTCCATGGAAATGCAGTTTCAGAGGAGCTCCGAGGAAATGGGTGTTTTGGGGAGAGCAGAGTGGCTGGAACAGAGGAACAGGAAGAGTCTCCTCGAGCAAGCCCTTGTGTCTCAGGGAGCGGGATCGGCTCGCTCCTAACGCACCTGGTGACTCCCAGAGCGGGGGATGGAAATGCAGCCCTGGTCCCAAAGAAACCCTGCCCGGGAAGGCGGGCTGGGATTGGGAGCTGGCTGCGGGAGCTCGCTGTTAAAGGCGATCTTTTGGCTGTACAGGTGCGCCTTTGGCTCTGTGCGAAGCACCCGCCCGTAGCGCCCTTTGTGCTGCTGTCTCCTGATTTCCTTAAACTTTTATTAAACTGTCCCTTTTCTTCAACTTTCCTCCAAATTCTACAGAGCGAAGCTCGTTTTAGCAGCTGCGCGTGCGCGGATCAGTGCGCATGCGCGGGCAGGGTCGCATCACAAATAATCCCTCCTGGCGGATCACTCCGCATGCGCATGACCGCTGATCCCTCCGCGGGCGGGCAGCAGCACCACCATCATTTACAGGCTGGACATTTACATTGAACCCAGCTAGCATGTCCAATAATGGGATGAATTAGACAGGGTATGTGGTATGGCACTCTTGGAGGTAGCAATTCCTCCTCCTTTTTGAATAAATCACAGGCTAAGGACAGAATATGAGAACCCTCAGCCTGAAATAGTCCTGATCCTCCTGTTTGGAGTGGAAGGATTCCTCCCCAAGGAGGGTATTGGAGGTGTCTCAGGACCTGTCCAGGCAACACTTGAAACCACTGATACAAGCTTGGCCTTATTTCCCAGTCAGGTGTGATTCTTGGTGTATCTCTTGAATCATTTGGGTTTTCCCAGCGCATCAACCCCCAGTTCCCTCTTAAGAGTTACCTTGGTATCCCCAGGCTTAGATGTTCTAGTCCACTCCTTAGGTTCCTGCACGGGTCCTTTGATTCTGCTGCTGTGGATCCACCCTCGCTCCTTGGCCCGGATCGCTGCCTCAGTTGTCAGTAGCACCTGAAAAGGACCTTTCCCTTGTGCAGCTAAAGGTTGCTCTTTCCATGTTTTTACTAACACCCACTCCCCTGGATGGATGTTACAGATTTTAAAGTCTAAAGGAGTGGTTTGAGGGATTATCCCTTTGAACTGCAAATCTTCAAGGGTCCTTGCAATTGTGTTGACATATTCTGTAACACTCATTCCCCTAATTCATAGGTAGCAGTTTCATGTTGGGTGTTCAGAAAGGGTAACCCAAACTAGAGGAAAAGGGTTCGTGAAGGATGTCTGGACTTCAGGCAGCTCTCTTGAAAGCTGTTTATTGCATAGGAAAAGTCACAGCAGCATTTCAGGGAGTGGGTATCCAGAGCCAGCCCCACAGCTGTCAGCCACAGCTTGTAGGCATAACTGAAGCCGCTTTCTGTTCAAGAGAGCATTGTACACCTTTCTTTGCTGAGTATCCCAAGACATAACAACCAACAAGCACCATACACAACGCCTTTACATTTGCCTATAGTCTATCTTAGCTACCACCACCATACCATACATATCCTATAGAACCCCAGAGTCACCACCATCCAATCACAAGAGCAAGCAAGCTACAATTCAAGCTCACAATGGAACACTCTCAGACCTCTCTTCTTCCTGCCACATCAACATTCCTTGTCTGCCTGCCATAGCTCTCTTCCTGGCAAAAACATGTTTTCTATTTACTTCTGCTCTTCCTGGGACCCACCCACGCGGTGAAAAACATGTCCTTGTTTGCAGTCACATACCTCTGTCCTAAGCACAAAAATCTCCTTCCAACTCATCTCCAACCTTCGTCCTCTCACCCATTCAGTGATCAATGTTTCAGCAAACATCTTCCACTCTACATCAAAACCTGCTTCCATTTCTGTCCCATCCTCAGGCTCCACACTCAGAGATCTCTTGGCCGAGCCCACATAGCTGCAAAACTTTCTTACCAAACTTTCATCTTCAACACCAACCATCATTTCGTAAGGTGACACTCTCAGGTCTGACCTGGTTGTGTCTGAACTCTCAATAAAACCAGAGGTTGGCATTTTACCCATGACATTTGAGTTTCAATTATTAATTCAGTTAAGGTTCTCTTTAAAGTTTGGTTCATCCTCTCTACCCGTCCTGAACTCTGTGGCTGCCATGGGCTATGGAGTTCTCATTTTATTCTTAAGGCTTGAGTTAGCTGCTGTAAAACTTTTGATGGAAAGTGTGTCTATCTTAGTAATCATTCCATACCTGGGAATAATTTGTTCCAAGGGGGTTTTACATTCTGCATTGGCTGTGGCTCTGACACTGGGAACAGCTTCCACCCAATGGGTAAGATGGTCTGTTATTACTAACAAGAATTTCCACCTCTGCACGTGGGGGACTTCGGTAAAGTCCACTTGGATACTTTGAAATGGTCGGAGAGCCAACTCACGACCTCCTGAAGTTGTTTTTCTCATCACCTTCTTATTTACTTTTTGGCAAACCATACATCTTTCAGTTATTTGTTTAGCCAACCCATAGATTCCAATGCACCCATAATTCCTTAGAAAGTGATCACACAAAGCCTTAGTACCCCAAGGAGTTTTTGATGCATGTTTTCTAATATTTTTCTGCTGAGTGACTTATGAAGTAACTGCCTTCCATCAGGAAGTTTCCATTTTCCACATTCGTCTGGCCTTCCCCCCCTTCTTACTTCATTCTTTTTCCTCTGTTTCACTGAATTTTGGAGTCTCCAATTTTTCACTCTTCGAGGTCCAAATTAACACAACCCTTTTTATCCCATTCTCTGCAGCATCCTCAGCCCCCCCCCGATCTGCCAAACTCCCTCCTCCCATCTCTGAGGCCATCCCCCCACTGTCCCCGTATATGTACCACAGCTCTCTCTTCAGGCAATTCCAATGCCTCTAAAACCTCCAAAACAAGTCTCCCATGCATCAGCCCCTTTCCCTCTGAACCAAGCAATCCCCTTTCTTCCCAGATCTTCCCAAAGGCGTGCACCCCTCCAAAAGCGTGCCTCGAATCAGTAGATGTATTTCCCTTCTTGTGTGCTAAATCTTCCAGTGTGCATAGTCCCCCCATCAACTAAAGCCTACCCTGACATTCTTTTTCCTTGGACACATCTGGAAGAACCGTCTCCAGATATTATTTCCTTCTGCAAGGGCTCGTTCCTCGAGCTGGAACTTTGGTGTTTTGCTTCTCCTTTCAGAGGAGCAGCAGAAGCGGTCGCTGCCAGGGGAACGGTGCAGGCGAGGGAGGGAGGGGGGGTAGAAGGTGGGGATCCTCTCGGAGGCCGATTCCTGCAGGAGCGGGGGAGCAAAGGCGGAGGCTGCTGCCGGCACCGCCAAGGGCAGAGCAGCTCTTGGGGCCGGTACCAGAGGCTGGCGTGGAGCCTCTGCACGGGTCCGCAGCAGCCACGGCGCCAGGAGGCCGAGCTGCCGGTGAGCCCAGCGCGGCCCGCGGGGCCGAAGCCGGGTTCAATGGAGCCGCGGCAGAGAACGCAGCGGGGGCAGGGGCTGCTGGAACGGCCGCGGACATCGGGAGCGGGGCCGGAGCCGGGACTGGGGCCGGGGCGGGCCCCAAAAGCGGCGGGGTGGGCTGGTGTGGAGCGGAGAGCCGGGCTGGGGACGGGCACAGGGGCACCGAAAGCGGCGGGCTGGGCTACCGCTGGAGCCGCAGGGGCTGGAGGGGGCGGCGGGAACAGCGGGGCTACCGGCGGAGCCGCCGCCGCTGGGACAAGCGGTGGAGCCGCGGGCGGTGCCTGAGAGCCGGCACAGGCGGGACCTCGGCGCCACAGGAGCCTGGGCTTGGGGCGAGACAGGCGGGAATGGAGGGGGCGATGCTGCCAGGGGCTCCCAGCCCTTCTCTTTCTTGCTTTCCCTTTGCTCCTTTCCTTGGGTCTCGGACAACTTTACAATTCTTATCCCCTCAGGCTCTATGTTTCCCACCCAGCATGAAGCGTACTTGCTTTCTTCTGTGTTAACCAGTTCTTTTGAATTTACAAATACTCGTAAAGCCCGACAGACCCAGACTTCAAGAGCCATGTCTGGGCCAGAAGACACGGTCGGATCTTATTTCCTTCTTGGCCCAACCAAACATACAAAACTGGATCGTTTTGACTTTGCTCTTTTCCTTTGTACTTGGGTTTGTATTCCAGGTAGCTAACAGAACTTCCAAAGGGCTTTCCTGGGCTATTTCCGCTGGCACGCCTCTATTCCCTTTTTTATTCTCTGACTCTTGCTTACTAGTTTTATGTCCCATTTTCTCAGAATCTTATCTGTCTTTCCCAGGCCTTTGTTTCCCACCTTTTTAATAAAAACCAACAAAATAACTATTCAAACCTCACCACCTCTTTCCCCTTTCTTCTCCTAGAATACAAAAGTTCCCTCCTCCTAATAAAATACGCCTCCTTCCAGAAAATAAAGTTCTATTTCAAGGTTTAGCATTTCTATCACATACATTCTCATTCGTTCTCACTCACTCCTTTTTATTGTTCCAACTTCTCTTTCTCAAGCGCTATCAGTCACAACCACACAAGACTTAGGTACCTTTTAATTTCAAATTGTTGGCCAATACTCACCCCTGGGCCCAAAATTCCAGCTTTCTTGAAGTAATCCTCAATTTGACAGAATTAAGCCTGGATTTCTTGATTTTTTTTTTTTTTAACTCTCAATCCAGCAGTCTCAAAACCCAAATGTCTCGGAACCAACCCTCCATTTAGCAGAATTAAGCCCGGATGTCTCGAATTTTTAAATCCTCAATCCGGCAGTCTTAAACCCTAAATTTCTCGGATCCAATACTAGGACATTCTTGACTCCCCAAGGAGTCCAATCCCTTCCCTGAAAGCCCGTCCCAGTTAACCCGGGGCTTCTCTCACTCCTTTTATCTTTGGCTTCGCTTCTTTACTGACTGCTTCCCTGGCGGCAGAGCAGAGCCGCAGCCTCAGAGGCTCCACACTCGCTTCGCAGCTCTGGGGTAACCAGCCCGCGTCTCACGCACACACTTGCATCCCCAAAAAGAGGAAAGAAAAAACACTCACCTTTCTCGGAGTCTTGGTGCGCAAGATTTTACGTGTTTAATTACCGCGGAACCTCAGGGAGCCTTTCCTTTCCTTTCATGTTGCTTTGTCTCCTCTCTTGCCCTCCGGGTGTTTGACTGCAAACCCCCCTGACCCCGCCGGGAAGCACAAAGCGAGGCCGCCAAAAGCGGGCGGGGGCACCCCCCTGCTCTGGGTTCCCCGGGAGATCCCAGAGCTGAGCCTTTATCCCCGTACGGGCACCGAATTGTGAAACACGAGGTTTGCTATTTGTAAAATTTGAAGGGAAGTTTAAGAAAAGGGACAATTAGGAGACAACAGCACAAAGGGCGGTACGGCCGGGCGCTTCGGCAGAGAGCCAAAGGCGCACCTGTACAGCCAAAAGATCGGCTTTAAAAGTACAGCGCTTATTTTTATTCATCACCATTATGCATCATTCGTTAATTCTTTGGAGTTGCTGAGTATCATCTTATCAGTCTTATCTTTTTCCTTGGCTCCATTCCGTCTGGTTTCGGGTTCTTTTCTTCTGATAAAATTTTCCAGGAATGTGAAGAACCCCCCCCCCCCCGCATCCTTCCCAAACTGAGCACCCCAACTACAGACATTCTACAGCATTACATTACAGAACCCAGGCAAAGCTTTTCTCACATTAAGGACCATGAAAAAACCAACATCACAATCCATTCCTAACAATGATGGAACGTGCAAAAAGCCAACATCACAATCCCGTTCAGAACAGAGGGATCAGCGGCTATGCGCATGCGCAGGCGGAGTGATCCGCCGGGAGGGACTATTTGTGATGCGACCCTGCCCGCGGAGGGATCAGCGGTGATGTATTCCCTCCCGCGCATGCGCACTGATCTGCGCACGCGCAGCTGCCAAAACGAGCTTCGCTCTGTAGAATTTGGAGGAAAGTTGAAGAAAAGGGACAGTTTAATAAAAGTTTAAGGAAATCAGGAGACAGCAGCACAAAGGGCGCTACGGGCGGGTGCTTCGCACAGAGACAAAGGCGCACCTTTACAGCCAAAAGATCGCCTTTAACAGCGAGCTCCCGCAGCCAGCTCCCAATCCCAGCCCGCCTTCCCGGGCAGGGTTTCTTTGGGACCAGGGCTGCATTTCCATCCCCCGCTCTGGGAGTCACCAGGTGCGGTAGGAGCGAGCCGATCCCGCTCCCTGAGACACAAGGGCTTGCTCGAGGAGAATGTTCCTGTTCCTCTCTTCCAGCCACTCTGCTCTCCCCAAAACACCCATTTCCTCGGAGCTCCTCTGAAACTGCATTTCCATGGACCCAGGGCTCCAGAAGCTGCAGAGTCGTGGTTTTGGGGTTTTTTGGGGAAGGGACCTTAACCTCCACTCCAAGAGGGGTGAACAGGAATGGTGATGTCCACGGAACCAAGTGGGAACTAATATTGGAATCTTCATCCACAGAGCCAAGGTCTCTGCTGCTGGTTTTAAAGAGGTACCAGAGCAAACACAAGAGGTTTTGATCAAGTCAGCATCTGTTCATCCCCAAAGTGCTTCTTTGGCCAACAGCAAGGCAATCTGAAGGAAAAAATAAATAATTGAAGGTTTTTTCAAGAATGTTTCTGATGTGTTTGTGACCTTCCATCTGGATTACTGCAAAGTGTTCAGAAGTGTGGAGAGTGTAAGAGAATGGGCTGTGCCTGAAAGCCCAAAGTTCCGTTCAGGAATGTTTAGGGTCAGACAGGGACACAATTCCCTCCTCAAACCCTTCTGCTGACAGAGAGGGGAGCTGCAGTGTGACATTTCCCAAGAACATCCCTTCATTTCATCCCTGCTAATCAAACCTCTGCTTAGTCTGTAAGCATCATCGCTTCATTTTGAAGTCAGAATGCAAATGAAGTGTTTCAAGACGATAATTCCTAAACATCTGCAGTTCTTCCATAGGAGAAAGCCTAAGGACAGCAGCTCTGAGTGGCAACATAAAGATTTTCCCTTAATTTAGGACTAACTGATGAAAAGCTCTCAATTAATACAAGCTAATTAGAAATAAGCAAGTTTCCTCTCAGTTGCTCCAATACCCATGAAGTTTCTCCTGGTATTTTCTGCAGGACAACAGAATATCCATAATCATATCCCATTAAAATCTTTAAAGACACCCTTATCACAATTTTCCATGTGTTGCATAGGATTGCTGTGGAGATTGTTTTCAATGCTCCAATTCAGAGCAGGTCCCACCATGCTGGATGTTGTCCAAATGTTTTATCCCAGCTCCAAAGAGTTTAGGGTAATCTCAGGCCAGCCAAGCCTGTAACAAAAAAGGGGATGAGGAGACAATGATGGAGGGATAAGCACTTTATGGTCATGAATGATGCTCAGGAAAAACAACTCGTGTTCTGAAATTAATGAGATAAAGACAGGCAATGAATCCCCAGCACATCCTCGCCTACGGAATATTTTCCAGCCCATTTCCATAATTGCAAAAGGGTTTTAGGCTCTTAACCGTCAGCACAAACAGCTCCTGGGTGTTGACCTTTCTCAGCCTGACCTGGCAGTTTTGTGTTGGCCCTGTGGATGTTAATGAGCATCTCCTGTCTTGTGTATCATGAGCAACTCCAAGCTCACGGAGGGATTTTTGGAATTTTTGCAGTTCTGCACTGTCCCGGTGTCCGATGCTCTGGTTCAGAGGCACAAATGAGCAAAAAGGAAAGGAAAAGGTTTATGTTTGTCCTGGAGTTCTGCAACAGGCAAAGGTGGTGGGAGTAAAAGCTGGTGGTCTTGAACCAGCTGAAAGAGAAGAGATTTAGATGGGAGATTGGGCAGGAATTGTTCCCTGGCAGGGTGGGCAGGCCCTGGCACAGGGTGCCCAGAGCAGCTGGGGCTGCCCCTGGATCCCTGGCAGTGTCCAAGGCCAGGCTGGACATTGGGGCTGGGAGCAGCCTGGGACAGTGGGAGGTGTCCCTGCCATGGCAGGGGTGGAATGGGATGGGCTTTAAGGTCCTTCCAAACCAGTCTGGGATTCCATGGCAAAGCTGCTGTGGTTTTATTTTGAGTTTTCAGTTAGTCACTTCAACTCAGATTACATAGCAGATTAAATCCGTTATTTAATTATCCAGCTATGATTCCAAAGAGAACTTTCAGCCATAGACCTCAAATTTAAACCCAGCTCTACTCATCCCCCCCTTCCCCCAAATTATTCAGTTTTAGTTTTCTCTACTGATGTAAGTAATAACATGACACAACATTTTACAACAAATGTTCCATTATTTTCTGGTTCTTGTTGTTGTTCTTTCAAAATCTATTCATAAACATGCTTTTCTGAGGGTTTTCACTTACAAAAGAAAGCTGCACCTCATGTGGGCGCCTCACATAATTCACCCAATAATCTCAGCACTCAATTAAATTCTAAATGTTTCTCCATTAAACACTTATTTTACCACAGTAAATAATTTAACGGGTTTTCATTTAAAAGTGTCTCACATCACAGAGTTTTCAATCTTCTTTTTTTAATAAAGTCACATCATCTTATTTCTTCAATCTGAAATAAATGGACTTTTGCCTAAAGATTTTTTGGGCACATTCTGTGCTGTAACTCTGCACATACATTTGCATTCACCATCTGAATAATATAGAAAAATAAAAGAAAAATGAATTAGGAGGCGAGCCCACAAACATGGAATCAAGAGATAAAAATGAAGTGCACTGACATTTTAACAAAACCCTCCATCAGTTTCTATCCCAAGTCCCTATCCCAAATGTGGAATTGCTGATTGTCACAATTGGTAATGACCAGGAACATTCCTGTCACAGAATTCCTCTGATGCACTCAGATAAATATCCAGACCCATCTCCACCAGTGTTGGATCTTTCTATTCTTGATCTTACCCAAAAATTAACTTTCTGTTGACTTTGAGCAAGGGAAACATTCAATAACCTAAATATCATTAAAAAGTGTTCCCTGGGAATTACCTTTTGTAAACAGACTGAGAGTCGAGTTTCCCGTCTGCAATCAGGAATCTGCCAGGTGAATTTGGTGACAAACTGGGAATTGTTTAGAAAAATATTCAGGGGGCGGGAAAAATATTTTTATCTTTTTTTTTTTTTTTTTTCTGGAGAGAGAAAACCAGAAGTTGTTTAAATTTTGCTTTAAGATTTTAAAATCTATAGTGAATACTGATGAGATGAGAAAGGACTAATGGGGAAAGGCTTCAAACTGAGAGAGGAGAGGTTTATATGGGATATTGAGAAGGAATTCCTGGCTGTGAGGGTGGGCAGGCCCTGGCACAGGGTGCCCAGAGAAGCTGTGGCTGCTCCTGGATCCCTGGAAGTGTTCACAGACCGATTTGGGTGGGAAGGGGCATTAAGGCTCATCCCATCCCACCCCTGCCATGGGCAGGGACACCTTCCACTGTGCCAGGCTGCTCCCAGCCCCAATGTCCAGCCTGGCCTTGGGCACTGCCAGGGATCCAGGGGCAGCCCCAGCTGCTCTGGGCACCCTGTGCCAGGGCCTGCCCACCCTCACAGGGAACAATTCCTTCCCAATCTCCCATCTAAATCTCCCCACTTTCAGCTTAAAGCCATTCCCTGTGTCCTGTCCCTCCATGCCTTGTCCCCAGTCCCTCTCCAGCTCTCCTGGAGCCCCTTTAGGCCCTGCAAGGGGCTCGGAGCTCTCCCTGGAGCCTCCTCTTCTCCAGGTGAACATTCCCAGCTCTCCAGGCCTTTTGTTGAGACACTTTTCTCTGCTGGTCTCCAGTCTTGGATAATTTTCCAGAGCAATCTCCTCCAGTGGCTGCAGCCCCCATTGTCCTTCTGCCTCATGTGAAATGACTCCTGCCAGGTCAACACAGAGGTACTTTAAAAGTGGAAATCCTGCACTTCCCAGGGATCAATTCCTTTCCAAACCAAGGAGAAACCACATCAACTTTTTCATAAAATGTAGTCATGAACTGCTGAAAAATTTTCTGGGAAGCACCAGCTGAGTCAGCCATTACAGGACCCTTCCAGACTATTTCCAGTTTATTCATAGCACTTGACAAAATATTCCTAATATTAGTCCTTGCCAAACAATGTGTCAGATTGCCACTCTAATTCCTCTGCCAGAAACACACTTCCCTTTCCAGCTGATCCCATTCGAGTTGGTTAAAAACCCATTCATTTTTTTGGTGTTATTTTCAAATTGCAAATTAATTTTAGATTTGCTGTAGAGCTAGCATAGGACAGTCATATTTTTTCTTCACAGCACGTGTTTAATTAACATTTCCATCTATCTAGAGATTTTTCAAAATTGGGTTTTTAAAAAAACCCCAACAAAATGGAATGATTAATAAAGCCAGTTTTTTTAAATAAAAAAAAGTAATTTTGGCTCATGGTTAGCACCAAACATCTGAAAGAAGTCCAGAGAGATGATGTCCCTCATCCAGAGAAAACCAGGAATATGGTCTAGATGAAGATGTCCCTGCTCATTGCAGGGTGTTGGAGTAGACAACCTTTAAGCTCCCTTCCAACCCAACCCATTCCATGATTCCCTCATCCAGACCAACATCCACCTCAGGCTTTAAGATCTTTCCTTTAAAATTCTTATCCTCTACCAAAAAGAAAATATATTGGAAAACGTTGTCGTTTTAATGCTAAAAGAGCCACCCTCGAGCTGTCTAACCCAGCCCTGCCAAACTTTGCTGTTAAACTAAATTAAATTAATTTAGGCTCAGCTGAGAATCAATCCGCCAGATTTCAGCCCGGAGTGAAAACGAACGGCTGAATTAGAAATCCCCAAAAATAGAAATTCCGCACGCAATCACTGCCACAACCTTCACTGGGGCCCCTGTAGGATCGTAAAAGACATTTAGTAAACAACAAGGTGCCTAATGATGCAGGGAGCTTTTCATCCAGCACTTAGAGACAACTCACTACACATAATTAGAGCATTACCAGAGTCATCCGGCGGCGACGACAGCGATACACAAATGTCACCTGCCTCGAAATCCGGCAGCAATTCCGGCTGCTTTATGTGCAGAGCTTTAAAATTCAGACAGAGAAGATGACAAAAGCAAAGCTAATGGCAGAGTTCATGTCGTGTTTTGGAGTAGCACAAAAATTTGGAAGTGGATTTTTTTTCCTCCTGTGCCACTTGCTGGATTCTGTCATAAGATCTTATGGTAGGACCAGGTTATTTGGATACTTGTTGGGAAAAAAGGGGTGTTTTCTACCCTCAGGAAGTAATTCATCAATCCACTTGGGGATAACTCAGTGCACATCCACGGGAATCTCTTCTCGGCCTGATTCTCTTCAGTGTTTCCATCTATGTAAAAATTACGGTGTCACAAAATAGAAAAGAAGCCAAACAACCAGAACTGGAGATTGCCACAGGGAAGCATTAAATGAGACACATCCAGAAAGGCAAAATTCAGGTAGGAGTAGCTTTCCATGCAGTTATTTTCAGGAAGTGCTGGATGAGGGAGGATATGGAATACGAGCCGTTATTGTGAGTGCTGCAAAGAGATGTTTAATTTAAGAGATAGTTTCAGAAAGGTTGGAGATGAAATGTAGAAGTTGGAGGACAGCAGAGACACCCAGACTTTCAAAAAAACCATGACTTTTTAAAAAGAAGTTTAAAGTTTTGATTTAGTTTAATAGAAGAAAAGGATGACTAAGGGAGGCTCTTTGAGGGGGGTAAGCCACCAGCCAGCTTGGTCCATTGGCAATGAGGCAAAATGAGACCAACACAATTGCAACAGGAGACATCTTAAGAACTCCTGATTGCTCTTGCAGGAGCTGTCTAGACTTCCTCATTGCCAGTGTCTGGAGCATTGCTGCTGGCTGTTGTCACAGCAGGGTTGTTGTCTGACTCGGTGTTTACAAGAATGTTTTTGCTTGGAGGCAACACAAGATCTGGGCCTGAACCATCTCTTGAGTCTCTTTCAGCTTTTGTTTGGGAGGAGTTGATTTTTCTGAGTCACAACATCAAACCCCCCATATTTGTTGGTTTAGTGCTGTTGTGTGCCAGGCAGGAGCCACCTGGGGGAAGAAGAAGGAGAAGAAGAAACCTCTTTTGAAGCCCAACATGGTGATGACACATGGGAGGCCTCAGCCCTTCCTGATCGAGGCCTGGATTGGAAAGACAAAGTGGAAATCCACACTCTCTGTTTAGTCATTGGGAAACAAATGGTTTCACAAGCCTGGATTTTCCATTCTCCTCGTTATTTCCCCCCTCAGGGTAGTTCTTGCCCTCCTGTAAAGGCTCATGTTCCCATGGGAAACACGATGGAAAACAGTGGGCATTGTTAGCCTGGGAGATATTCCTGAAGGGAAAACATTTTCATTCCTAAGGTGTAATTTGAAGGTGCTGCTCCCAAGCCCACT
Organism: Coloeus monedula; assembly: GCF_965178545.1. NCBI lineage: Eukaryota > Metazoa > Chordata > Aves > Passeriformes > Corvidae > Coloeus > Coloeus monedula. The sequence continues at coordinate 36,556,073 of NC_138788.1, read as the reverse complement.
GTAGCATACAAAAGGCTTTTAAAATGGGTAAGAATTAACTGATTACTGCTGTATTCACAAATTCCTGCAAGGAGAACACAAAGGATACGCCGAGGAACACAGAAATCACTCTTTTGAAGGCTGAAAGAGCTGAGTTTATCAACAAGGTAGAAAACCTTTGACTGAGTCAACACGCAGCATTTTTCAAAGTGTTTGGCTCACGCAGGTCAGGAGTCGATTCGCTGTCAGAATATTTGTTCTGGACTTGTCAGGAGTCTCCTGTAGGAGTAACAGCTCTGTTGGCAGAAGTCTCTGCTAAAAATCACCACCATTTCTGCTGCCTGGTCACGTTTCCTAAGTGAGGAGATATTTTCTCGTTCTGCCTTCAGCATTGACCAGGTAACCCTAAGGAGGACTGGGGGAAAGAAGTCAATTAATAACCTGATATTTAGCTGCTAATCTGCTAAATTACAGCACAAAACATCACTTTTGTTGTCATTTTTGGATGAGCAACCATCAGAAAGCTTCACAACTCTGTAATGTGTGCAAACATCTTTTAAGAGAGACTGTTTCATCTTTTATTCTATTAATTCCTTTATCAAAGGGGAATAGGAGCCCATGGGTTTATTTACATTTTATCTGCAAGCAAAACATTGCAATCTGAAATAATCCCGAGCAGAAATCTGCCAAGAACATTGGGAAAACAGCTTTTCCTGCAGGTGTTCATGTGCTGAATCAGAAGTCAAGCCTCTGAAACACACAGGCAGAAAATAAAGATGTTTGTCATGCCTGACATGCCATGATTTTCATTTTTCCAAGAGGAGCTTTCTGAATCTTCCCCTGAAGTGTCTGTTAGAATTTGACTGAAGGTCAGCACATTCTCTTTGTGAAATGAGAAGTGCCCAATTACCCTGTAGTTAATGAGGGGGCAGTTAATGAGATCTGTAGAGAAACCTGACTCTGGAACAGTCAATATTGCAGAACTTGTGTTGCTATCCCGGGATCTGATCCAAAACCCACTGGGATCAAGCACCATTCCCACCCCACGGGAGCCTGCTCCAGCCACCACATCCTCCTGGGACACATCAGCTTTGCTGTGACACAAAATCTGTCCCTTCCCATCGCTCTTCTGTATTTGCTGAACAATTGGGATCCACCCTAAAATGCTCTTTTTCTTCTGCCAGACTTGCTGGCAATTAGAAGCCCAATTAGGATTTCTGTGTAGCTCATAATAAACTCTCGTGGAACACAGAGTTCTCCACTGTGCTGGGAATCTGTAGTTCGAAAGATGGATATTCCCAGCCTGACAGAGACCCAAACATCAATTTTAAAGTGCAATTACCCTGAGACGTTTCACAAGTTACCAGGTAATTCAAACCAGCACAATGCACTTATCTGCCCCGTGTACACACGCACATTTTCAGTTTTAATTTGACTATTTCATATCCTGACTTCATTTATGAACTGGCTTCAAATATTCAATGACTTTTGGCTGATAAGAAACCCTCTAGTTGAGTAGTATTGTCAGAATCTAGAAGATCTATGGATTCTGGAAAGAGGCAACTGTCTAAATATCTCCCTGGAATGAGCTTTTTGTTTAATTACGGAATAACTTAAATTTCAGGATCAGATCTGGATCTTTGTTTGCTGCTGGCAGTATATATTGATTTATGTATCAGATCCCAAAATCCCAGAATCATTCAGGGTGGAAAAGCCCTCAAAGACCATCGAGTCCAACCTGTGACCGATCCCCACCTTGTTCCCAACCCAGAGCACTGGGTGCCACATCCAGTCATTCCCTCCAGGGATGGGGACTCCAAACCTCCCTGAGCAGCCCCTTCCAATCCTTGACAACCCTTTCCATGGGGAAATTCCTCCTCTGAGCCTGCCCTGGCCCAGCCTGAGGCCGTTCCCTCTCCTCCTGTCCCTGTTCCCTGCCATCAGAGCCCGACCCCCCCGGCTGCCCCCTCCTGTCAGGGACTTGTGCAGAGCCACAAGGTCCCCCCTGAGCCTCCTTAAAATAGACCCAATAATGGGGGAAAAAAAAGAAACCGTGGTGAAATCAGTAAAACAAAGAGATTCCCAGTGATACTCCCATTTCTCCTCACCCAGGGTCTGTATCCGCACCTGCAGCTCCATCGTGGCTCTGGTTACCAACGGAGCAGGGACCCAGCTGCCCACTGTAGCCACAGAGATCCCACCCATGCTGGGGCCATCCCAAGTGCCCTCTGAGATCAGGAAGTTCCAGTGTTATCCCCCAAAGCCGTGTTTCTGGAGCTCCCAGGTCACATCCACACCGCAGGCTCGGGAGGACGGGGTAAAGCAGCGGCCACGTGAACTCAACGGGTGCCTTCCAAATTCCACTAAATCCCTTGGAGAAGTCTGTCCCTGGGGAACAGAGTGCCCTTGCTTCACTGCAGCTTAATCCTCCCCTAATCCTCCTCTCCAAGGCAGGATTATTGTACAGTGAAGAGAGAAATTTCTCCTCCTGGCTGAGTTTCCATAGGTGACTTTAGGGTGTTTTACCTCTCTCGTGGTGCTGTCAGCAGCGTCCCTGGCCAGGCGTGGGGCTGGATTCCCTCTTCTCTCCACTGGCTCTCCCATTTTGCAGGAAATCCATTGAAATAAATGGGACTGCTGGGAGAGAACTCGACATAATCTGCACCAGGGCTGTAAAATGTTTTATGTCCTGAATTCCCTCCCAGAGGAAAAGTTTTGTAGCCAATTAAACCAATGGATTTGAATGTGTTTGTTGTTATTGCTGAGCAGTGAATATTCCACTCAGGCATTCCAATGGATATGGAGAATAGGACACTCTTAGGGTGTGGAAGGTGCACAGACAGAACAGTTTCAATGTTGGGGTGTTTTAAGGTCCAACACCTGCTGTCAGCTCATGACAAACCAGGTACTCCCTGAGCAAAACCAGTATTTTGGTGCTGCCTAATGAGATATTGGATCATTAGAGAAATATTTGTTTCCAAGGGAAAACAGGAGCAATTAGTCTACTCTCACATCAAGGAAGGTGGTTTTGGGAAGAAAACCCCACCCCACACAGAGCTTCAAGCAGGGCTTGTGGGCTGCTGGGTTGAAACCTGCTCATAAAAAACTCAGAGTCACTTAAAATTTTACCACCACTTTTTTTAAAAAAATCATATCTTTAATTGTTTTAACCCTATTAATGATAAGATAAGAGTAAAAACATGGTTTAAGTTTGCCCTGAGCTGAGTCTGGTGGCAAAAGCCAGGGAGAATTCTTGGCTCATGGTGCAGGAGAGAGGCTGTAAAAAGCCACAGAACTCTGGAGCACATCCAGAGAAGTCCCAATCCCTGAAGGTGCCCAAGGAAGGGCTGGACATGGCACTCAGGGCTCTGGGTTGGACACAGGGTGGGCATCAGGCACAGCTTGGACTCGATGATCCTGGAGGGCTTTTCCACCCTGAATGATTCTGTGATATCACAGGCACAGGTTTGGTGGGCAAATTTTTTCCTCAAGCCAAAGCTTGGTGAAAGGGTCTTGAAATTCTTCATGGCTTCAGCTTGCTGAGAGATAAAAAACCCCAAATAAATATAACCAGCACCAAAAGTTACTACCTGAGTTTGGGGCCAGAGGAGATCATCACCTGTAAGGGAAATGATTTACTCCAACATGAAACACATCTACTGCTGCCCTCACAGAGCCTCAGAATGCAATAAATCCTCTGTCTCTCCTGCACAGGATCAATTGGGAGTCCCCCCTGAGCACGGAATTGTGCCTCCGAGCCTCCCCCTCCATTTACAAGGTTTCTCTTCCCAGCGCTTGTTCCATCAGCGTTAAAAAGCTGAGCTGCACTTTTCTCGCTGCTGCAGGAAACCTGAAATGATCATTCCAAGCACAGGAATTGTCTCAAAGCCCACCATGGCAGTTGAAATGTCAGTGCTGCCACTGCTGATGTTTTAACAAAATCAGGAGTGAGGAGCTGATGGAACCACACCAAATCTTGGCACCAAGACCCACAGCTGCACTCACAGCCCAGAGCTGCCAGGGTGTGCTCCGGTGAGCAGGGACTCAGCAAAACACTGGACATCAGTAACAACCCATGAATCTAAAAAGACAAATTCACTTAAATGCATTTCAAATGCCTCAATTCAATTCATTTCAGTGCTAATTGAAAAATAATCAGCCACAAACCTGGAGGTGTCTGAGCTGCAGTGGAAGCCGAGATGGTCACACCAGTTCACGGAGGTGGAAGGTGATTGAAGTACCTCATGTAGTGGCACCTTTGTTTAACAAGATATTTAAGGCAAAAAGCATTAATTGCTTTATTATCATGTACCTCTGTTTGAAAAAGAAATGGAGCATATAGGTAATTAATTACTTTCTGTTCTGAAAACATACTGGCCTCAAATACCACTCCCTTTAGTTTAGCTGTGGGTTAAAAGCCCCCAGTGTCACTTTTCCTGTGCAAAGCCCCGGTCAGACCCATTCATTAACCAGCTGGTGGCAGTGTTTTCATTAGGAAAAGATAAAAGGCATCCCACTCCTTTCCCAGAGAATCCACTCTTTCTGCTATTAAAGTGGGAGAATCTTCCTTGTTACTTGGTTTCCTTCATTAAAATTCGAAGGAAATCCATACAGGATATAAAACTCCTCCGTCACTGCTGCAGAATCCTCTGGTTTTCACAGCTAATGGAATATTTTACTGCCCTTCGGAGCCTGGCTGTTGTTTCTGCTGCTGGAATTCTGGTGTTAGAGGGCTCCTTGCTTTCCTCGGCAAGTTAGTTTAGATTTCAAACAGAGGTGTTGGAACAAAATAAAAACATGACAGATTTAATCTTGGTTTCTGCCCACTGGTGGACTTTGTGTTTGGGGAGAGAGGTTGGAAATTGCTTCTGGAAAAGGAGAGCACAGCAATATTCCCTTGCTCTCCCCACACATCCAGCAATGGCTCACTCCCATCCCTTTCCTAAGTCTTAATTTAAACCAGACCAGAGCTGTGTGGAGGAGATCTCCACCTCTCCTCGTGGTATTTATTAACAAGAGATAACAATTAATCAGCATTTAACAGGAACAACTTGCAGGATGCAGGCTGGAAATACCTCTCCTAACCCCATCCCTCCCAAGGTGCCAGCAATGAGCCTTGCCATGTGATATTTACAGTTTTCCAGCCTGGAATCGCAGGTACAAGGATCCTGAGTGATAAGAGAAAGCCACTCCATGTGATATTTACAGTTTTCCAGCCTGGAATCACAGGTACAAGGATCCTGAGTGATAAGAGAAAGCCATTCTGACCCCTCTGACATCCCACTCCCACCACAAGGAACCGACCCCTCCTCCCTGTATGTGCCAGCCGGGCCATCTGCAGCAGCTCCATCTGCTCACGGGCATCTCCAACCTCCACAGATGTACCCAAAAGTGCTGCCAAGGCTTGTGGAAACACCTCCTGGAGGGCTGGAAACACACCGTGCTACAGCTAGGATGAGAAAAAGAATAAAACTCTTAATTTATTGCAGGAAAACCTCCAGCAGCTCCAGCAGGGCTGATAACTGTGGGTCCTGACCCCTCCTGCTCCCCCATCCCACCCAAATTAGTGCAGGTGCAGGAGCTGCAGGGATAATTCCCCCATGGGGGATGTAATGAGGTTTGGGAAAGTCTCCTGACCCCCTGGGAGTGCCTGCAGTGCAGTTTGGGAATGGCCAGTCGAGGTGGCAGCTCTCCAAGGCTGGCACTTCTCGCTCCTTTTAGCACCAGGAGCACTCGGCTTGCTTTGGATTATCTGGAAAACAAGGAATAAACACTTGCTAACATCAATAAATCTGCTGGTCTTTTAGAGTCAGTGCTCTGGGAGACTGGGAAAGCTTTTCTCCAGGTTTTGCCAGTTTTCAGCTTGGATTTGTTTTTCCTTTCTTGTCCAGGAGACCAGAAATCAGTGCCGGTAATTCTGAGGTTAAAAATGTACAATAAAAGGGAAAAAGCAAACACACCTGCACGTGTCACTCCAGACCAGGAAATCTGTCATGCAGCTCAGCAGAAGGGTCACTGTGACACTGGGTTTCAGTGGCTCTGGAGCTCCTGGTGGCTTCCAGGGCTGGGAAGGACACAGGACATGGGATGTGTGTCCAAGTGTCCGGGTGGGTGAACATCCTGGATCTGCTCCTGAAGGAGACTGGAGCAGGAGCTTGACAGCTGGCAGGGAATGTTCCTTGCTGTGACTCTGTCAGGATTGATTGATTTCCACAGATCACTTCATTCTTTATGATCTGGCATTTTCCAATGGAAAACGGTTTGGACATAAGTCCTGGCCAGCCTGATTTCAACCCCTCTGGGGTTTTGTTTCATTCCTGGCCCTTTTCAATACTCGAGGAGTGCACCATTTCTGCATTAATTGCAAATATTTGGAATAAAATTTGCCCATAAACCCCCCTAGGACACACATTTCATTATCCCTTCATCAAGTTAAAAAAACCCACTGTAAATATTTCTCCATGAATAAGTGATTGATGCTTCAATCATGTTTGGATTTGCATCCACCTTGGTGTCCTTCCCCTGTGAATATTCCTGTGAGCTGCCTGAGTGATCACAAAATTAAGCATTGCTGTCTGGAGTGTTTTGGGAACACCTTTCATGTTTATTCCCCGAGCCCTTCTCCATGGAAAAGGAGCACTGGTCCCAGGGTATGAATTGGTGGCCACAAATAAATGTGAAATGCACAGAAATCTGCTGCTGGGCAGCAAGGGAAAACAAATCCCCAAAATCTGGTGATGTCAAAATCACAGAGTGGGACCTCACACTGGGACCTTTCCCTGTGTTCTCCGATCTTTGATATTAATGCAAGTAGTGACTTTTCCTTTTTTTAGGTATCTTTGATACTTTTAAAGCACATTTGGTGCAATAGGAAGTGCTAACAGATCCAAGACATGTTTCTTTTACTTAATCTGAGTGTTTTAGCAACTGGCATGAAATATTCTATGTTTGGAGTCCACCTTTCCATGGAAAACAGGATCACGGAATGGGTGAGGTGGGAAAAGGTCACAATGGACCATCTGATCCAATCCCACTAAATGTTCATCCCACTAAAAGGCAGGAAGGAAACAGATGAAGCCTCACCTGGGGCAGGATTTGAGAAACAAATGGAACTTGAGGCTCAGATTTGGCTTTTCCTGGAAGCTCAGCTGCATTTGATGCTGTTGAAACCCCCAAATTTCAAATGCTCCTCTACTTTCCTACTCCAAGCTCTGTTCATCCAGAGTGAATCCTTATCCCACTTCATCTGCCTGTGCTGCTTTCCAGTCCCTTTTGCTTGGATTTGTTGACGTTAGAGGGCAGTGTCCCATTTTCCTGCTTTTTTCCAACGTATTTAACCAGTTCTGGTTGCCAAGTTCTTCGGCAGGCTGGGGCTGAGGTTACGAACATGCTCCAAACAAAAACTGCTATTTTCACTAAAGAACGATCACAATTCTGGGAAATCTCCCAAAAATGACATTTTCATGGTATCAGTATAGCTGGGAGGGTGGGCAATTTATAAAACCTCACACATATTAACTATTCCCATTCCCAACAGTTCTCTGTGAGGGCTCCGTGGTTTCCCAGCTGGAATTTGTGGGAATTAATGCAGCACAGCCCTTCCATGACATTGCAGGGTATTAAACCAGAGGTGGCTAAAAGGTGACTACTCACTTTTGCGTGATGAATGTCTCCAAAATCCTCCAATCTCTTCAATTCACTTCCAGAAGCATTTTGAAATCACAGACGAACCAAAAAAAAAAAAAAAAAAAAAAAAAAAAAAAAAGTCAAAGACAAAAAGTTGCTTTCAAATGTTTGGAAAAGTGTTTCTGAATCAGCCTAAGGAAGGTCTCACAGCCATAAACCCACAAAGCATCCAGAATGCCACTCCAACATCCACAGTGGCAATATTCATATATCAAGGCCGAGGTGCTGTGAGCTTCCAACTTTTTTTTAGGATGGCATTCATCTTTCTGACAAAAATCATTATGGAATGCTAACCTGCAGCCACTTCAGGCTCGTTGGGAAAATATTACCACTTCCCCCATCTCCAGCCACACCTCATTTAAGAAGCTAAGCTTGTGATCACCAAAAAAACCCCAAAACGTTGTACAGAAGTCACTGACTTTTATCTCCCTGGGAACTTTTTCTCGTGGAAGTTGCAGGACAAAACATATCCCCAAAATATGGGAATTACAGATCCAGTTTTAACCCCTCCTTGCTTCTCTGGAAATCTCCCTCACGCCATCCCATGGTTATCCATTGTTCCCATAATTAGTTATGATTTTCCCTGCAGCACTGCTGAAACACCAAATTAATTTGCAGTGTCTGGATGCCACACAAATTCCAAGTGGGAGCAGAAAATCCCATCAACAGACCAGTGGAAGGAAAAAGGACAAGTTCAAAATTTTGGGTGCAAGAGCCAAGTGCAGAAGCAGAATCAGAATCCTGCCTGAGGTGGCACGGGGAATGTAGGAGAGTTTCCTGTAGGAAAAGGAGAAGTGGCCTCATTTTGTAATTGAATTTTTGCAGGGCTCCATGTCAGATGTGCAGCATTCCTGCCTGGATAACTCCTGGATTTGTGTGTCTGCAGCTCCACAGCATCAAAATATTAACAGTTCAAAAGGCATCACTTCCCTCTCCCTCTCTGGCAGGTGAAATTCATTTGTTATTTACAGGGAAAGGGAACCATTTCCTGAAGGCCAGGACTTTTCGAAGTGGCTCTCAGAAATGAGAGCTGTCACTGACTCCGAGCAGGAGTTTGCTTTCCCTTCCCGGGTTTGTTCAGTCAGTCAGGAACAAGCACCAACCTCACTGCTCCTGCTGACCAGGGCTTTTTGTGTTTTTTTAACATGGAACTGAGGAAAACACACAACTGTGCTGCAGTCACCAAAAAAATACAACACAAAACTATTGAAACATCATTTGTATGACTCTTGGGGAATGCCAGCTTGAGTCATGTGGGAACCCTTCCAGCCCTGCCATTCCGTGATTCCATGATAATGAGGGGGATTCATTTCTTTCATGATTCGCACACAAAATAAAATTCCTGCATTGGCTGGAAACGCAGTAAAAAAAATATTGCCATGGAGTAAAAGCTCCTGGCAACAACTGGAAAAAGAGCTGTAAGGAGCAGCAAATGGTGTGATGGAATCATGGAATCATGGAATCCCAGACTGGTTTGGGTTGGAAAGGACCTCAAAGCCCATCCAATTTCACCCCCTGCTATGGCAGGAACACCTTCCACTGTCCCAGGCTGCTCCAAACCCCATCCAACCTGGCCTTGGGCACTGCCAGGGATCCAGGGGCAGCCCCAGCTGCTCTGGGCACCCTGTGCCAGGGCCTGCCCACCCTCATTTATTAACAATCATTAATGAACAACTGTATGATATATTCCCTCACTAACTCTGCTAAACACTGTGCAATTAATTTGTCAAATGAAACTGTCTGCAGCCATCAGACCCTTAAAAATTATATTGGTTTTTTCTAATGCGGTATGACTAAATTAATCTAGAATAGAAGGTATTTTACATAAATAAAAAGCTAAATTATTGAATATGCCTTTGAAAAACATCCAAGTTAGGCCAGTGACAAAACAATCCAGTTTTTAAGGCTACAGCATCTATGAAATCATTAATTAAGCAGTTACAGGCTCAAAGGTACAGCCTTTGACAGGTGAACAGCACGAGGCAGGCGAGGCGAGTGTGCTGTGCCAAAACACCTGAACTCATCCTGAGAACACAGGGAAGATAAATACAACTCATTTCCTGAACACAAGCACGTAAATGACACCTTATTTGTTGATCATAAGGAGTGATTTGTAAAGTTCAAGCACCAAAATATGCAAATTGGCACCATGCTCGACATGCAAAGGAGCAAATGGATCCTGGAGATCTCATCCTCACACAGCTTCTGCCTAGCTCTGGAAAAACTCACTGTGAGGAGGTCAAAAAGTGCAGCACAAGCACCTGGGCACTGAAAGCAGAAAATTTAGGAAATTTAGGTGGTAGAAATTTAGGAAAATGCCAGCTTGATACAAAAATAGAGAAACCATTTGGGCTGTTCAAAGTGCTGTAGTGGCCTCCTTGAGCTGCATGGATCCGATGTGGAGTTTGTGCTCTGACAGGGGCTTGCCCAGCTCCTGGCAGGCAGGAGCATCCATGAGGATGCTTCTTCCAGGAACTGGACTTCCATGATCCTTGTGGATCCCTTCCTGCTCAGGATATTCTATGAGAATTCCAGTGATATTATCATTAATATTTGCAGAAAGTTAAAGAAAATGCAAAACCACCCCACCTTTGCAAGTGGGAAAAGACCAGGATTTTAGGTTCAGAATTATCTTTTCATAGCCCAATTCCACCCACATGGGGCAATTATCTTCTCTCCTTTAAGGCTGTGTAAATGAATCAACAGGATCAGCTAACACAAGTATGCTCAGCAATCAGGATTGGGCCTTAAATCGCTCCATAACCTCCTCCAGTTAATTTTCCTACATTGCTTCAAGTGGCTCTAAGGAAGGAACCTCATTATTAAATTAACATGAGGGTGGGCAGGCCCTGATTTCCCAGAGCAGCTGGGGCTGCCCCTGGATCCCTGGCAGTGCCCAAGGCCAGGCTGGACACTGGGGCTTGGAGCAGCCTGGCACAGTGGGAGGTGTCCCTGCCCATGGAAAAGGGTGGGTCTGGATTGTGCTGAAGGTCTGTTCCAACCCAAACCATTCCATGATTCTATATAAGAGAATACAAATACTGTATTAAGTAACTTCTTTTGTGGTTTTTTTTTCTTGCAATTGGGCCATTTTATTGAAAGATATTTAAATAAAGGATTCATAATAGTCTTGCAAATCTTGCGAGCAGAAAATCCCAGAGAATATGAACCCAGCACTCAGGACTGGCCCACTCCCAGCAGGATTTCTGATCCCAAACATGACACTGAGTCAGTAACAAGCAGTCCACCAGCTTTCTACTTCGATTTGCCCACAGCTCCTCACATTAGGGACCCTCCAGCCAGCCCCAGTTGCTGCCTAATTAGGTGAATGACTTTCCATCAATCCTGATGTGCCACAGTGTCTCATGCAACACTAGTTTTTGCCATATTTTGCATGTAAAAATGAATTTAAAACTGAGAAATGAGTGGAATTTCACAGGATGCACTTTGCCACAGAGAGGCAGAAAATATCCCTGTGGCTGTGCTTGCTCCCATCCTCCAGGAACCTGACAAGACCCACAGTGCCAGAAAGGAGGAATAATTTGCAGAGCTGGCTAAAACCAAAAAAGCAGAAAGACCAGCAGGGTCAAACACATCCCTTGTCATAACAGGGGAACCCAAAAGTGCCCCAGTCCAAGGAGAGAGATCCTTTAATCCAAAATATGTACAAGTGCAGCAGAACCCTTTAAAACTTCAAACTGAGACGATTTGGTATCTCTGACACATTTCCAGAGGTGGGGAAGGCCACCACAACTGCCATTCAGTGGCTTCAAGAAAATCATTAATCAGGGAGAATCAGTGGGACTCAAAAATTAAGACAGCAAAATTTATGGGCTGAAAGGACATGGCTCCTATCAAAGGAGATGGCTCCTACCAAAATATATGAAATATATGAAAATACATCATGACCCTGGGTCTTGATTTACTGTAAAAATATCCTAAAACAGAACTGTAGAGGATTATCAATAAATTAGTGAAAAAGCTCAAATTCCATTAAATGGGAATAATTTTTTTCCCCATTTTTACTCTTACATATTCTTTTCTCCTCCTTCGAGTTGAGAGCCATTTGTTCTTTCCAATTAATTGATGATTTTTACCTGAAAATAAAGTAAAAAACACCCCTCTGCAACACGATAACCATCCTCCACTGATGGTGTAATTTTTAGTTATTAAAAAAGGCAAAGCAGAGCTGGGGGAACCGAAATGACTCTGGAATGATGCTGACATCACCGAGTTGAACAATACATTTCAACAGCATCCTCACAGGCCTTCGCTTCAGCCAAGTGTCATGCTGCTAATTAAGATGCTAATGAAGACACAGAGCCAGCCACAGCAGCCTGGGCTCCTCATGGAGCTCCCAGCTCTGGAATTTGGCTGCAGTTTGGAAAGCACAGTTAAGACACCGGGGGTTAGGAGAGCCCTTAGGCACAAAGCACAGAAATCTGTGAGGAAGCTCCGTGGGCAGAGGAATCTCGGAGCGCTCAGAGCTCTGTGAGGCGCTCCAGGGTTGCCATAGAGACTCACCAGCTTCGTTTGACCGACCACAAGGAGTGAACACAAAATATTCCGACCCTCAACGCACCGAACGCCTGAGGCATAACGAGTGGAAGATTCCATCGCTCCCTGTTGTCTTCAGGAAGTTGTGGATGAAATCTGGGGATGATGTCTGGGGATGATGTCTGGAGAGCAGCTCTCCACAGCTCATTTCTTGTCACATTGAGCCCTTCCATGTCTTCTGGAAGGTTCACACTGAAGAAGTCAAAAAGATGGGTCTCGGCTGATCGAGCTTTTAAGATCGGCTTAATTTCTGGAATAATCAACCCAATGACTTCAAATCTGTGAGGGAATTAGAAGAAAAAGTCCTTCTATCACTACAAAGGCAGAAAAAATGCCCTAAAGCCCAAAATTGCTCTGTACCCCAACCCCAGAGTGATGTTCAATGTTCAGCTGTGCCATTTTTTCAGTCACTAAGGTCCATCCTCATATCGGTTGTTCTCACCAGCCATGGCCTGTTGGGGTAGGGCAGTGAGCTCAGCTTGTTTCCTTAAAGAAGAAAGTCCTGCCATGCTGCTTCACTCTCAAGAAGAAATTTAAATATCGTGAAACATTCTGTCAGACTGATAAAAGGCGTATCTTTGACATTTTTCCAATCTTTCCCCAAACTCTTTCAACATTTAAGCAGACAGCTCATCAGTGACATTCTGCATAAATGCTCCATGGTTAGAAGTAATTTTTCATGAGGAATCTCTAAAGTGCCAGACTCTCTGATAAGTTAAATTTTGATTTTCTTTATATGACAAATGGTTAATAGTTGTCTTAGAGCTTTTCTGCACTATGACTTTTATCTCTGTTTTATTACGGTAATAATAACATCTAATATACTCTCTCATATCTGTCTTGTTCTTTCTTAAGGTCAAAATTATATCCAGAGTTAAAAGCAGCAAGAGATTTCTCCCTTTCTTCCTCTCGGTATTTTCAGGGAATAAATTACCATAAACAGGCAAATAATAGCAAATTAGGAAACCTAAATGTGATACCCATACTTTAATATGTGCTGGGCAATCAGAAACCCGAGTATTGGGATGTCATTCCAACGAGGAATTTTCAGGCTTGCAAGTTAATTAGATGCTATTAGGTCAGGCTGTTTAATTGCCTTCCTTGCCAATAACCTGTGGAGAAAAAGAAAAATATTAGTTCCTTTTCTTGTCTTTGGGCAGATTTCTCTTGTTGGTGTTTTATGGGATTTGTTCCCTTCAGGTTCACCAGTGGTAACCCCAAGGCTCCTTCAAAGGCACAGATGGTTTTTAGGGAGCAGAGGAGCAGCAGGTGACACGTCCTGCTCCTTGGAAGGTCCATTCCAGGTGTGAGGATAGGGATGGGATGGGACGGGATGGGATGGGATGGGATGGGATGGAGACACAGCTCCCACAACCTCAGGGTAGCATCAACCCAATCCCAGGGCTCAGGACAGGCTGGTTTATAAATTAATGAACTTATTTATAATCAACTTATTTATTTAGACACAGCTGCATCTGAGTAGCCCCATTTCCTAATGGATAGGTTCTCTTTATGGCAATGATTTCATGGTTAAAAGGAGTTTAATTGCTTCAATAAATGTCAAAATAAAATTCATTTATTCAATAAATCTAGTAAAATCTGGTTTCTAGTTTGAACTAGAATCAGAACTGGCTAAATCAAGTTGGGCTGCTCCAAACAGTGGTTGCTGAGCTCAGGGATGGTTCTCACAGCTCAAAACCAGGGAATCATCACTGGAAATTTATGTCTAAAGCCTCCAGAGGCAGATACAAGTTAGAGCAAAGTAAGGAAAAAAAATCCTTATGGATTCAGGGATTCTCTCCCTCAGCCTCTCCAGCTATGGAAACCACCCTTTTCTGCCCCAAAACTCTTCCCATCAGCCATGACACTGCTTACTCAAGACAGCTCAATGAAGGCAGTTTCTTATTTTTTGGATGGAGAAATTGAGTAGGAATTATTTGTTTGAAGTCCCAGACTGAATTACTCACAAAGGCCAAGACCGGCCAGAGCATTCCCAACTTCCCAACTTGCTCCTCAATCCCCAGACAGAGCATCACTCTTCCCACCCTCTGAACTCTTATCTTTTCTCTTTCTGTTAGTTTAGCCAAGAAACATAGAAATTAATAAAAATATTTTTTTGCAGCATCCTGAATCCCTGTTCTCCAGAAAGGAATAAAATTAATGGCAGCACATTAATTACGCTGCAGGCTGGCATCCCTACAGTTGTTCTTATTCTCCTCTTTTTACTGAAAGAAGACATTTTCTGCCACATTTCCAGTTCCTGTCAGCATAAAAATTAATGTGCCCAGCAATGGCACCCTCAGATCCTTATTTCCTGACAGAGATCACTGAGGTCACTCTCTGTTCTCTCCAAAATAAAGCCACCTTTAGAGTTCAGAGATGAGTTCAGCATTGCAGGGTGAGTTTTCTGTGGGTGGTGAAGGTGAGATCAACCCTGCAGTGACAGAGCTCCTGAAAGGCAGCTGGATAATCTACATTTTCCAGGCTTGCTCTGGATTTAGGTGATTTAGGTGACTTATGGCTCTGGGTGGCCTCCTCATCCCATTGTTTTGTCCATGCAGATCCCTCCAGCTGGAGTGGCCTGTCAGGGAATGGCTAAATCATAAACAATGGGATTTTTCCAGCAGCCAATTTTTCTTTCATTCCTTATTTTCAATAAAAGGGGATGAAGGTCTGTGGGAGCAGGACACCAGCTCTGCATCCCTCTGGAACGTGCCCTGCTCAAAGGCAAATGCCAAAACACTGAATGAGTTACTCTCACTCCTGCACAATAAAGGAAGGGGAAAAGCCTGATTTTCCAAGCTCCACGAAGAGTTCTGTTGGCTTAAAGACAACCTTGCTCATCCCAGGTTACCAAGGCAGGAATGTATTTTGATTATGTAGGAAAATGTTAACAAAAATGGATCTGAACACCCAAACAAAGGTAAATATGAACTTGTATGGGTTTTTTGCTTTCCTGAAAGATGATTTGGGTGGGGATATGAGCAGGACAGAGCCACAGCAGGCAGCTGCACTGGGACAAAACACCTCCATCCCCACAGCCATGCACCGATGCAGAATGGATTCATGGAATCATGGGATCATGGGATCCTAGGATCACAGACTGGTTTGGGTGGGAAGGGACCTTAAAGCCCATCCAGTGCCACCCCTGCCATGGGCAGGGACACCTCCCACTGTCCCAGGCTGCTCCCAGCCCCAATGTCCAGCCTGGCCTTGGGCACTGCCAGGGATTCAGGGGCAGCCCCAGCTGCTCTGGACGATCCATGCCCCTGGGACATGTGTTTGCTTCTGTCACTGCCCAGGAGTCATTGCCAGCCCTTCACTTGCAGTGCAGTTCTGCTCCTTGGGCACTGCTGGACAGAGCTGGAGAGTGTTTGGGATGGAAAATTTTCAGGACATCTGCCATGGCTGAAATCCCAGCAGCCAGGAGTGACACGGGGCAGTGCCTGGCTGCAGTGGAACCCCTCGTGTCACCACGGAGCCATCCTGGGCTTGCTCCCATCTGACAGTACCCAAGGATAATAAATATCCAGCACATTCCTTGGGCATTTTTCATGGTTCCTAGGATTCCATGGTTCCTAGGATTCCATGGTTCCTGGGTTCCATGGTTCCTGGATTCCATGGTTCCTGGGATCCCATGGTGCCTGGGATTCCATGGTTCCTGGGTTCCATGGTTCCTGGGTTCCATGGTTCCTGGATTCCACGGTTCCTGGGATTCCATGGTTCCTACAATTCCATGGTTCCTGGGTTCCATGGTTCCTAGGTTCCATGGTTTCTGGATTCCATGGTTCCTAGGTTCCATGGTTTCTGGATTCCATGGTTCCTGGGTTCCATGGTTTCTGGGTTCCATGGTTCCTAAGTTCCATGGTTCCTAGGATCCCATGGTTCCTGGTTCCATGGTTCCTAGGATCCCATGGTTCCTAGGTTCCATGGTTCCCACTCAACTCAGCAACCTCAAGACTACCCCAAAGGAACTCAGGTGTTTAAGTGACTTTAAAACCCAGGATGTGTTAAACTTTTCAGCCTGGACAAAACCAGGCAGGAATGTGTTTCACCTCGTTGGATCAGCCAGAAATCATCCAGAAAAACCCACTGTCCCACCAGCACAGCTCCATGTTGGGGTCACTTCACCCCATGGGCTCAAGGGGGGCATCATAAAGGTGATGACACCAAACCCTCTCATTGTAGGGTTAACAATGATCTCCTGAGTTACGATATTTACCAGGGAAATATTAGAAAACATCCACATAGTGATTTATTATAATTAATACCGTAGCTTTGACTGCAAGAGGCATTGCAGGGACACTCTGCCACGTTTTCAAGCCAAGGGCACAGCTTGTTATGCTCAGGGGACACAGCCACAGGTAGAACTCACATGTGTGTAACTCAGCAGGTAACCTTTCCTCCATACCACATTTACATATTTCATAACAAATGGCTTTCTCTCTTTTTTTTTCTAACAGGAAATTAAAAAAAAATCCCAGATTTGGCACATTTCATCAACTGGGGGTTGCCTACCTAAGTCAATTAATTGAGGCACAGGGAGTGGTGCTGATACCCTGCCTTAGAGTGATTTCCCAGGATTCTTCTGGATATGAGATGAGACATCTCCAGAGATTTTTTCCTGCCAAAGTCATTTTAAATAACTATATTAAAAAGCCAGTGGGAGTTACAAGTAGGGCCTGATTCTGTTTTTCACTGCTGGCCCTTCATATCTTTCAAAACCTGAAATGAAATGCACTTTAAGTCTGTATTAAAACTACCAGTTGTCTTCAAGTAAATGTGATTTGGGACGGGAAAGCACAGGAATGCCTCGTGTCTGACAGAGAGGAGGGATTTTGGGAATAATATCCTCCGTCCTCCCGCCAGGCTGCGTGCACACATCTCCTCAAAGCACGGGATTACCTTTGTATTAATCAAAAAGCAACTTGATGAAATCTGTAGCTTGACAAAGGAGGGGAATTAAGCAAATGAAAACATTCATTTCCAGACAAAACTTTATGCTACTGTAACTTTGGGATCAAAGCCCTTCCTGAGCGCTCCCATCTGCTCCGCTCGGCTCGCGGCGCTTGGAAATCAACATCTGGTGACGCGCTGGGGACACGGGGACTCTGTCAGAGGTGGCTTTGTCAGAGAAAAGCATCAAACAGACTCGAAGCAACGACTGAAACATCAGATATCAAAATCTGGGCCGGGTTTTGGGACACTTGCTCAGGACTTTGCCCTTCGGAAGGAAGTTTTTTTAATTCCCGCTCCGACGCCGTTGCGGAAGGACCTTTTGTGGAGAGGGGACTCCGGGAGAGGCTTCCCAAGAGCCAGCTCCTCATCCCTGCCCGCCTTGGAGAGGCAGCTGCTCAGCAGCACCAGGCACGAATCCGATTTCCCATACAGCTGGCAGGTCAAATAAAAAGGATTTCTGCTCTGGAGATTAAAGGCAAACAAACAAACAAGGAGGAAAGAAAAAGAGATAAGAGAAGGTAAAATTATGGATTTGTGTATTTGCCAGGACTTGTTCAGGATACAAAGCAAAGTAGAAACACAAAAGGAATTTATGCTTTGAATGACAAGGATGAGCTGTTATTTTCTAAGGATTTATCGTGTTCAAAGTCCGATTTTTTCATAGTTTTGGGTACATTTCTGGTCTAAAATACTGATACAATTATGTTTAGGGTATGATATGAATTGTTTTCTGTGATGCTGACCAGCTGTGACACAGTTTCCTTGGAACAACATGGGTGTTTATTGCTGGAAAATGAGATTTTTTCAGGGAAAAATTAAACACCAGCTTGTGTGAACTTCTGAGGCTTAAATTACAGGTAAGAGAAAACAAAAATACCTGTAAAGCTGAACTTTGGAGGAGGCTTTCCAGTAGTTATGACTCGTTATGGAAGTAGTTAGAAGTTAAATAATGACAAAGTAATAATGAGAATTTTAAAAAGTCTGGATAAAAATCCAGGGTTTTGCCCACATTCCTTTTACTTCCACTTTGTAGGATAAAAATGCCAACTACATAAAAACTTTGACATATTTCAACAGCTCTTAAAACAAACCACATTTAATTACTGATGAATTATAAAATATAAACATTTCCTGGCATGTCTATGGTTGCTCTGTGCAACTTTCATCATATCCTGATTTCCCAGCTGATTTTCCATCTAAAAGCAGTATTCTGCCATCTCTAAAAATTCCATGCAAAGCCATAGGATTAACCCCTGGAATTGCTGGTAAAATTGCCATGAAATTCAGTAGGATTTGTTTTAATTCAGTGTTTTATTGATCTTATTTAATACTGGTTATTACTTCAATTTTTTTGTTTGTTTCAGGACTTTTTCTGCATCCAACACTTTCTGCCACTGACAAGGGGTTTCCCAGACTGAACTTTCTCCCTAACAAGAAAAAACGCTTTTTGCAAGAGAAAAACCAAAAAATCCAAAACCCAGGCACAGAGAAATTCCTATTTTGAATTTTAGCTGCTATTTCACTACATTTACTGAATAAATGACTTTTATTTTGACATTTATTGAAGCAATTAAACTCCTTTTAACCACGACATCGTTGCCATAAAGAGAACCCATCCACTAGGAAATGTGGCTACTCAGATGCAGCTGTGTCTAAATAAATAAGTTGATTATAAATAAGTTAATTAACTGATAAACTAGCTAGCAATAAGTGCAATGAATACATATCTATCTAATTGCACCTATTTAAGATATGCAAGGAATTCCGATGAAATGGAGAGGGGATTTGTGTTTTTCTCTCTTCCATCCAGGATTCCGGCTCCCCACACTCCACATTAAATATGCACTGGGTTGCTCACATGATTATTTCAGAGGCTTGCATATTTTATTAATGACTCCAGGAAAAATTAGGCCATGCTCCAGGAAAATGAGGTAATAATATTTAACCAATAGCTTTAATACAAGAAACTCCTTCATTTTATATATATTAAAAAAGAAGCCAAAACCATGGCAGCAAAGAAGCGATCAAATAAACCAAATGAATTTAAATAAAGGAGTAATTTAAGAGGAATGGAACAGATCTGGGAGGAAATAGGGAATGGGACTTACCATGGAAGGTCCAACTGGGTAACCCGAGCACACCAATGTCATGGAGATCCACAGAATGAAAACCAAGTTTAACCTGCATAGACTTCAAAGAAAAGCTGAGATTAATCAAAATTTGGATCAAAATCAAGCAAAATATGAGCAGACAGCAACCCATGCACTGATTACCCCGCAGTGGCTTTACCTGCTCATTTTTTACCCAGCACTGTGTGTATGAACATGCAGCTCTACTACCAAATTCCTCACACATCCTTTCAGTTCTTCCTTAGGTGACCATTTTATACCAGAGTTCAGGAGGGAAAATGTCATCAAAGCTGATTTTATTCTGACTAATTGCTCCTTGTCTGGCCTTTTCTTCTTGCTAAAAGGGAAAATGGCAAGAACACGCTCAGCTGTCGTTACCAACTCCAGGGATTTCATTTGAAGTGTCCCACTAAATGTCTCTCAAGTGGCTTTATTGTTACCTCTGTGTCACCACTGCAAATCTGGACAGAGGTGTAAGGATTTCAAAAATACATCTCAAGAGTTTGTTACCACTTCCAATAGATCAGGCGGAGACCTTGCAAAGCCTGGCAGCAAAGGAGAAACATTTAAAGTGCATTTTAAGTAGAAAGTTCCTCAAAGAGTTTTACTATACTCAAAACAGCCACAATATAGAGAAAAATATGTGGATTTTTAAAAATTTTTCTCCTCCCAGCATAATTTTTTTACGTGCTTAGCTCTTAATACACCGAATTAAGTTTTTTTCTTACAATTAAAATTCTTTGGCCATTAATTTCTACTCTGCAGCCGTATCTCAGCCCACATTGAGTTTAGTCAACACAAACTTCTATAAACTCTGTGAATCGCCAGCAACACAGCAAATGTTTCATGTCTAAAAGCATCATTTGTTGCTGCTACAAATTTAATGGTGCAGTATTTTAGGGGATTCTGTGGTTTATTTATCCAGAGGGGTGTGAAAGTGCTGCGTCCCACAAGGTTGGACAGCACAGGGGAGGGAATGCTGAAAAACATTAAATTCCATTTATTTTTTCTCAGAATGAGCACCACATCCACAAAAATGTGCTGGGTTAATGGTTGGACTCATGGATCTGAGAGCTTTTCCAACTTTAACAATTCCAGGATTCTAAAGAAAACACTGAGGATCGTTTTTGGACAGCCACAGAGTGCTGTCAGCGCATGTCAGGCATGCACACAGTGAGTCAGAAACCCCAAATGTTGCATTTGGTTTGGTGTTTACACCAAAAAATCAATGTACAGGGGGTCCAGAATGGACCTTTGTGTGAGTCTTCAGGGAGACCTGAGCTGTTATAAATGATGTCAAATCTCACTGCAATTTTTCAGATAATTTTGACGATCTGAAAGGTCTTTTCCAACCATAATGATTCCACGATGCTGTGATTCAGTCTCCTGTTTAAGTGTATTTCATTCCAGGAGACAGACAGCTGTGAGAAGAAATCCAGTGGCATGGAAGAGCCTTTAAACCAGAACCCCTGATGTGATCTCAGGTTGTGGTTGACCATTTTTCCCTCGTCATGGTGGTGCTGATCATGTCGTGGTTGACAAAATCCAACGACTCTTTTTAAATGACTTTTTACAAGAAGTGCTTGTGGTTGCTGGTGAAGCTCTTTAGGACTGTCCAGGCCCACGAGGGCTGTGGAAAAGAGGCTGAAATTTGCCTCATTTAAAGCCTGCAGAGAGCAATCCCTTTATAAAGCCATCAGGAGAACAGTTGATTATTTGCATACTCAGCCTGAGTCCTCTTATTCAGGGAGCAAATCCTCTCCTTGAATGGAACCTCCCATTCCCACTCGTCCAGGACCTCTAACTCCAAGGATAAGAGGATTAGGCCGTGTTCCTGCTGCAAAGAAAAGCACTTTGGGATGGATTCTGCCTGAGCACAGCTTAGCTCAGCTCTCATTGTGTCTGCATTTAGTCCTGCTCTGTTTTAATCCCAAATTAACCTTCACACAACACTTTTTGTGGAAGGTGAGGGGCCAGAACAGGCTGGTCATTAAAGCTCAGGGTTTCCAGGTTCAGCCTGAGACTCTCTGGGTAAACTGTGGGGAATTATTGAGTCAATTTTTTTAAATCATGGGGGTTTTGAGGCCCAGGTGACCTCCCACTGGGCCTGGTCACTCCCTCCTATGCTCACCTTTCTCACATCCCTCTAAGAGACGTTTTGACCAGGTGAGCAATCACAAACTGCTTCGGAACTGAAGAACCCAGGATCATGGAATAGTTTAGGTTGGAAAAGCTCTCTAAGACTGAGTCCAACCATTCCCCAGCACTGCCAAGGCCACCACTGCCCCATGTCCCCAAGTGCCACCTCCACAGGGCTTTAAATCCCTCCAGGGATTGGAACTCTACTTCTGCCAGGGTTGGACAGCCCTTGTTGGGAAGAAATGTTCCCAATATCCAACATGAACCTCCTCTGGTGATGCAGATGGCACCAAGGCAAGAGTCAACTGAGACATCACCACCCCAGAACGGGGCCCAAGGGCTTTGCTCACCCCTCAGACACAGAAAGGTATTTCCTGAATATTCAAACCCTCCCATTTGCTTCTCACTTCTTAGAGTTTACTTTTCCCAGCTTTTCAGGATGCAGTTTAACACAACACAACACAACACAACACCACACACCTGTGATTTGCATGCAAGAAGCATAGATGGAGATTTAGATCCATTCAAGATATTCCCACTTCAGGTTTGGAGGAATCAGGTTGAACAGCACAAGTGGCAATTGACATTTCTGTCTCCTGCTCTGTCTGCTGAGCACCCAGGCAGAGGCTCTGCTCCTGGGCTGGGTTCACTGGCAGCAATCAGAGGTCAAATGAATCATTAAGAACCACAGTAAAACCTCCCAGCATCCATAAAATTTGTATTTTCTGAGAATAAATCAGCAGCAATATCAGTGGCAATATCACCTCTTCCCTCCTGCCTGCCCTGTTGGAGGGATGCTGTATTGAGCCTTGTTCCTCCTTTCATTTGTTTCCCCCAAAAGTCATATGGAACAACACAAAACTCGCTGTTAAGCCTGTAAAACCCTGCAAATTATTGAGGTTCATAGGCCTGTAAGCTTCAGGAGATGGTATTTCCCCCTCCCCCTTGACCCCCGCAGTCAATCCAAAGTGTTTAAACTGGCATCGTGTGACTTTGCTAAGGGATCATAACAAAAAAAATCAATGAACACACCACAACCTGTCCATTGGCATAACCCCAAACGCTGTAAAACCATGGCTCCTGATAAAGGCAAGGTTCAAAATCTCGTTGTTTCCTTCTGGGATGCTCCCAGTGAAACCTCAGCATGGCTTTTCTGGAGAAAGCTGCCAGGATATTTTGTTCCAAGTTCAATATATTTTTTTTCTTGCTTTCAGGAGTTTCAAGAAACCCAAGAGCCAGCGTGGTTTGCTTTCAGACCACTGCAAGGTGCTAGCTGGAAATCAATCATGCTCCCAGCACATAAACCTGCTTCTGACTCAGTGATAATAGAAAATCCCAGCAAGACACAAAGAGAGAAGAAACACAGAAAGCAGAAAGTTCATTCCTTGGGTCAGTCCCTCTGTGCTCTCACTGCAAGGGGACACAACCAAACCCTTCACCTGCCCCATGAGATCTCATCTCCAGGGGCACAAAGGAGCTGCAGAGCTGCTGTGGATACACCTGACAGATTCTGGGCATTTCCCTGCCATGGGTGCCTCCAATCCCCTTAAACTTGGGTATCATGAGGTGCTCCATCCCTGGCAGTGCCCAAGGCCAGGCTGGATAGGGCTTGGAGCCACCTGGGACAGTGGGAGGTGTCCCTGCCCGTGGCAGGGGTGGCACTGGATGGGCTTTAAGGTTTATCCCAACCCAACCCATTCCAGGCTTTTCTGATCCAGAAGGAGCACGGCCCCGGCTTACAGAGGTAAGGGGCTCTAAGACCAAATGATGCAGCTTGGGGGAAGCTCAGCTCCTGCCCCTCCCCTGCCCTCGGACCTTTGGGCAGTGCCTGCCCATCTCCACTGCCCCACAAGCAGTTGGCACTCGTGCCTAGGGCGGGGTCTGTCCCCTGTGTCATTTACCTGGCTCCTGAGCCACCCAGGGGTTTGCACAGAGCTCTCTGGGGAGGATGCAACAATTTCATCAAAGGTCGGGGCACATTTTCTAGGACCACTGAGGCCTGTGCTGGCTGCTGTGGATAACCAGCTCTGTGCTCCTGTTTCAGCCTCAGAGGTTCTCCAGAAGGACAGAGCTGTTTATTGAATTCCTTTCTGGCTGCCAGCACTGCCGCCCGCAGAGCGAAGTCCTGTTAAGTGAGACACTGCTCGAGCTCCTTGCAGGCAGGGACAGCTCCTCTGCTGAGCCCTGGCAGCGTGCCCTGGCTGAAAGATGCGTGGCTCCTTTTTAAAAGGCAGTTTTTAATGCAATTCCACTCAGACACTGCTCCCCTCGCAGCCTGAGCCAGCAGCAGTTCAGGCTCCAGCCAGGCCCCCTCTGACGCACAGGTTTGATCTGTGAGAGAAGGAAAATCCAAAGGCATTAAAGGCAGAGCAGCACTGCCAGTCCTGCCCCCCTCCACAGCTTTGGTTTTCCTGGATGGATGCTCAGCAGGCAGGAGGGGAGCAGTGAGGGCTGCCAGGGTATGGAAGGAACAGGATTTGTGGACACTGTGAACCTCAGGATCTTCATTGCCACCTGGTTTCAGAGCACTCCTGCATCACTGGGGCTGTGCACGTCACTGTCATGGCAAAGGGGACGAAGCTGCAGTTGGATCCTCCCATGCCAGGGGGAAAAATTAGCTCCAAAATCCCATTTTTGGTCCTACGTCACACAGGAACCGTCGGCTGTGTCACAGTCACCATCCCCAGGATTTTAAACCCTAAATCGTCATCTCTAAATATATAAATTCCTTTTCCTTGTTACAGTCAGAGCTGGTGTGGGCAGAAGCAGCATGAGTTCCTTATCCCACTCCCCAGCACGTGTCCCAAACTGAAGCCAAGGTGATGATGGAAAAAGTCATCACTGCCCACATCCCACAGCGTGTGGCACTCCCAGGCCCTGTGCCAGGCCACAGACGGCCACACAACGCCTGCTGATGTCACCCAACCCTGCTGATGATGTCACCCAACTCTGCTGATGTCATCTAACCCTGCTGATGTCACCCAACCCTGCTGATGATGTCACCCAACCCTGCTGATGTCACCACACTTGGGCCGGAGCCCACGTGAAGAGGCAGGAACGAAGCTTTTTGGCCAAAACATATTAAAACACGGCAGGAAGTGTTTCTAATTTATGGATCCCTTGCTTTTTTTGTCAGGTTCCTTCGCACGCTTTCAGAAAAACAATCTGCACGAAGTGCAGCGTGAAAAACAAGCTCTCCCTGCACCACCACCAAGCCCTCTGAGAATTTATCTGGAGGTAAAAGAAAAGAAAAGAAAGAGCAGAGCAGACAGAAGTTGCTCAAACCATTAAGAGGAGGCTGAGCAGCGGAAAAGTGGAGGTAATTAACATTTTTGCTACGCTGATCTGTGCGTGCCAACGTAATTTATGCGCTCAGAAATCTCTCAAATAGATCCTGCAGGAAGTGGCTGCTGAAGAAAAGATGTCAGTGCTGAGCTAAAAAGACACCTGTCAAAGCCAACCCCGAATTCCTGCTCAGATGCAACAAAGATCTCGGTGATCTGAGAAAGGCTGAACAGTTGTTGAAGGAGAAGCCAGAAAGAGAAAAGAGCCTGGATAGACAAGAAAAGGGAAAGGGTTCTGAGGAGAGAGAGGAGAAAAGGATGTAGGAAAGCCTGATGTGACTTTTGGGGAAGAGATCAAACTTTAAAGGGATCAAACTTGAAAGGAGTCAAGGAAAGCTAACATAAATATTATAAATAGCAAGGAATAGGGAGAAAGAGCTGGGTGGCTTTGAAGGGCAGAGTTTTTTATGGATTTTATTGCACTGTACCTCGAGGTTCTCCCATGGATAAGGCTAAGGAAAGGAAAACATATCCAGTATTTTCTATTGGGATAATCTGGCCCAAGCAAGTTTGCATTGTTCCCTTTCAGAATCCCAGCACAAACCCATTTGTTTCTGCTCCCCAAATCCTTGGATGTCTCACCAACAGCATGGGGTCAGCTGGGAATGGGAAAAAGGGAGCAACGTAGGGAAAAGTGAGTCCTGGCAGCACAGGTAAGCCAAGGAATTATGCTGGGAGGCAAAAAGTGGGACACAAACCTGTGGATCCATAATAACTGAAAGGTCAGCGAGGGGCACGGGGAATGCTGAATGCTGCTCAGGATACTCAGAACCCACAGGCTGGACACAAAGGGGGAATTGCTCACCCCTGAGCAGTTTTTTGTGCAATTCAGAGCGACCTTTCCCTGGAAAACAGCTCAGGTGGGTGCAAAGCAGCTGCCAGGAGGCTCTTTATCCCTACAGACAGCTGGGTGAGGAGCAAAGGGACCCTCACTTGGCAGAGAATGATGAGCAAATCTCCAGCTCGCAACTCAGGGTGACTCCATTTCCTCCTGAGCAGGCAGCATTTGGGAGGGAGACATCTCAGCTCTTCCTCAAATTAGCTCTTGGCATTTCTGGAGAAGGGGAAGGTGCCAGCTTGAATTTGTGACACGAGACCTCAAGTACCTTTAGGAAATAAGTGGCTACATCTGGAACACCACTCATCATGCGGAGGAGGTGAGAGGATGCACCTTTTTTCCTCCCAAATGCAGTGTTTTCCATCTGTTCTCCCTGCTCTTTTAGCTCGCTGCCGTTTCCTTTCTACTCGGCTGTGCCGCTTAAATAAACAAGGATATTGGAGCCTCTTTAGAGGAGACTCCTTTCCTGCAAAAGGCTTTTGAGAAGAAGGATTCTCTCCATAATGACCCTCTAAACAGCAAAGGAAGGGAGCTGAGCCGCGGAGCCGAGCACGATGTGTTTAAAATCTGCCTGTAGGAAGATAAAATCAAACTGTGAGTCTGCCTCGCTCTGCAGGCTCTGGAAATGCCAGGTCTGGATCAATTCCTGGTGACTTTTGCTGCTTGTAAAGGTCCTCGAGCAGGAGAGAGGGAATGTGGCTGTCAAACAATTCCGTGCCTTTTGTCTGAACACGGCCGACCCAAGAGCTTCATTTCCCTTTGTGTTCTCTCCCTCTTCTAAAAGGCTTCATCCAAAAATATCCCACACCAAAAGGCAGGAGAAGTTTCCGTTTCCTCACTGAAAGCCTGTTGCAGCTGGCTGGATTTTTCTTGCTCTGTGCAAAAGGATTTCTTCGTGCCCAATTAGGTTTTAATGCCTGATATAACTCCTTCGAAAGTTAGAACTGCAAAGGGACTTTTAATGAGGTCAGGGAGTGACAGGAAAAGGGGGAAAGTAGGTTTAGGTTGGATATCGGGAAGGAATTGTTCCCTGGCAGGGTGGGCAGGCCCTGGCACAGGGTGCCCAGAGCAGCTGGGGCTGCCCCTGGATCCCTGGCAGTGCCCAAGGCCAGGCTGGACAGGGTTTGGAGCATCCTGGCACAGTGGGAGGTGTTTGAGGCCCTTCCAACCCAACCCATTCCATGATTTGATGATTTTATGATTCTGTGATATCTGCCTCCCTTATCCTTCTATTATTTGCCTCAGTACTGGATTTGCAAACCTCATCTCTCCCCTCTCCACCCTCTTGAGTTCCCCTTTTAGCATCAGGGTCTTCAAGGTTTTTGGAGGTAATCAACTGCCACTTCTTAATCAGGAGCACAGATTAATCTGAATAAACATGAAATCCAATATTAGAAAAGCTCATACAGCCCTGTTCTCTGGGGAACAGAAAAGGCCAGAGGTGCTGAGGGTCAGGATTGCTCCCTATGGCAGGACAGGGGATATTCTCCAGCTCCTCACCTCAGACTTTCCCTGTTCCAGTCCCTCAGGAAGAGCACTGAAGGCACAGTACATGAAAAGGAGCAGCTCTCCATGCACTTGACACTGCTCTGACTGCCAGGAGTGAACGTGCAGTGCTCAAAAACACAGTGACTCTTTGTTCCTCGCACAGCTCCTGCCTGCTGACAGCCCGGCCTTTCATTGGAGCAGGGACAGCTCAGCCTTTGAAACCCAATTCCCAGCTCAGGAGAGTACTGGAAAAATGACCAGATGGACTTCAGTATTGCACTCCTCAATAAAGGCTGAGCTGTGAGGGGTGAGCACAGACAGGGCAGCTCCTTCAAGGGGCTGAGGGCCTCGTTGGAAAAGCGGGAAGCACTCTGGAATTAACGCTCCGTGGAAGCACCGCTCACCAGAATGATTGGTGGCATCCAGGCTGTCTCTGGGTTTAGGTTTTCAGGGATAAAGGGATGCTTCTCCTGGTGTTTCATGAGCCATCCTCTGGCTCAGGGATCCCTGTCAGGGCTCCTGCCCTTCGGCATTGCCTCAGGAGGTGGGAGAAGCTCCAACTACCACAACGAATTATGAATGAGCAGCTGAGGAAGCACAGCTCCCACAGTTCCCGGTCTCTTCACCACAGCAGGAATGACACGACCACATTACAGATAAGAGATCCCTTGAAACTCAAATAACCCCACAGTTCTCTGACTTGCCAAACTCCATAACATCAGCAGCGCCTAAGCCAGCAGGACAGCAGCTAAAAATACTCAGCTCCAGCTCATCCCAGGCTCCTGATGGAAGGGCAGAGTCCCTGATGTGCTCCCTGCAAGTGTCACACCCCGGGGCACGGCTCTGCCACGGCCCCACGACTGCACACCCACGACAGGGCCAAGGGCCTCAACACAAAGTTCTCCATTGCCCTGGCACGATTCACAGCTCAGCCTTGCTGTGGTTTCCTGGTGAATCTCAGGGTCTGTGTTTTCAGTGCCAGACTGTTCTTCAGCCCCATCAAGTCCCTTTGCAGTCCCTGTAGTTCACAGGCTGTAAATTGGCAATTTCTGAACCAAATGTCAGCGATGGGAAACACAAACCTGGATAACTTTGTGTTTCCCAGCGCTATTTCCCAACCTAGAGCCTCTCCCCAAACCCTGCCGACACTTTTGGGGTGGTGTAGGAAAAAGAGGGGCTGGGGAGGGACTTGGAAGAAGAGCAACTGTGTTCATGCAGAGTTCAGATTACCTGCTATCCTTCTGTGCTCAGTCCCATTTTCTGCAAGAACAAACAGAGAACCAAAACCAAATGTATTTACTGTGCTTTTTTCTGCTGCATAAAGTGATGTTTTCATAGAATCCCAGAACGGTTTGGGTTGGAACAGACCTTAAACCTTACCCAGTGCCACCCCCTGCCATGGGCAGGGACACATTCCACCATCCCAGGGTGCTCCAACTTGGCCTTGGACATTTCCAGGGATCCAGGGGCAGCCACAGCTTCTCTATGCCAGGACCTTACCACCCTCACAGGGAAGAATTTCCTCCAACATCTAACCTAAACTACTGTTTTTCAGTTTAAAGCCATTCCCCCTTGTCCTGTCACTACCTGCCCTAATAAAAAAATCCCTCTCCAGCTCTCTTGCAGCCCTTTTAGGTACTGAAAGGCCACAAGAAGGTCATCTCAGAGACTTCTCTTCTTCCCTTACTTTCAGCCATGTGGGGTTTTCTCTCTTTTCTCACTGCTGTTTCTCTGTAGGGAGGGGTAGCCCTGGTCCAGCTGCCCCTGAGCTGGGTTTCTCTGCATTCACAGCACCCACTCAGTCCTTGCCAGCAGGCTACATGTCCTGAGCAGTCAAATCCTCTTTATTCCAGACAATCTCAGCCCCGGGAACGGCCTTAGCTCGGAGAGAACACATCCCAAACTCATCCAAAGCATATTTGCTTCCGTAACCTCGGCGGAGCTCGGCGAGGCACGGCTGCTCTGCGGGGCTGGCCAGGCGGGCCCCACTCCCTGCTGTGGATGAAGATGTTCCAGTTGCCTGGGAAACCATTCTTTGGGATCACTGAAATGTATTCCACACCTTTGCCTTCAGATCCACCATTAGCACTTTGTCTGGGAGAGAATTCTGACGCGAGAGGAACCTGCAGGAACCAAAGCACTCCTTTCACAGGGATAAATCCAACAGAGAGTCACTCACAGCCCAACAACAACCAGATCTGCCCCAAAAGAGGAAAGATCAGTCAGAGCATTTGAGCACCTCGTCCCTCAGCTGAGGACATGAGGCTTAAATCCATTAGGATATTACCAGCAGGTGGAAGAATTGGCTGAGTAGAGATGAAGGAGCTGCAATCAAAGGAGATGGGATTATTCAAGGGCTCAGAGCATTTATTTAGATTAAATATTTGCAAACTGGGATATTTTTTGGCCTATTTGATGAAAGAATGTATTCAATACTTACAGCAGGAACACCAGGTAGGACCTTAAAAACCATCTCGTTCCAACCCCCTGCCATGAAAATATTGTTGGGGCACCAGACTGATTTTAGAGGACAAAAATCCATAAAGAAAAGCAGGATATTGCTCCAAATGTCCTACTCCTGGCAGCAGTTTAGACAAGGAAAGCAGTATCATTTCACTGCTTGCTTACCTTCAATCAGAAAACAACACTGGGCTTTAATTCCTCCTGTGGGTGTAGTCAGCTCTTAAGTTGAAATCCAGGCTTTAATATCTTCTCCTCATAATTTAGGTCATGGGCAGGCAAGCAACGCAGGGAAATAGAGAGAAAATTCAGGCTTTGCAACAGATGCTCAAAAACTGCAGCTTGTGCTCGAGGCTCCCAGGGCACCGACCGCAGCCACTCCTCTGCTCAGAAAGCCTTGCAGCCAAAAAAGAGAGGCTGAAATCCCTGTGGGATTCAAATCCCGAGTTACAAGGCCTTTGTAGGGTCTGTCTCCAATCCCTGAGGTCAGCAAGGAATGTTCTGGTCTTCCCTCTGAGTGCTCATCCCCCGGGGGCAGCTGGAAGAGCCGCAGGAGGAAGCGCTGGAGGTGCTGCACTCCCAGCTTCCTGCCCCTGGAAGGGTCAAAAAGAGACAAAAAGGGATGTTAAAGGAATCATTGGGATCATCCAGTTCACGTGCATGGAAAAGTGGAAGAAATAAAGGGTTTAATGGAAAAGTGTTTCAACAAAAGGCTGGGAGAGCTGGGGGTGTTCATCTGGGGAAGGGTCCAGAGATCTTCGAGCTCCTTCCAGGGCCTAAAGGGGCTCCAGGAGAGCTGGAGAGGGACTGGGGACAAGGCATGGAGGGACAGGACACAGGGAATGGCTTTAAGCTGAAAGGGGGGAGATTTAGATGGGATATTGGGCAGGAATTGTTCCCTGGCAGGGTGGGCAGGCCCTGGCACAGGGTGCCCAGAGCAGCTGGGGCTGCCCCTGGATCCCTGGCAGTGCCCAAGGCCAGGCTGGACATTGGGGCTGGGAGCAGCCTGGGACAGTGGGAGGTGGATCTGGATGAGCTTTAAGGTCCCTCCAACCCAAACCAGTCCAGGATTCTGTGATTAAACAGCAAATTCCAGCGGGAGCAGTCTGGGAGAATCTTGTGCTGTTTTTTTCCAGTCTTACATTAAAAAAATCCAAACCAACCAAAACCCTTTCCCTGTTGTCTCTGACACAAATTCTGCAGTTCAGTGTTTCAGGGGGGTCCCGTTCACCCCCAGAATTCCGAATTCCACCCCTGCTCAGTGACTCTCTGCAGTTCATGGTGCTCACACTCATCTGAACACAATTATACTGCACAGGGCCATAAACTCCCCGTTCTGGGAGGTGGAAGCAGCTTCCTTCTCACATTTATTAAACCGTGTTTATACACATCCCTACTAATTTATATGGCACCTTCCTTGTTAAATAGAACAGAAAAATATAATTGAGTCTTCCATTCCCAATGGGGTTTTTTTGTTTTTTTTTTTTATTGCCAACATAAACATGCATCAGTTTTTGAGCATTCAAAAGTCATCTGGAGCTTTAGATGTTCAGGGCAAGGCAGCCTTGGGGTTTTTGCTGGGTCACCATCAGAGGTTGTTCCACCCAGCTGACACCAAACACTGCTAAAAACACACTCAGCTCCTTCCCGACTGCTCAAACAAAATTAAAATTCCAGGAAACTTCAGCCAGTTGATTCCTAACATACATTTCAAGTGTAACTGCCTCGACTTTTTCTTTATTATTTTCTTAATATTTCAGCTGTGTTTGGATGTGATTTGAGATTTTCAGAAAGTCAGTTTCTGGAAAAAATGTTAATAATGAATGAAGTGAAATTAATCCTACCACAGGTGGATGTGCCATGGATTTCAGTTTAGGAGAACACAGGATCTTCTGTGTCCTGTTACCAGCCAGCCTCTTTGTATTGGAAAGGGAGGGAAAAGGGGAAGGAAAAGGGAAGGAAAAAAGAAAGAGGGAAGGAAAAAAGAAAGAGGGAAGGGGGAAGGGGGAAGGAGAGGGAAGGAAAGGGGGAAGGGAAGGGAAGGGGGAAGGGGGAAGGAGAGGGAAGGGAAGGGGGAAGGGAAGGGAAGGGGGAAGGGAAGGGAAGGGGGAAGGGAAGGGAAGGGGGAAGGGAAGGGGGAAGGGAAGGGGGAAGGGAAGGGAAGGGAAGGGAAGGGAAGGGAAGGGAAGGGAAGGGAAGGGAAGGGAAGGGAAGGGAAGGGAAGGGAAGGGAAGGGAAGGGAAGGGAAGGGAAGGGAAGGGAAGGGAAGGGAAGGGAAGGGAAGGGAAGGGAAGGGAAGGGAAGGGGAAAGGGAAGTTCCCTTTTGCCCATTTTCTCCTGGCTCAGCAGTGAATTCCAGGCAGTCTGACACCACCCAGCAGAGGCTGATGAAGCTGCTGCCAATGCCCTCAGCAGCAAACCAAAGGAACAGCTTCCAGGGGCTGGGATGGCAATTCCAACATCCCTGCTCCCACAGCCCCTTGGCTGTCAAATTGGCACTTGGAGGGACGGTGCCCTGCGAGGGGGAATTCTGTCGTGCAGGGGCCAAACCCACTGCCAGGGCTGGGAGCTGCATTCCTGCAGGGAGGGAATCCGTGCCCAGCAGCAGCCCTGGATATCCAACCTGCTCTGGGGGCTCATTAAAATGAACCCAAATAAACAAAATAAACCCAAATACAGCTCCGAGATATTATCACGGTGCAGCATTGCCAGGGATGCCACAAAACGACTGACATCCATTTTTTCCATCTGCTTAGGCACTCCAAGCCAACCATCCAGCACTGCCAAAGCAACTGCACCGAATCTGGTCCCACGGCAAAAATCACTGCACCTGAACAGTCCCAGCAGAGCTCCCAAATTCACTTTTCCCTTCCTTTATTCCCTCCTGAAAGCAAAAGCTGCAACACTCTGTGAGAGCTCCGTGCCACGAGCAGAGAGGATGTCACCAGAAAGCTCCAGGAGAAGAGTTTTTCAATGCAGAGGAGAAAATTACTGTTTCCCCAGGAGTACCAAATCCCATGTCAAGGACAAAAAAAAAAAATTAAAATAAAATAGATCTGGACAGCAGTTCTGTAGTTTCACCAGGAAATGTTTTGTGATGAAGCTGAGCAAGTAAACAGAATGTCAATGTACTAGTTTGAAAACAAACCAGTGGGAGGCACCAAGTCAGAATAACAATTTAATGGGGAAGTTTAAAGAAAAGGAAAGAAAAAAAAACAACTAAAAGAAAACACTGGTTCAAACTGACAGAGTCAAGATACAACCTGAGTCCCTGTTAGGCAGGGTGGTGGTAGCAGTCTGCTAGAATTATGGCTGCAGTCCTCTGAAGCGGTGATCCTGTAGAAAAGAGGGTCTGCTCTTCCTCAGAAGGTCCAGTGGTGGCTGTGTAGCTCCTGTCCTCTGGAAATCCAGTGGAAAGGTCCCCCCTCTGGTTTTCAACCTCAGCTTATATCCACGCTGGGATGCTTGGTTCCTCCCTCTGGGTGGAGCATCTCACAATGGGGTAATGAGTCATAAGGCCAGGTGTTGATTGGGCTCATTAACAGATGATAGTCCAGAGGGAGTTATCTCTGAGTCAGGCGGCAGGACAATGATGGGCCATTAACAGCAAGATAGTCTGGGGGGAGGAGGCAAGGAAACACTGCCCCACCTGATTTCAACGGCTGATGGGGATGGTAATAGAATACACTGCAACCCAGGACATTATCCACCCCTTATTCTATTACCATCTACATCATCCCAAATCAATACCTTCTTTAAACTCTACACACACATATGTATATATATATATATATACACATATATATATATATATATATATACAATGAAACCCTACGCACCGTTCTCACCTAAGATTAGGTCTCCTTGTGGTACACAATGGGTTTCCCCATCTTTCTGCATTACCCACCAAGTGCAACCAGGTCCTTGAGCAAAGACAATCCCACGGATGGGTTTGCCTTTGCCTGAGGTGGGATTGATCCAAACAGTCTTTCCTAAAATACCCCTCAGGTGTACCGCAGGGACTCTATCTCCATCCACTGTGTGCAAGGGTTCAGACTCGGCGGGACCAGCTCGATTGATGGACCCTCGGGTATTGACCATCCAGGTGGCCTTTGCTAAGTTCACTTCCCAATTTTTGAAGGTCCCCCCACCAAGTGCCTTCAGGGTGGTTTTAAGTAGTCCATTGCAGCGTTCAACTTTTCCGGCAGCTGGTGCATGATAAGGAATATGATATATCCATTCAATACCGTGTTCTCTGGCCCAGGTGTTGATGAGGCTGTTCTTAAAATGAGTCCCGTTGTCCGACTCGATCCTGTCAGGGGTGCCATGTCTCCACAGGACTTGCTTTTCCAGGCCCAGGATGGTGTTCCGGGCTGTAGCATGAGGCACAGGGTAGGTCTCCAGCCATCCAGTTGTCGCTTCAACCATGGTCAACACGTAGCGCTTGCCTTGGCGGG
The DNA here is from genome assembly GCF_965178545.1 of Coloeus monedula. Classification (NCBI taxonomy): domain Eukaryota; kingdom Metazoa; phylum Chordata; class Aves; order Passeriformes; family Corvidae; genus Coloeus; species Coloeus monedula. The sequence continues at coordinate 36,522,037 of NC_138788.1, read as the reverse complement.
TTTGGGGAAGGGTGATGTAATCAACCTGCCAGGCTTCCCCATACCTGTACTTTGACCATCGTCCACCGTACCACAGAGGCTTCACCCGCTTGGCCTGTTTGATTGCAGCACAGGTCTCACAACTGTGGATGACCTGTGAGATGCTGTCCATGGAAAGGTCCACCCCTCGGTCACGGGCCCATCGGTATGTTGCATCTCTCCCCTGATGACCAGAGGCATCATGGGCCCAACGAGCTAGGAATATTTCTCCCTTGTGCTGCCAGTCCAGATCCACCTGAGATACTTTCACCTTAGCAGCTCGGTCCACCTGCTCGTTGTTGCGATGCTCTTCATTAGCCCGACTCTTGGGTACGTGCGCATCCACGTGTCGAACCTTCACGGTCAGCTTCTCTACTCGGGTGGCGATGTCCTGCCAAATCTCAGCGGCCCAGATGGGTTTCCCTCTGCGCTGCCAGTTGGCCTTTCTCCAGCGATCCAGCCATCCCCACAGAGCATTAGCTACCATCCACGAGTCGGTGTAGAGATAGAGCCTTGGCCACTTCTCTCGTTCAGCAATATCCAAAGCCAGCTGGACGGCTTTAAGCTCTGCAACCTGACTCGATCCACCTTGTCCCTCGGTAGCTTGTGCAACTCGTCGTGTGGGGCTCCATACTGCAGCTTTCCACTTTCGGTTAGCGCCTACAATTCGGCAGGAACCATCAGTGAAGAGGGCATAACGTCTTTCAGTCTCCGGTAGCTCATTATATGGTGGGGCTTCCTCAGCACGAGTCACTTGCTCTTCCTCTTCTTCAGAAGATAATCCAAAAGTCTCACCTTCAGGCCAGTTTGTTATAATTTCTAGAATCCCAGGGCGATTCGGGTTTCCAATACGGGCACGCTGCGTGATGAGGGCGATCCATTTGCTCCATGTGGTGTCGGTGGCGTGATGCGTGGAAGGAACCTTTCCCTTGAACATCCAACCCAGCACCGGTAGTCGGGGTGCCAGAAGCAACTGTGCTTCAGTGCCAATTACCTCAGAGGCAGCTTGGACTCCTTCATAGGCTGCCAAGATTTCCTTCTCTGTGGGAGTGTAGTTGGCTTCAGACCCTCTGTAGCTTCGGCTCCAGAATCCCAGTGGTCGGCCACGAGTCTCACCAGGCACCTTCTGCCAGAGGCTCCAGGACAGGCCATTGTTCCCGGCTGCAGAGTAGAGCACGTTCTTCACCTCTGGTCCTGTTCTGACTGGGCCAAGGGCTACCGCATGAGCGATTTCCTGCTTGATCTGGGCGAAGGCTTGCTGCTGTTCAGGGCCCCAGTGGAAATCATTCTTCTTGCGGGTAACCAGGTAGAGAGGACTCACGATCTGGCTGTACTCGGGAATGTGCATCCTCCAGAAACCTATGGCGCCTAGGAAAGCTTGTGTTTCCTTCTTGTTGGTCGGTGGAGACATCGCAGTGATCTTATTGATGACCTCAGTGGGAATCTGACGCCGTCCATCTTGCCACTTTACTCCCAGGAACTGGATCTCTTGAGCAGGTCCCTTGACTTTGCTCCTTTTGATGGCAAAGCCAGCTTCCAGGAGAATCTGGATGATTTTCTCTCCTTTCTCAAACACTTCCTTTGCTGTGTTTCCCCACACAATGATGTCATCGATGTATTGCAGATGTTCTGGAGCCTCACCCTTTTCCAATGCAGTCTGGATCAGTCCGTGGCAAATGGTGGGACTGTGCTTCCACCCCTGGGGCAGTCGATTCCAGGTGTATTGCACACCCTTCCAGGTAAAAGCAAACTGGGGCCTGCATTCTGCTGCCAAAGGAATGGAGAAGAAGGCATTGGCAATGTCAATAGTAGAGTACCACTTCGCTGCTTTGGACTCCAGCTCGTACTGAAGTTCCAACATGTCCGGCACAGCGGCGCTCAATGGTGGCGTGACCTCATTCAGGCCACGGTAGTCCACCGTCAGCCTCCATTCTCCACTGGACTTACGCACTGGCCATATAGGGCTGTTGAAAGGTGAATGGGCCTTGCTGACCACCCCTTGGCTCTCCAGTTTGCGAATCATCTCATGGATGGGAACCACAGAGTCTCTGTCGGTGCGGTATTGCCGACGGTGCACTGTTGCTGTGGCGATTGGCACCTGTTGTTCTTCAACTCTCAGCAGTCCCACAGCAGAGGGGTCATCTGAGAGGCCAGGCAGTGTACTCAGTTGTCTGATATCTTCTGTCTCCACAGCAGCTATCCCAAAAGCCCAACGATGTCCTTTTGGGTCCTTGAAATACCCATTTCTGAGATAGTCTATGCCGAGAATGCACGGGGCCTCCGGGCCAGTCACGATGGGGTGTTTCTGCCACTCGTTCCCAGTTAAACTCACTTCAGCTTCCAGTACAGTCAGCTGCTGGGATCCTCCTGTCACTCCGGAAATAGAAATGGGTTCTGCTCCCACATACCTTGATGGCATCAGAGTACATTGAGCACCGGTGTCAACCAAAGCCGTGTATTTTTGTGGGTCAGATGTGCCAGGCCATCGGACCCACACAGTCCAAAAGACCCGATTCTCCCTTTCCTCTACCTGGCTAGAGGCAGGGCCCCTCTATTCCTGGTCATGTTGCATGTTGCTCCCTTCCGGTGAATACGTTCCTGAGGTCCCTTCAAGAGGATCGGTCATATTATCATCCCGGTACCGTCTGGAGTTCTGTGTGCGAGAGACCGGAGCAATATTGACTCTAGATGCGCTTCTTGTGGTAGTTGTCCCTCTTTTTAGTTCACGTACCCGAGCTGCTAAGGAGGAGGTGGGTTTTCCATCCCACTTACTCATGTCTTCTCCATGTTCCTGAAGGAAAAACCAGAGGTTACCTCGTGGGGTGTATCCTCTCTCCCTGGTTGGGGGACGCCGGCTCCTAATGGCAGAGACTCTTGTTGGTTCTGGCGAGATCGGGTAAATCTCTTCCTTAAGTTCCTTTTTCAGTTTCTGATGGCCTTCTTCAATCAAGCTCCGGACTTGCTCAGCCAAAAGACTTGTTTCCACGGATGAGACATGGGTGCGAAACGGGGCTGTGACGGTGTCCTCGTAAATCCTCAGCTTGTTCACCAAGACGCCCACCCTGTCCTCGCCTTCCCTCCATTGCAGCGTTGCCAGGTAACGGGAGTATATCTCTGGTCCAAGGCGTGCGAACCTCAACCACATCTGTGACGTGCACTGGACACCATCTGGGCTCTTAGGAAATCTCTCGTCTTCTGAGAAAATGATCTCCAGCACAGCCAATTCCCTCAGGCACCGGATACCTTGTTCCATTGTGCTCCATTTCCCTTGGTGCACCTGGAGGTCTTCTTTACAAAGGTACCTGTCCCTTACACTTGTAAGCAGTCGCCGCCAGAGGCTGAGAGCTTCTTGGGTTCTCCCGATCCCCTGGTCAATGACCACATCCCGGGACAGAGATCCCAGCTGCCTGGCCTCACTTCCGTCCAGAATGGTGTCATTGGCTGCAGCGTCCCAGATGCGGAGCAGCCAGGTCAGGATAGACTCGTTCGTCTGGCGGGTGAATTCCCTCCGCAGGTCACGCAGCTCACCCAGGGATAGCGACCGAGTGATGATCTCTGGCTCTGCCTCTTCTGCTGGGTGCGAAGGTCCTGCTGCATCCTCGTCAGTCACAATGCGGGCTGATTTGCTTTTTGATTTCTTCTTCTGAACGGGGGCAACTGCAATTGGTTTAGGCTGTTCTGGTTCGGTGACGGTTTGCATGGGGACACTGAGAGTGCTTTTGGTTCCCTTCTCTTCGGTGTCAGTCTGCGTGGACATGGACGCTGTTGTCTTGCATCTGGGTCCTTTCTCCTCGGTGTCAGTCTGCGTAGACATGGACGCTGTTGCTTTGCATTTGGTTTCTTTCTCCTCTGTGTCAGTCTGCGTAGACATGGACGCTGTTGCTTTGCATTTGGTTTCTTTCTCCTCTGTGTCAGTCTGCGTAGACATGGACGCCGTTGTCTTGCATCTGAGTTCTTTCTCCTCGGTGACAGTCTGAGTAGACATGGACGCTGTTGCTTTGCATTTGGTTCCTTTCTCCTCTGTGTCAGTCTGCGTAGGCATGATGTTTGTTGCTCTGCTCTTTTTCCCTCCCTCATCCTGAGGATGCTGTGCCATGGCTCTGATCCTAAGCATGGTGTACATGGTGCAGGCTGTACAGAGAAGACAAAGCAGAACTGACAGCAAGTTTATGCCGTCTTTGACATCCAGAGGGAATTCAATATTTTCAAAAACTGCTGTGCCTGGCCCGAAAGGCTGGAAGAAACCACTCTCTACTCCTCCCACCAGGGGCTGGGTGCGATTGTTGAGGAGATCCCAGACATAGGAGCCCAGACTAGGACAGCCAAACAAAACTGAGTATATACTCCGAATGGTATTCATCGCCTCGCAGGTTATTATGCTGTAGACATAATAAACCATTAAAGCAATTCTCATACCATTCCCTGGTTTTAACAGGAGTAATACTACAGGCAGGTAGTTCCCCATGTGAGGAAAAATATAGAGAGCAAGATACAGTACCCACGTAGACAAGCTGAGCACCATGGTGAATAGGTTTCCGTTAACACAAAATTGTAATTCTGACTTTCTCTCAGAGCTGCCCCACGTTGGGCGCCAAATTATGTACTAGTTTGAAAACAAACCAGTGGGAGGCACCAAGTCAGAATAACAATTTAATGGGGAAGTTTAAAGAAAAGGAAAGAAAAAAAAACAACTAAAAGAAAACACTGGTTCAAACTGACAGAGTCAAGATACAACCTGAGTCCCTGTTAGGCAGGGTGGTGGTAGCAGTCTGCTAGAATTATGGCTGCAGTCCTCTGAAGCGGTGATCCTGTAGAAAAGAGGGTCTGCTCTTCCTCAGAAGGTCCAGTGGTGGCTGTGTAGCTCCTGTCCTCTGGAAATCCAGTGGAAAGGTCCCCCCTCTGGTTTTCAACCTCAGCTTATATCCACGCTGGGATGCTTGGTTCCTCCCTCTGGGTGGAGCATCTCACAATGGGGTAATGAGTCATAAGGCCAGGTGTTGATTGGGCTCATTAACAGATGATAGTCCAGAGGGAGTTATCTCTGAGTCAGGCGGCAGGACAATGATGGGCCATTAACAGCAAGATAGTCTGGGGGGAGGAGGCAAGGAAACACTGCCCCACCTGATTTCAACGGCTGATGGGGATGGTAATAGAATACACTGCAACCCAGGACAGTCAAGTACCCAGATAAAAGACTTTCACATACTGGACAAGCCAAAGGTGTTTTGTTGTTGTTTGTTTTTAATAGGTACTTTTTTTTTCTGCAAATAAATGTCCCTACACATTTTTTAGGGAGAGCAATGCGCTGGAGCATCATGAAATAGTGGAGAAGTGCCCAACTCCAGGCAGCCAGGGTTAGCAGGTCAAAGACAGCAGGACTTTCCAGGATGAATTGTGCATAAAAACCCTAAAAAAACCCCGCAGGTTTCCTTTACATCACATCAGCTGCTCCCCTCTGCTGTTCTGCTGCACAGAAAGCAGAAAAATGCCTGGACTGAAACAACCCTGGAAATAAAAAGGTGATTCTGCTGCCTTGGGGGACGCTGCTGGAAAACTCCATGTGTTCTTTTGTCTGCCTTTGCCCCTGGAAAAATCCATCAGCACTTCAGGCTTTAGGGCTTTCTGGAATTATTTTATTCTGTGTTAAGTGGAAAACATGAATCGATATTTATGGTGCACTGTGTCTTGCCCCAAAAAAGGATTTAAATTTGGTAGCCACAGAGACCATATGTTGCAGATCATGGAGCAGATTTCCCTTTGTGGAATCACTGAGAGCTTCAGGAATCTTTGGACAAGCCTGGGACAATATCCAGTTGTAAATGAAGTGCCTCAATTATTTGAGATTATCATTTCAAACAGGGTCTCTGTATTATGGAGCCCTTGGTTATTTGCTTCTAAGCCTGGGTGATTTATCCTGCACTCCAGGATTTATTTTGCAATGGTTCACATCTCTTAGCAGGGCCCACATTTATTTTCATAATTAGGATCGTTGCAATGTTTTGATTTGGTTGGTGACATTTGCATCTCATTACACAGAACTTCTCTGTGCCAGTACAAGTGTATTTCACCCAGCCCTGTCCTGGGGGAGCAGAGAACTGGAAAAACACTCCCACAAAGGCTTCAGCTCCTCAGTTTCTATAATCAGATGTCCTCAGACAAGCAATTCCAACTAATTCCTACAACAGGCCCCACAAAGGGCTCCATTTGTCTGCAGCAAGCAGGTCCTGACCATTCCCATCCATCCCTTTCCATCCCTAATGCATCCCCCTGCCCACAGAAATGGGGATGGACGTATTTTGAGTCTGAGGCTGCAGCTAGAGAAGTGTGAATTAAAGGAATTACCTTGGAAAGAAGAGGTTTTCAGTCTTCTTCTCTCGTGGAACAGAGAGCAGGCAGCTGCTGTGACAGGAGCTGTGACAGGCTGGGAGCTCAGGACTCTCAAGGTGATGTTTAGTTGGATGCAGGTTCAATGATGATGGAAAATTCCAGGATTTCAGCAACTGGACTTTCACTGTCTGTCAAATAATTTAAGAGAAATCATTACAAGGGCAAAGTCAGTTAGAAAAAGCACTGACACAGAAAAACGTCCCCAGATGAGACCTTTGCCCCCAGCATGGGTAAAGCATGTGGCAGAGACATCCTTTAAAATATGGTTCTGGGATTTGCAGCAACTGGATTTCCATTTCTTCAGGCGGTTTATCATTATCAGCAGCCCAAGCACAAGACTAAATGCACTAATTCCAACAAGCAAGAATGCAAAAAATGGTGCAAAACACTGTCCATAAAGGTAAATTTCAGAATTAAAGTAACATTATTCCAGGAATTATTAATTATTCCAGGAAGCGCTGGAAAATGAAGGCATTTCACACAGGGACTGGATGAAATAAATACCCCAACATATGACCTGACTGACAGCAATAAAGTCCTCACAAATTTTAATTGCTTTGCCAAATATCTGCTTCCAAAATATTTGCAAGGAGTCAGCTCTGCAAAAACCTGTGGATGTAAAAAGTCTGTGGCTACTCACAGACACCGAAATGACCCTTCCAGAAAGCTTCCATGAGCTGGGATCTACTGCCAGCTCCTTGCTGTAGGAACATGGATTTGTCTGGAAGTGCTGAAGGGTCTTTATTCCACACAAAAAACAGGGAAGAGAGGGAACAAGCAGGCAGAGGCTGCAGGGCAGCATTGCCACCCTCCCAGAGTTGCATTTGGAGGTGAGGAGAGCAGTGAGGGCAGAAACGACGGATGAAATCATTGACTGAGGCAAAGCCAAAGCCTGGTTTGTGCTGCAGCTAATCCCAATCAGGATCAACAAGGAATGGTGTCCCTGGCTGGATCCAGGTTTTTGGAGGGGCCCTGAGGAAGCCTGTCAGGAGCCAGGCAGCACGAGGCCCTGCACGGACATGGATCAGGATGATGGTTATTGTGCAGCTGGGATGCATTTAATGCCAGACAAGTGCAGATAATGCTCCTTTTGCTGACAGATTTCACCAGGGGTCACCACAAACCCGGCGTAGCTCGAGTCTGTGTGACAGGATCCCCTTCCTGAGGGACATTTCTCACCAGCAGTGAGGGAAATGCCAGGGGATGCTGTCAGGGAAGGCAGGACAGGAACTAAATCTCACTGAAGACACAAATCTTCTTCATCTAGAGAACAAGAAAAAGCCCAGTCAGTCAAAACTGCACCGTGGGTTGTTTTTATAAATGGATTTCTGCTTTGGCTTCCTCTCCTGACATTCCTGGGATGGGTCCCCCACCTCTCCTGCCCTGCCTGGAACGATGGCAGCCCCTCCAGGACAGCTCACCTTCTGCTGCTGAAGCTTTACAACTCTCCACTGATATTTTTCCCAACTGGAAAATGCTTTCCCAAGGCTCCCTATTTTTTTCTAAAGTAGAAAACCGCTAGGAACGAGTCTGGGATGGAAAATCATAGAATCACAGACTCACAGAATAGTTTGGGTTTGAAGGGACCCTAAAGCTCATCTCATTCCACCCCCTGCTATGGGCAGGGACACCTTCCACTATCCCAGATTGCTCCAAGCCCTGTCCAACCTGGCCTTGGACACTTAAAATTCTGATTTTGTCTCCTTTTCATTCTGCTTTCCCTCTGCAATGAGCTGCAGGCCTTTGGACCAGCTCTGTTCAAAAGCCCTGTGGAGGTGGCACCTGGGGACATGGGTCAGTGGTGGCCTTGGCAGTGCTGGGGAATGGTTGGGCTCAATAATTTTAGAAACTTTTCCAACCTAAACTATTCTGTGATTTTTTGATGCATTTGGTACAACCCTGGGCCACTCCGGGCCCACTGAAGCTCCTTTAATGCCTTCCATTAGTTTCAGGGTGATGAAGAGGGAGGATTTGAGGTGACACCAGTAAGGTAATGAAATGTAATCATTAAAATGCCCTTTGCCTGCCTCTGCCAGAGCTCTTCCAGCCAGTGCTTTTCAGAAGAAAACTGATAAAATTGGGTTTTTTGCAGCACCAGAGCAGGTCCTGTCAGGAGCAGCATCTCCCAGGGCTGTGACAGTGAAAACAGTGAGAACAACAGCAAAAGTAAAATGAAAATAGCTCCTAAGTACTTCAGGATTTGGTTTAGGGTGTTAAGGGTTGGACTCAATCTTTGAGGGCTTTTCCAGCCTTAAAGATTCTAAGATTCTGCCTGGGAGAACAAAACTGGTTTGAAAAACTTGGATTGCCAAGGGTTTAAAACACTGGCACCAACATTGTGTATCCAACTGTTTAATTTGATTTACAGAGAGAAATCTTGTCCCTCCTGGCTGGGGGTTGAGTAAGAAACTCCTTTCGGGAGTGCAGCTTCAAACAGGACCAGGGCAGAGCTGCCAGGAAAGAAGATTTGAAGTTCTGAGGGTAATTTTGTCTCTGAGCTGAGGCAGGTATGATGCCTGAGGTGGCCACCTAACACCAGAGATGAGACAAGAATAAGAGAATAAAAGGAGATATTTATTTGACGGGCCTTCAAAGGCACACCCTGGGCAGTCCAAAAGGCCTCACCCAAGATGGACCCTGGGTCACGGGTTCTTCACACCTTTATAAGTTTGGTTCATTTGCATATCAGGGTTAATTCTCCAATTAAAGCTTCAGTTAATGATGTAATCACCCCCAGTTTGCCCCTCCTCTCAAGGCTTTAGTTTACACATTTTGGGGCCTGGGACTATCGAGGTGTCCTTGGAGAGCAAACCTAGAGAGGTTTGTTCTGTCTGACCAGCGTGAGAGAACAGCAGCTGAGAGGGCACAGGAAACTCCAGAGTTACACACCAGGCAGTGCAGCATTTGAAAAATATAAAAGCTCAAACCTAAGGCATCAGGTGCTGCCCAGCAGGTCCCTGATTCCTGGAGCAAGTGGAGTAAGGAGCCCACGAGACACAGACAAATGGGAAGCTCAGCACAGGAACAACATCAAACTGATAAAATGGAAGCAAAATGAAGCAAACAGAACTAAAATAAACCTCAAAGCCACCCTCTGGGTGATTCCAAACTGCTGGGCTGCAGCTCATCCCTCAGGATGGGACATTTAGGATGGGAGGACTGCAGGATGTTGCCAGGTATAGATATTTTTCTGAGGAAATAATTAAAATTTTGGCCTAAATAATGATTTTTTCTAATTGAGCTAAACCAGTGTGGTCTTGTTTTCAGGACTAATTATTACATGTGATAAACAACTCCTCTCTGAACCCTTCCTAATAAATAAATAACTACCCTTGGAAAAAAAAAAAAGGATTGTCTCCATGCAGCTCGAGAAAGGCATTTTTATTGCTTATGGCTTTTTAAAGTGCTTTAGATCTTCCTTTAAATTTGCTCCCTGTGTTCCAGGAGCAAAAAGCCCTGTCAGGTTTGATGCTGCCCTGTAGGAGAAGGCCACAGAGAGAGATTTTCCCATTTTTTCTGTGCAATTTAAGAGCCAGTTTGAAGATTCCAAAGTGCTCCGGCACTTTTAACCAACCAAGGCACAGGATATTTAGGGCAAAATTGAAATAGAGCTGCAGTTCCTGGAAAGCACAGAGCATTGCACACTCTAAAAAGAAGAAGATGCTGAAAAGAAAAAGCACAAAGGCAAAAATATGAAAAGTAGCAGCTCTCTCAGAGCTGGGAAATTGTAAATTCAGATAAATGATGAGGAATCTGATAGCTGTAGGATGAGCCCATCCATTAAAACCACGGAGAGGGAACAACGGATCGTAGGGAAATAAAAAAGGCTGGGATTACCAGCAGCCTCCTCTCCCATTCCTTTAGATTGGTTGTTTTTCTGGTGGTACAACAAGAGTTCTACGTTTTTAAAATGAGCTGAGGACCAGCAACACCCACCTGCAACAATGGGGCTGCAGCAGCTCCAGCCACACTGGGGATGCTCCCCAAACTGCAGCTGCAGGAAATGAAAGCAACGATGTGATTTCGGTAAAAAAAAGAATCCCCAAAACCCCATTGATGGAAATAAAACACTTCACTCATCTTGTGTTTGATGCTCCCCAAACTGCAGCTGTATTAATGAAAGCAAAACTATGATTTTTGTAAAAAAAAACCCCAAAAATCGATTAATGCAAATAAAGCACTTCACCCATCTTCTGTTTGATGCTCCCCAAATGTCAGCTGGAATAAATGAAAGCCACAATGTGATTTTTGTAAAAAAACCACCAAAAACTTATTGATGCAAATACAACATTTCACTCATCTTGTGTTTGATGCTCCCCAAATTGCAGCTGTATTAAATGAAAGCAAAACTATGATTTTTGTAAAAAAAAAAAAACAAAACCCCTGGTAATGCAAATGAAACACTTCACACATCTTCTGTTTGATACTCCTCAAATTGTAGTTGTAGTAAATGAAAGCAAAAATGTGATTTTTGTAAAAAAACCCACCAAAAACTTATTGATGGAAATACAACATTTCGTTCATCTTGTGTTTGATGCTCCCCAAATTACAGCTGGAATAAATGAAAGCAAAACTATGACTTTGTAAAAAAAAAAACACCCAAAAACCCTAATAATGCAAATAAAACATTTCACCCATCTTCTGTTTGATGCTCCCCAAATGACAGCTGGAATAAATGAAAGCCACAATGTGATTTTTGTAAGAAAAAGCAAAAAACCCCAAACTTATTGGTGCAAATACAATATTTCCCTCCTCTTGTTCCCTTGTTTAACTCCCTGCAAATCGCTGCTGGCTGAGGAAATCCGTGCTGGCCATGGGCGAGTGAAGGCCCTGTTCTATCCATGAGAAACAGAAGTGTAGGGACTAAAGATCTTTTAAATCCCTTGGGAAACACATGGGGTAACCCGGAGAGAGGATCCCAGAGCTCATTTATATCCCTGTCCGTGGAGGGAGGGTTGGGAAATTGGGATGGATCATCCAGGAGAGGCAGCAGGAGGAGCCAGGGCGGCTCCGGGAGGTCTGGGACAAGCAGGGAAGGTTTTCCTGGGACATCATCCCATTGTGTCACCTCACTGCAGGGATGTCTGCAGAGATCTCAGCAGCAAGGCACGGGCAGGTTCTGTTTCCTCCAGAATGGGGCTCCCCATGGTCAGCAGAGGCCGTCCCACGCTCCAGCAGCTCCGCGCGGCTGCGGAAGGTCAGGAGAACTCAACGGAGGCCAAAATCCCACCAAAACTGAGGTGAAACCACTTTGGGTTCAAGGAACTGAGCATAAAAAGTGTCCCTGGAAGATCCAAGTGCAGCTCTCTGGAGAGAAGAGTCGAAGTGAGAACATCTCCTCTATACTCAGTTATGGAGTTGTTTTACTGAGCTCTTTGATACGACCCAAACACAGGCCTTGAAATTACTTTTCCATTGCCACTGCAATGGGAGGAGAATTTTAGGAGAAAACCTAAAATTCTTTAAATTGAAATTTTATCTGTCTGCCCTTCAGTAAAGACTGATGGAGACACTGATTTCAGATTATATGAGCTAAAAATATACCACTGAAAGTACCTTTTAGGATAAAGACCAAATTGTTTTAAATGACTTTTTTTTTTTAAATAAAAGTTTGTCTCATCAGGCCTTCAGTAACCACTGATGGAAACACTGGATTCAGATGATACAATCCAAAAATGTGCTATTGGAAGGACCTTTCAGGATAAAACCTAAAATTTTTTAAAGGAAAAATTTTCTTTCTTTGTCCTTCAGTAACCACCGATGGAAACTCTGTTGCAGCCCTTCCCTTCAGGTGGGGTTTCACACTCATGTAAAGAAGAGTTTATAGACACAGTAGAATATACAGATAGAATCTACTACATCTGCTATCTCAACCCCATCAGCCTGATACTGCAGCGCCCAAAATGCTCCATCCAGCACCTGATCTCACTCCAGGAAATTCCAGTAACTTGTGCAAATGGTGCTTCAGATATTCCCAAGCTTTCTTGGCAGATACAACACCAGAAGCAGCTCTGCTGATGTTATCCAGGGCTAATGTTTATAAAGACAAAACCCAGCATCATCAATGAAGAATTTGGGTGGTGAGGGGGTGGAAAGAATCATTTTCAAACCATATTTACATTCAGAATTAAAAATTCCAGCCATTCTATGCTTGAGCTGGGTTTTTCTTTTCCCTCCCTGTGCATCTGAAGAATTAAGAAGTGTTCTTAGAAGCAGTGGGGATAAAAACACATCTAGTGCAGATGCTGAAAGGCAGCGTATCAGTGAACTGAGAAGTGATTATGTTGTACCCCTGGGCAATGAGGCTGTCATCAAATTTCCAAACAAGATGTGAGAATCCAGGGCAGTTCTGTTGTTGGGTCACAACGGTTGCTTGGCAGTTCCCCTCCTTATTTTCTGGTTAGGAACGAAATCCCAACATTTCCAGGATCAAATCTTCCCCTGGCAGGGAAAAGAGGCACAAAAGACTGATTTGGGGAGGGGAGGGTGTGACAGCAGAATGGGTCAGGCACAGGGTAAACCCAGCCAGAAATGAATAAATGAAATGGGGGAAAATAAGAAATTGTGGCTTTTGCTGCAACCCAGACCTCAGCTGATGACTTGTCCTACACCAGCTGCAGTTATTACTTGTTATAAACAGCTGAAATTATTCCTTGCTATAAAACATCAGAAGTTTTGGCTTGGCTGCCCACCCAGACCCCATGGATCCAGGTACTGATCCATGAAGTGCATTTTGGATGCACAGGGAGGTTCCTCCAGAAGGAAATTTTAAGCACCTGTTGATGAACCACCCCCTGGAGAAGCCCATTCTGCTCCTTTCCTGCTCTTCCCTATTTTTTATATATTTTTTTCTAAATAAAAAAATAAATAAATGTTTTAAAAAGCCGAACGACAAAGGAACCAAAGAAAATAAAAATACTTGCAAAGGTGTTGATCAGATTTTACTGGCGAAGACAAAATTCTGAGGTCACCTCTGTAACTGGGACTATTTTTTCTGCCCAGCACAGAGCAGAGCTGCCTGTAATTCTCCAGCGGGGACAGAATTCCATATTTCCAGGCTTTACAGGTTCCAAGAGGAGTGAAATGGCAGTAAACCCAGAGAAACCAGCCCTATTAATAATTAAATTGTCTCCCTGATGTGCTCAAGAAGGACGGTTGCCACCAAGTGCCACAGCCACCGCCAAGTGCAATAAAATGGGTTTATACAACATTTGGAGGCAGCCTCCCCCTCCCAAACCTCTCCTGTGCACAGGGAACGTCCAAAGTCAGCAGGAATGGAGCTGAGCCTATGGGAGAGGGTCATTTCCAAAGGTAATTGATGCCTTTTTAACCCAGAACTGTCAAAGTGTATTGAGAATAATGGAGCCTGACAAGGCCGAGGCTGAAGGAGGAACGGGCAGACTGAGCTGCTGAGCCTGGCGCCGTGTTGGCGTTGCACTTTCGGCAGCGCTGTAGCAAACAAATGTTTCCCTAAATAAAGGAAAATGGTCGAATGCTTAGAACGAGCCCCAAAATATTCCCACCCCAAAGTTTTCCCCTGAATGGCTGAATCCCATTTCTCTCACCAGTGCCTGGTAAGAGGGATCTGTTGGGAAGTGAGGTCACCGAGGATAAAATCCAACCCTTTTAGGTGAGAAAGCATTGAAATCTGCCTTCCCTGGGTGCTCCTGCACTGCCAACCCCTCTGTGCTGCAGAGGGGCAGGTGGAGAGCTCTGAAGGCAGATTCGAGGGCTGATGGGACTCCAAGCCTTGATTCAGTTGGAGAGAGACAGGAAAAGTCCTGCAAAGCCATGGGAACAAGAGATCCATGGAGGGCAAGGAGCAGGATGTGAGGCTGTAGAGAATGGAGGTGTCATCTTTAATTATGCACCCAGATAAACTCAGTCCTCAGGTCAGGGGTGGGATGTTCTCCTTCCCTGGGTGCTCCTGCCCAAATCCAGGGATTTTGGGGGAGCATGGGATAAATTAGGGAGAGCACGTGCTTTTCAAAGGGCTGAATGTCCCACAGCTTTACGTGTGGCCCTTTCTCTAAATCCTTCCCACTTGGGAACGAGACAACAAAGGTTTAAAACCCCCTTGTAGGGTTTTTAAACAAACCCAACCCAAACCTGCATTAAAACACAGCTGCAGGAATTATAAAATACACGATTCAGGAGGCCAAGCTCTTGCCTTGCACATCCAGGGGGATTTTGCTGCATCCAGCTCGTTTCAGGGAGGTTTGAGGAGCAGGGTTATGTAAGGCACAGAACAGGATGTTGTAAAAGGGAGCAGGATGAAGCTGGAAGATCACTGAGGTGTTTCCCAGAGGACTGAGATGGCACTATTTATACACAGTTAGATTTTTTTGGCAATATAGAAGACATGCACAGCTCTGCCATGATCAAAATCCAAACACCTCTGTTTGTTTCTTTTTTGGGCCGGTTTAGATAAAGCAAAACCCACCGAAGCCAGCAAGTCCCATGGAACCTTGGGTATATAACGCAAGGCTCGGCTGCCAATACCAACTTCAGGGCACCTTTCAAAGTTCAGCTCCCATTTCCCTTTTAGATGTGAGACTGAGCAGAAAGAAGAAATCAAACTGCTGGTTTTTAGGGGAGTATTATGTAGAAAATGTTGACCTCAAACACATTCACATTTCACTTCCCCATCCAGAATACACCAATATCCCATCCAGCCTTGCCCTCTGGCAGTGGGAAGCCATTCCCTGGGTCCTGTCCCTCCATGCCTTGGTCCCAGTCCCTCTCCAGCAATCCTGGAGCCCCTTAAGGCCCTGCAAGGGGCTCTGAGGTATCCAGATGTTAGGAAATAGGGATGCATTTTCCAGCTCTTTCTGCTACCCTTATTTCCAGGGGTATTCCCTCCCAATTCCCCCTTTGTCCACCGTTCCCAGCTCCAGGACTCAGGGAGCTGCCAGACACAAACGTGATCCCTCAGCAAACACAACAGGAGCACGTGCTCCACTTTGTTTCCCCACCAGCTCTGCTCTTGCCTGAAGGTACCTTCCCCTGCTCCATCATTTTGTTTTAAGGGAGAAGAGAAATGCAAGCACCACTCATTTCACAGCTCGGCTACAGGTAAATTATCTGCGAAAATAGGGGAGCATTTGGCTTCCCTCCTTTTCATTTTTCTTGGAGTGAAAATCAAATGTAATGGGCTCACTGATTTATGATTGCCAGCAGGATGGAGCACAGGGATCATCTGATACCTGCAGAAATTCCTGGCTGGATCACAAAACCCCTTCCGTGAGGTCTGAGGTTCCCCCTGAACCTCTGCTCTCCCACTGCACCAACTTCTGACAGGAAAAAATTTGTCTCCAGCCCCACATCTCCATCGGGAGAGTCCCCCTGGCTTCTGGAGTGTGTCCAAGCCAGGAGGTGCCATTCCCAAACTGGATGAAGGGTCCAGGCTGTGAGTTCAGGGGCCCATGGGGATGAAGGGTGGCACAGCACAGCTGCCAGGGCAGTGCCAGGCACAGGCAGCTCATGCCTTGGAATTCCAGAGAATCATGGAATGGTTTGGATGGGAAGGAACCTTAAAGCCTACCCAGTGCCACCCCTGCCATGGGCAGGGACACCTCCCACTGTCCCAGGCTGCTCCAAGCCCCAATGTCCAGCCTGGCCTTGGACACTGCCAGGGATCCAGGGGCAGCCCCAGCTGCTCTGGGCACCCTGTGCCAGGGCCTCACCACCCTGCCAGGGAACAATTCCTGCCCAATATCCCATCTAAATCTCCCCACTTTCAGCTTAAAGCCATTCCCCCTTTTCCTGTTGAAAACCATCCCCATGCTCTGGCCCATAGGACATCAGGGGTGGGCGAAAGCTGCTCACCTTCATTTTCATGAACCACACGTTCCTGCTGTCCCCTTTAAGAATTTTTCCCTTCTGATATAACAGAAACCGTGGAGGGAAAGGCAGGAGAAAGAGGAGGGAACAAAAAGCACATCCTAAATGCAGCTGTCGGTGTGTGCAGAGCAGAGGGAGCCGGGCTCTCGCTCCCAGCCGGCCTTTGCGGGCACTGGTCACTTCCAATTAGCTCATGCCACCAGTTAATGCTCCCTGGCAGCAGGAACAAGGAGTTCTGGAGAGAGAGGAGTCCCTTGCTGAGGCTTTGGGGTGTTTTTAGTGGTTCTACAATGGCCTGCAGGAAAGGAAAGTGTCTCTGCTGAACTTGGGTAACTCCGTGTTAGGCAATCCTGGCACAGAGCCGGGCACAGAGCAGCCCCCTCCCAGCAGGGATGGGCCAGGGACAGGTGCCCACCCCGGGATCAGCCTGTGCCCACCGACACAGAGCTGGCACTTGTCCTGCAGCTGCTCTGGGACAGACTCAGAGGCACCGAGTGCATGGGAGAGAAAACCATGGAATCCCAGAATGGTTTGGATGAGAAGGGACCTTAAAGCCCATCCAGTGCCACCCCTGCCAGGGCAGGGACACCTCCCACTGTCCCAGGCTGCTCCAAGCCCCAATGTCCAGCCTGGCCTTGGGCACTGCCAGGGATCCAGGGGCAGCCCCAGCTGCTCTGGGCACCCTGTGCCAGGGCCTGCCCACCCTCCCAGGGAACAATTCCTTCCCAATATCCCATCTAAATCTCCCCACTTTCAGCTTAAAGCCATTCCCTGGGTCCTGTCCCTCCATGCCTTGTCCCCAGTCCCTCTCCAGCTCTCCTGGAGCCCCTTTAGGCCCTGCAAGGGGCTCTGAGCTCTCCCTGGAGCTTCTCCTCTCCAGGTGAGCACCCCCAGCTCTCCCACTGAACAGCAGCTCCAGCCCTGTTCTTGCCATCAATCCAAGCACAACTTCCCATTTTCCAGGTGTGAAAGAGACCAGGCCTAACCTAAGACATGATTTCTGCTCCTGACCTTACACAAACACCACGTCCCAGAAAACCTCACACCAGAGAGAAGGAATTTCCTTTTCCAAAGTCACTTCCCTGCCACCGAGTCCAGAGCCCACAGAGCGGCCGAGACCAGACCAAACACTGATTTCTCTCCAGGTCCTTCTGATGGGAGGTTCAGAGGAGCTCTGTCTCTTCCCAAGGTTTTTTGTGTTTGGACATGTACTTATATTCCCAACTCTCCACGTGGAAGGATAATCCAACACAAGAGCAAGATGTAACTTCCCACAGATCTCTGCCCAGCTCCACAGGGACCACAAAGTCAGGAAAGACACAAACTTCTTTAAAAATCCCATTATTTCCATTTTTTTTCTTCTATTCTCTTCCTCTGAGGAGCAGCTCAACAATAATGGACTGCTTGGAAAAAGCAACAACAAACCTATTTACCAACTGTACACAGTAATAAACTCATGGAAGGAAGTTTATAGCCAGTAAACGGAATATTATTGACAACCAGATCTCAGTAAAATGTAAAAAATATCTCAGGACAGCCCTCCTATAACACCAGTACGTAATAAGTGCCTCATTTTTTGCAAGAAGGCATTATACTTTTAAAATTGTTTAATTTATGGTTGATTTCTTTGGATTTTTTCTTGGTGAGCTGTTGAGCTCATGCAATTAAACGCAGGCAAACACATCTCATTTCCAGAGAAACAGTAATTACAGCTTAACCAAACTTCCTGCTCTCTGCAATGCCTTCTCCTCTTGCTGCAAGAACACGTTCCCCAAACCAGTGTTCATCCTGTTAAATGGCATGTTAATAAGTGGTTTAAGCTGCATAATTCATGCTGAGCTGAGAAATGTTTTGCCCAGCCTGGAGCTGCTGGGATTGTTTTACCTCTCTGACCATTCCGTGTCTGGTGAGTCGCTGTGATCCCACACGGAATGCGTCACACTGCTCTGGAACGGTGCCTGGGTCCCTCTTCATTCCCACTGCTCGCTTCATATCCTGCTAAGGAATTCTTTTTGTAGTCCAGGAAGGTTCTGTAGTTG